>NC_143170.1:28464000-29067500 GCF_047325235.1 Durio zibethinus
AATCGAAGGTTGACTGTGTCCATTAACTCTATGTGCTCAAACGTCATGTGTGCTTGTGTGTGCTGAATACACTATAAGGCTAGGGTATGCACCTTCCTAGCAACAATTGCTTTTAGGAGAGTTGGTAGTGCTTGAGGTCTTAAAAGAATTGTTAGCTTTTTAGGTGATATGGTGATCTAAGAGGGGGATGAATTGGATTTCTCCAAATTCTTTCCCAAAAATAAATTTCAATATAATTCAATGGAAGATTAAAACAAATATCAAAATATGATGCAAATAACAACAAATTGATGAACTTGAAGTAAATATAAACTATAATCAAAGTAAAAAGATAGGGAGAGAGAAATCAAACACAAGGACTTATAGAGGTTTGGTCCTTTTCCAAAATGCACCTACGTCTTCCCTCTTGGTTGTCCACAACAAGGCTTCAATCCACTAATCTTGAATTGAGAATAGAACCCTATATTTTTCTTTTTAAGGATTAAGATAGAAACCTCTACTCTTACATAATTAAAAGGATACCTCACCTCTTAATTACAAAACAACGCAAATGATTTTTGCAAACTAAAATACCTCTCAAGGTTAAGTGTTTGCTGAATGAAGTACAAAGAAATTTGATGAATGAACAACAACAATGATTTGGAAACAACAAATACAAAGATATAAACTTTAAAGCTCTAAAACTCTTGATTTCTTTAAGAGAATGAATATATGACTTATTTGATCTTGCTCTCTTGAATCATCAACCTTTTTGGTGTGTTGAAATGCCCAATTTATAGAGGAATTGAGGAAATAGCCATTGGGAAAGCTTGGGAAATTAAAAACCATATTTTCTGCCTTTGAAACTAGCTGTTGGAGCTTATTTAGGATGAAGGGATTGATTGGTATTGATAGAGTATCGATTGATTCTTGAATTTCACTCAATTTTTGACCATTATAGCAAAGGGGATCGATTCGTTTTGGTACCCAATTGATTGGGTCAGCCAGATTTTGCATACTAAATGATTTTGGATGAACAGCGACACTGGTTATTTTTTGTTTTGCACTTTACTCACCAATTTAATCATATCTTGAGTTATACAATTTCAAATCAAAAACCATTTGAAGATTTATAAACTAGACTTAAAGGCTTTCTATCCATATAAATTTCATCATCTAATTCATTACTTCGAATTATAGTGAATTTTCAAAACTATGCCTTATGCAATTTTTAGACAGCTGCATAGTATTTAGTAAAAATTCAAAATCATTTCTTAAAAAATTTGGATTTGGATTTTGTTTGATCCATTAGAAAGTAGACTTAAAGAGCTTTCCAACTATATAAAATTCAAATATTAAAACTTTGTGAGTTAATAAAAAAAAATAAGTTCAATTTTGAAAAACATTGTTCTTGTAAAATAACTTTTCTAAGTTAATCTATTTATCAAAACCAATATTATCAAAATTGTATTGAGTCCATAATTAATAAATTCACTTTAAAAACAAAAATTTGACTTTCATTTAAGCTCAAATAAATAATCTTTAAAGATAAATTTGGTTTGAGAAAAATGAATACAAAAAAAGGTTTGTTTATACTTTGAAAAATAAATTATTTGTTTAGTATAAAAAATAATAAAACTTAAGAACACGTAATAAATAAATTTTTTTTCAAAATTTTAATAAAGCTTATTTAACTTAATGTTTTTTCATTTCAAAATAAGGATCAATTCAAGGCTAACAGTCTTTCTTTTTTTGATATGACAAAATATAAAGATAACTTTGCTTAATGAAAAATTTTCTTTGAAACATTTAAGATTTTGAAAAACATTTTAAAAAACTCCTCTTTAAACAATGTATGGAAAATCTCCCTCTTAATTTATGCGATCTAAGCCCCACAACTCAACAAATATATGTTATTCAAATATATCAAATCAGCACAATCAAACATATGTATGTGAAGCATAAACAGATTTGTCTATATGAGATTTCTCTCCCTTTTTGTCATAGCAAAAAAAAGCATGAGCATATTAATGAGAAAATAAACACAAACGGGCATCACTAACAAATATATTCATAAAATATTTCTCTTCCTTTTTATTTAAGCTCTTTATACCAAATAGTAAAGCTTGTATACCGATTGCTCTAAGCAGACAAGAATAAATATCCTTAAACTCTTTCTTTTTTTGTCATGTCAAAAGAAAAAGAGATCAATTCAAGGCATGAGACAAAATGCTTTATACCAATAATATTAGGAGTATTTTTGAATGCATATAATCAAGTGATGTTCACAATCAAGTTCAAATACATGTATTCAAACATAAGAGCAAAAAAGTATTATAATGTATCCAATTTTAGCATTTTAGCACAAGTCATCAAATTTACTACATGAAATTTATGAGTAAAGGATAATGAATGATATGCAACCTACTCATTAATTATGTTATTGTAGATGTGCTTAGAACATAAAACATTAATAGCTATTAAACATAAATTTAAGTACATATATTTAAGCTTATACCAAATGTTAAGGTTACCAATTGTTAAAGATATATCATCAAAGCATACCAATTGCTATCACAAAACAATGCATTTTTATCTAAGGAAAATTGTATTCTAAGATTTATTTTTAGATAAGAACTAATCAATTTAAGGCACACACAATTTTGCATGAAAGGTACAAACTATATCAAGGATAGGCACACAAACAAATATCCATAAAAGTTAAAAAATTCTTTAGCAATTTTGATACCAATTGTTAGCTATTTTGTTCACAAACTTTCAAGGATCACAATATATTTCAAGCATATAAAAAGTTGAATCAATACATGCATGATAGGATTCTTTCATAAGCATATCCTATTGAAAACAAATATTCAATCATCATGTTATAGCAAAGAATTATATGAGCATAATTTTTCAAGCATGATAAACATATATGCTATAACAAAGAAATAATGAAAACATAATTATTCAAATATATTCCTATTTATTTTAATGCATAGCAATGAACTTAATCTAAACATATGCAAGTATCTAAATATATATTTCAATCAAAATCATACAAGCATATGTAAAAACATTTCAAATCACATATAGTAATATATCCAAAAAAAAATGCAAACCTTTAGACACAGTATAGTACATACTATCTTAATGGACTCAATCATTGAACATGTATATAAAATTTCAAAAATGTAAGTTCATAATTCATGAGTCACGGTAATTGAAAGATCAAGAAATCAATTTATTCAATTCATATCCATATTCAAAGATTCACACAAATATTCATGCATTAAAAAAACTATTAATCTCATCAAAACAATTAAGAACTAGGCATGATTATCAATGAAAGTGAATTAATCAATCCAAACTTTCAGGACTATTAAAATTATATCTACCAAATGACTTGGTGATTAATTTGTACAATGTGTTCATATGTTCTAGCACAATATCCCATTTTCACACAAAATCAAAAGAAGCATGTATAGATACATAGCATAGAGTCAATACAATTACCTCTATCCTTATTAAGCTATGTTGATGTGCTCATTTGGTTTTGAATTTTCATTCCAAATGTTTTAAGCAAATCTTTGATGTACTTGTACTTGATTGATGAAGATGTTTTACTTGCTATACTTGAAACTTCAAAAAGAATATTGACCCATTCATGCTCATTTCAAGTTTTCCTAGCATAGACTTAGAAAATTTTTTGACAAAAGATTTTCATTAAAAGCATCAAGAAAATTAATTAATAAAAATTATACCAATTGTTAGAAAATGAATTCCATATTCTAAGTCATTATAGGTAAAAAAAATTATTCGCTAAGCACAAGTTGCCAATTACAAGGGAGATATATTTCATCAATAATACTTTATAAACTTATGTTAAAGGTCATGTATCAAATCCAACATCAAATACCTCAATATTAGCACTAAAGCAAAAGTTCTCAAGCAATGCACAAAACATGAATCTTTTCTAGATCATTTAGAAGTAATGAACATAAAGAAGACACATTTAATATTCATGTATATTGAATAAATCACCAAGATATGTCAACACAAATTTTAGGCCATGTAAAATTGAAAACTCAAGGAAGACATATTTATCATTTAAACAAATTTAAAATAATTTCATCGTTAAAAAAAATAAATATGTCAATACAAATCATAGGCTAAAATGACAATGACTTACGGTAAAAATAAACATTATAAGAAAATCACTCACAAGTCATATTGCAAGCATGTCAAGTAAAATTCAATCATATTCATATAAGCACACATTTGACAAGAATAATAGATGAACCAACAGCACATCATTTTAAAAAACAAGTAGTTCATTAATTTAAAAACACAAACTAAGAGATAAAACATTTAAGCACAAGATCAAGCATATCACAAAAGTATTTTACAAATTAAGAAATAAACAATTTAAGCATTTTCAAATCACAAGTATTAAGGTCAAGTTGAACTAACCATCATATGAGCACATATCTTGACCAAAAACATAGATGAATAAAGAATTAAAATATATATTTTAAGTGCATGAAGTTTATCAATTCATCAAAACATGAGAAGAAATAAATCTTGAATTAATAAGGATAAAGAATTAAAGCATATTTCAAAACTATTTAATAACAAATTAAAAAATGAACAATCAAACATCAATATATGTGATTTAAGTGCAAGATGATCATTAATTTTTAAAATCACAAATCAAGAGTTAAAACAAGTGCAAATAAAATAATCAAGTTTAAATAATATTTCACAAAATCCAAGCATTTCCAATAAGTGGAGCAATTTCAAACATTATGGTTATGTAGGCATGTTCAACAATCACAAATCAATATGCATAAAAATTCACAAAAATCATTTCCATCATGCCAAAATCATTCCAACAAATATATTTATGCAAAATACAATAGCATAATCCGTTCAAAGCTTATTATGTCTAGGATTTTATTTTTTGCACTTTAAAACTCATTTTTGCTTGAAAAATACCTTAATAAATTTCATAACTAGTCAAATTCACTTTTAACCATCTTTAACCATTTCAATAAGTTTCAAATGAGAAACAAAGTTGTTCAAGTGATCATTTGGCCTTAGAAACAATAAAATCAAAAAGTCAATTCTTAAACCATATATTTCTTTGAAAAAGGCTATTAAGATGGGCAAAAATGTTTAAACTCACATTTAAGCTCTTCAAACCATTTAGAAAAGTTTTATATCACACTTTGAAAAAGTCCAAATGGTTTTTATGCCCATAAATATTCAAAAAAAGGATTTGATATTTTAAACTCTAAAATGGTTTAAAACTTGCATATAGCACTAATGAAAAATTGAAACCATTGCAAGTTATCAAGTTTTCTTTGTTTGAGCAAGTTTAAATAATTAAATTCAAGATATTCAAATTCATTTTACAATTTAAAACTTGCTAAAATAAAATTTCATATTTTAGGGTTTGACTCTAGCAAAAATCATTAAAACAAAATATTTCAAATTCATTAAGCTTTGAATACTCTTTCTAAGTTTGTGCATAAATATAAAAACAATTTAGCACACAATTAATCATATCAAGCATATATAAAATATATCTCAAGCATGAAACATAATACAACAAGCATATGTGGGCATGTATTTCCTTGAAAATAATTTAGAATCAATCAAGACATATCAATAAAGTATATAACAATTTAGCACTCAAAATTCATCAAGAATAGGTAATCAAATTCAAATTCATAAAAGTTTAAAGGTTACCCATCTCCATTGTGTGTTTGGAGTTCCAATCTTAAATATCATATTATAGCTTTTTGCTCTAGCACACCTACAAAAGACTATCTCATTTAATTTTTGGTACCCAAATTAATTTGGGTCCTTGAGAGTTAGTCACCAAGTCTCTTATTCCTTTAGGAACCCATTCTTGCCTAATTTTATACAGAATTTTTCTTTTTATGGGAAAGTATGTATAGTATGACCATGAAAATGACAAAATTTGCATTTAATCATTTTAATACTTGAATTGACACTTTTATGTTTTTCATTCATCAACTCATTAAATTTATTTTTCAAATCAAAATTTTCTTTTTCTAAAAATTCATTTCTACTTTTAGAGGTTTTAAATTCATTTTCAACTTTTAATTTTGAAATCATTTTTTTATGTTTCAAATCATATTTTCAAACTCAATTACTAAATCACTGTAAGTATCTTGTAACTCATCAAAAGTATAAGAGTTTGAATTACAAGAGTTAGAAGTTACCTTTGGTTGTTCAATAGCCATGAGACATGATGCATGTTGGTTGAAAATTTATCTTTCATATAGCTCATCCAACTTTCTCTATATCTCATTTGAAATGTAGGAATTTGAGACCAAGTTGAAGTTATGGTAGTTAAGAGCTCCATAGAGTAAGCACTTGACCTTTGCATTATCCATTATTTGCCTCAAATAGTTTGTATCATTTAAAGGAGTTCCAAACCTTCTCTCTATTATTAACCAAGCTCTAAAATTTTGTGACATTATGAACATCTTCATTCTTATTTTCTATTTACAAAATTCAAAATTTTTTATCATTGGAGTTGTAAAGACTTCCTCACCATCTTGGAACCCAAAGTGAGTCATAAGATCTTTACTCAAAGTGGTTAAACCTATAACAAGAGACCAAAGCTCTGATACTAATTATTGGTTTTTTAGGTGAGATGGTAATCCAAGAGTAGCTAAATTGGATTTCTCTAAATTCTTTGCCAAAAATAGATTTTAATATAATTCAATGGAAGATTAAAACCAATATCAAAATATGATGCAAATAACAATAAATTGATGAACTTGAAGTAAATATAAACTATAATCAAATTAAAGAGATAGGGATAGAGATAGAGAAATCAAACACAAAGATTTATAGACGTTCGGTCTTTTTCTACAAGGCACCTACATAATCTCTCTTTGTTGTCCACACCAAGGTTTCAATCCACTAATCTTGAATTGAAAATATAACCCTATCTTTTTCTTCTTAAGGTGAGATAGAAAGCTTTACCTTTACACAAGAAAAAAGATATATCACCTCTTACTTACAAAACAACCCAAATAATTTTTGCAAACTAAAATACCTCTCAAGGTTGAGTGTTTGCCTAATGAAGTAAAAAGAAATTTGATAAATGAACAAAAACAATGTTTGGATACAACAAATACAAAGATATAGACTTTAAAGCTCTATAACTCTTGATTTCTTTAAGAGAATGAATATATGACTCGTTTGATCTTGCTCTCTTAATTCATCAAACTTTTTGATGTGTTGGAATGCCTAATTTATAGAAGAATTGAGGAAATAGCCATTGGGAATGCTTGGAAAATGAAAAACCATGTTTTCTTCCTTTAAAAATAGCCATTAGAGCTTATTTGGGACAAAGGGATTGATTGGTATTGATAGAGGATCAATTGGTTCTTGAATTTCACTCAATTTTTAACCGTTAAAATAGAAGAATCGATTGGTTTAGTACCTAATCAATTGGGTCAACCAGATTTTGCATACTGAATGATTCTTGATGAACAGTGATGCTTTCATTGTTTATTCCTTTAATCAACTATTTACTTGTCTATCATACCTCTTACAATAAAGTTTCTAATTCATTCTCATAAACATGTCCACGTATATCCTTAAATCTTAGTAACGACATCACCAATTAGCTACCTCAAGGACATCATATACTGATTTTTTTTTCCTATCATAAAATTTTTTCTTAACCATTGTAAGATTGTGATAAATGTCAAACCAATACAATTGATTGTATCCATAAATTCAACACAAAAATCTAAGCATAAAACTTTAAGTTTGTGATACAACTTCTTGTTCACATATTATTATTTTCCAAATTTCAATGATCAGATTCCACATATCCATTTCACCATTCAATAGGCTTATAACCATTTAATATCTCAAAATTTTCTTTAAGAAATCATATTATTTATTAGCTTTAAGTCCATATCAAAAATCTATTTACGACAAGGAATCTTTTTATCAAAATTTCAATCAATATACTTGAAGAGTATAATTCATTGTAGACACCCATTTGTATCCAAGCCCATTGTAGTCTGGGCCTAATTTGACCCATTAAGGTTCGGGCCCAATTGGGCCCATTTGGGTCTAGGCCTAAGTGGATAGCTTTTTTATTATTACTTTAATCATTTATATTTTTGTTATTATTATTATTATTATTATTATTATTATTATTATTATTATTATCATTTCTATTTTTTTTTTCTTTCCATTTCTTTTTGTTTGAATTTGCCAAGGGATGGAAAATCTAGATTTGACTAGAATCAAGGATTGTTAATGCAAATTCAACTAGTGAAATTAATCGAGATCAAATTGGAAACCAAAATCACGCTTACACAAAATTAATCCCAAGATTCAAGCTTGGGTTGATTTTGTCCGTTCCTAAAAATCCTTCTAATACCACCTATAAATCAGACCAATTCTACAAAAAGAAGACACTAAAACACAGAGGAATTATTCTGGAAAATTTTGGCAGTTAGTGTTTTTGGGATTCAGAAACTGGAATTTTAGATTTGATTCAGAGTTCTTATGGGATTTTAGGTTTCTGGAGGTGAATTTTGAGTTATAGAAGGTTCAGGGAAGGTTTAGAATGATTTAGGAATTTTTTTGGATTTTTTTTGGATTTTTTTTGGATTTTTTTTGGATTTTTTTGGGTTTTTCTAGGATTTTGGAAGAACTTCGAATTTTTTGGTGAAATTTTTCGGTGAAGGTTGAAGTTTTTGGTGAGATTTCGACAAGATTTTTAGAATTTAACAGGTTTTCCAAAATTTGGTGGGTTTTCTAGTTTTTGATGGAATTTTTTTATGACATTCCCAAAAATCAATAAGATTTTTCAGTTTTTGGTTGAATTTGTCGATGGCTTTTCCAAAGAGAAGGCAGAGAAAATAGAGGATAGAGAGAGAAAAGCTCAGTGGGTTTTGAGAAAAAATGCTGATGGATAGCTTTTATACAACCCAGCATGACGTTGTTTTGAAACAGCCAAGATCCTTGCATAGACCTGACGACTTACGTGTTGACCAGCGCTCTGACTCAACCCGATCGTAAGTTTTTTTTTCATTTTATATTTATTTTTAAATTTATTTTTATTTTATTTTAACCCATTTTTATTATTTTCTTGGTTTTATTTTTTTCAAAAAAAAACAAAAAGAGAAAGGGGAACAATTTCTACCACTTTTAGTTTCAAAAAATAAAATATGAAGTAAAAAATAGAAAGAGAAAATAATAGTAAAAAAAAGTTAAAAAAAGGTGATAAATAAAAGTCCTTCCAAAAAAATAAAAAATAGTTTTCAAATAAATAAAAATAATTTTTATCCTCTAAACTATTAGAGGATTGCTTTGAAGTGAGCTCTACCAAACTATTGGGAGACTTCACTAATTTTTTTTGGAATAAAAATTAATAAATCTGATGACGAAGCTTCTTCAAAGTAGGACACTAGTCTCAATGAATACTCTTAAGGAGAGAAAATTATCCTAAATTGTTACCAAACTATTGGGACAATTTTAGGGTTAATTTTCAATATTAAATTATTCGGTAAATGATAAAAATGATTAAGGCTTAGATAATTTGAAATTAAACTGGTACCATCTTTTGAATGGGTGTTATGGAGGTGCTACAACCTTTTCCATGCCTCAATGACTCCCAAACCTAACATCTATTTTGTATATCATATTCAATTAGGTTGCCAATTACACATAGACAAAAAAGATTGGTGGTGACTCTTTCTAACCATTGTCTAACGGTATGTCCATAAATCTATACGTTATGATAGCTTGATGATTCCACTGGGGACTTTAAGAGTCAAGCCAGTAAATGATTTCTTATTATCTAAGCCTTGCCTAATAAGTTTGAAATTATTTTATGCCTTCTTATTGTTTATATCAGTTTTATTATTTATTTTCCTTGTGTATACCTACTTATTTATTTGTCCATATTTACTTGATTATCTATCTATTATATATATATATATATATATACTTGTCATGCATTTGCATTTACATAACATAAGCCCTTCACCCAGTCTCTACCTTTAGGAGGGATTGAAATATGCCCTAATGAGATTTTATGTCTCCGTATGGGCCTGCGAAACACTCTCACTCAGATTGAACCCTTTTCGCTTGCAGCCTATGATGGGTGAATATTGGGGTGCTTTACTAGTCTGTAATGGACCATGATGTAGGAAACAATTTGGGGGCCTTTTAGAATTAACCTAAACCTCATATAGTCAACCTTAAAAGCCCAACTAAAGATAGAACCTTGTTTTCCCACCCTTTGTAAATAATCTGAAATTCTAGGTCATGTTGTTATTGCTATACTATATGTTTTATTGAAGGGATTAACTAACCTTTTTGTATTCTTTATTTCTTTTCTAGCACATTCATGAACATTTTTATAGATTGCATATTATTTTTGCCCCAAAGCATTTCAATAAAAACTCTTATGGATTCCACATAACGTTAGGGTTACTCCTTATCCATGCTGTTCAAATGTGACTCTCTTATAGAGATGAGGATGGAACCAAAAAAGAGGCAGCTAAGAGAGGGAGATTGTTTACCACCTAGTCATGTCCCTACACTATCAAGAGAAGTTCACCTACTCCTCAAACATAATGAGCTAAAAAGCCTATCAAATATATGAAATAGTATGAACCCTTTAAGGCAAAAGGCTTTTTGTGAGAAGTTTAGGCACATTGCATATCTCATGTCAGTAGAGGTTGACTACTCACTTATCAAGGTGATGGTATAGTTTTGGGATCCTTCCTACCGATGTTTCATTTTTAATAAGGTTGATCTAGTACTGACAATAAAGGAGTATTCAGCTCTGATGGGTATGCATCTATTGTATCAAGATAGAATATACATGAAGAAACATAAATCAGGAAGTTACAGGAAGCTAGGTCAGATGCTGGGAGTGGGAAAGGAGATTATAGATTCATACATTCGAGAGAAAGGGGATCACAAGGGTATTCCATGAGAGGTTCTTCAAGATTTTATTACTAAGCATCCAAATGATGATCAAGGAATGAATGCATTTACTCTAGCCATACAGGGGTTGATCATTTTCTCCAAGGTCTTAGGACATATTAAGATAGAAGTGGTGGATCTATTTGAGCAGATTGAAAATGGGTGTAATCTTTCACCAGCTATCTTACTAAAAACTATTAGATCTCTGAATTTTTGTATGTAGATGAACAAAGCACATTTCATGGGTTGCATACCCTTATTATTTGTATAGATGAAAAGCCATTTTGAATGCAAGAAGAGTGCCTTTACCAAACTTTATTTCCACATTCAAAGTCTGATTAATGAATTCTATTAAAGTACTTGGCCAGAGGTAAAAACTCAAAAGGAATGAAAATATCTGCTACAATGGCTCACAGCTAGTCAGGTAAAATGGTTAGCTCTAAGGATGGATAAGGAACCTATGTTGTATCAATGTGGAGATGAGACAGGGGTCTCACTTCTAGGCCTATGGGGGGTCAATAAGTTATGCAACATTGATGGTAAAAAGATAACATAGAGTTGAACAATTTACTACTATGACCTGCAAGGTTGGCTAGTTTGACTGCTTATATAGGGAGCCCAAAACTTTCCAGAAGATTAATGGCATGATTAAGGCCTAGAATAAGCCCAAGAGAGTAAACCCAGGGCCATTCATTAATCAAATTACTTAGGGGTATTTGGTTTGGAGAAATAAAAGAGGTCATAAGATTGCATTTGTGCCTCAGAATCATCACTTACCAGTGGGTCAAGAGTCAGATAAAAAGCTTTCAAAATTAGAACATGAGATGGAAAAAAAAAAGCTGAGACAAAAGTTCTTAAAGCTATATAAAGAAAAGGACCAGTGGTAAAATAAAGTAAAAAATTAGAAATCCAAGTCCATAGAATTTTCAAAGAATACAGTAAGGCCCAAAAAGTTTTTAGAGAATAGGATGATACCCTCAAAGAGTTGAAATAGTAACAACAAGAGCATAAGAGATTGCACATACAGGTGCAGGCCAAAGAAATAAATAACATAGAGCCGGTTCGTGAAAATAAAGAGCTGAAAGAAAAGCATGACTAAATAGAAAATGCTTTCATGGAGGTTGAGCAGGAGAATCAATGGCTTTCAGACTATACTCTGACTCTAACATCAAAATTGAGTGAACAAAAAAGTCATATTAAAACCCTTACAGAAAGGCATAGAGAATTATTCTATCAGGTATGGTGTGACAAAAGAGAAAGGTTAGGAAGACAGAGATACATAGAACACCTCACTGCCCAGATAAGCAAAGTTGTGATCTAAGCAGACGAAATGGCAAACAAGGTTGAGACATTAAGAGCTTTGATTACACCAGCAAGAGAGCATGGACAAAAACTGTTAAACTTCATTGAGGAAGCTAAAGACCAATATGAGCAAGTTAGACATTTCTATAGAGGAACAGTATTAGGTTTGATGTAAAATAGACTTCTGTAGAATAAATGAAAGTTTTCTTTGTTGGATTTTTTTTCAAATTGCAAATATTTTTCTTTCTGTTTCTTTTTCACTTTTTTTCATGCATTTGCGTTATGCTCATTCATCCATTCATTATTATAACAACATTATTGAATCTTTAATTGTGGTACTAAGGTGCAAGAATAGCTACACATTAGTACAATACTCAAGCATAAGCTAGAAAAATGGAACAAGATAATACAAGCTGCTTTGAAAGGATAAAAAAAGCCCAAGAGGCACTAAAGGGAAAGTTAAACCACATTCTAGAGGCCCTAAAAAAGGTAAATAAAGGAAAATCAGTGGACGAAGATACTTCACAAGAAGCTACTAATTTGTCATATCCTTTAGGCTTTAGTCCACAATAAAATCAAACCGCACCATTCTTCCAACCTTAACAAGCAACTTTTCGAAAATACAACTACACAAGAATGACTTATGCACCAAGTCATGAGAACATCCAAAGTTATGATAATTTTTTCTTTGCTAAAAAAATAGCTGAGCCTATTCAACTCTCTACTGCAGGTGAAGTAAAGGAGAAAAAAAAGCCATATACAGCTGGGCCCTTAGAAAGTTTCAAAACTGATCAGGCCATGAGTCGGCTTAAGGAAAAATTAAGAGCTGTAGAGGGAATAGATTTTTATGGATCCATGGATGCTGCAGGACTTTGCTTAGTACCAGAAGTGGTGGTACCACCCAAGTTTAAAGTATCAGAGTTCAAGAAATATGACGGTACAAGTACCTTATCACACATATCACCATGTACTATCGTAAAATGACGGCACATGCTAGTAATGAGAAACTACTAATGCATGTGTTCCAAGACAATTTAACTGGGTTGCAGCAAGATGGTATGTCCAATTGGATGGGACTCAAATAAAGACATGAAAAGATTTGACTCAGTCCTTTATCAATCAGCATCGCCATATTATTGACATGGCCCTGGACTGCCTTTCTTTGCAGGTAATGGATAAAAAGGCATCTAAATCTTTTAAATAATATGCCCAAAGATGGTGAGATGTAGCTATTCAAGTATAACCTCCCTTAATAGAGAAAAAAACTATTGTGCTGTTTATGAGCACTCTAAAGTCATCTTATTATGAAAAGATGATCGAAAATATAACTAAAAACTTTTCTAATATGATGATTTTGAGAGAGATTATTGAGAATGCCATTAAAAATGGTAAACTTAAATGAGGTGAGTTTTCCAAGAAAGCATTCAAGAAGAAGGAAAGTGAGACTCAGGCTATGAGTCTTGAGGGGTAGCAATTCAAAAGCTACTCTCGACCTACCTACCCCACATACCATTACATTGTAAATCATACCTCTGTATCTCCCTACCAATCAACCACTCGACTATCTTATCCATCTTCACCAAGATCTCTGGCTCACCTAATCAATGCTACAAGTAATACTAAGGAAACACGAACCAAGGAAAGACCCACATTTGATCATATATTCATAAGCTATACAAAGTTATATCTAAAACTTTACAAGAACCATCTAATTGCTCTTGTCCCTACCAAACAGCTCGAGCCCTCTTATCTCAAATGGTATGATGCCACCGTCAATTGCAACTACCATTATGAAGTAATAGGCCACTCTACTAAAAATAACCTTTCTTTAAAATAAAAAGTATAACATCTGATTAAAAAAGACCTGATAAGTTTCGATACCAATAGAAGCTCAACACTTAATGTTAGTGGGAATCCCTTACCTAATCATACAGTCAACGCCCTGGACAAAGATAAAAGGCATATAAAAAAAAGGGTAGAAGAGATTAAAATGCCCTTAAACCAATTCTATGATGCCTTATACGGAGCTAGACTAATATAGCCAGTGACTCTATCACTTACATTAGAGGACTCATTCCTAATCAAAGGTGTAAGTATCACAGTGGGGCTCTAGGGCATTCTATTGAAAAATGTCAATAATTTCACCAAGAGGTGCAGAAATTAATAGACTCTTACGAGATAAAGTTATATAAGGAATCAGGAGCTTCAGAAAATATTAAGGTGGCTATAACAGATAAGTGGGTGCCAAAACCTATCATTATATGTTGTAATGAGAAGCCACAATCAACTAGGAGCAAGTTTGTTCCCAAACCAATAGTGTTCAAAGTCTTCCACCCATTTTCTTAGAAAAATAATAAAACGGTACTCTGGATATATGAATGTGAGGGGATGACTCAGGGGCAACAAAGGCCAAAAGTTGAAATCATAAATATAACAAGAGTAGAGGGCATAACTAGAAGTGAAAGATGTTATACTTCAAAAACTTTGGAAAGAATAAGAAAAGGAAAGGAGAAGCAAATTAAATCAGAGATCTTAAAGAAGGATACTCCGAAGTCAGTGCCTAAAAAAGAGGCCTGTGAGTTTTTGAAGCTAGTCAAGCACAGTGAGTATTCTGTGGTGGAGCAATTAAATAAGATGCTAGCCAGAATTTCTCTATTATCATTTTTCCTAAACTCTAAACCACATCACAATGCTTTGTTGAAGGTATTGAATCAAGCTTATATGGCTTATAATGTATTTGTGGAGTATATGAATCACTTAGTAGGGAATTTAATGGTGCCACATCATATCTCTTTTAGTGATGATGAGATTTCACCTGAAGGCAGAAGGAGCACTAAGGCATTGCACATCACTATCAAATATAAAGGCCATATAGTAGCCAAGGTCCTTGTTGATAATGGGTCAGCCATTAACGTTTTACCTGTGTCCACTATGGTTAAGTTGCCCTTTGATATGTCTCATATGCAAAATAGTCAAATGATAGTTCGAGCATTTGATGGGACTAGGCGAGAAGTATTAGGAGATGTTGAGCTACCCATACAGATTGGTCTATGTGTTTTTAATATAAAATTTCAAGTTATGGATATTTTTCCATCATACAGCTGCTTATTGAAAAGACCATAGATCTACAAGATAGGTGTCGTCTCTTCTTCATTGCATTAAAAAATCAAATTTAATGTAAAAAAGAAATTAGTGATTATAGTCAGAGAAAAAGATTTGCTAGTGACCCAACCCATAAATGCCCTATATGTGGAAGCAATAAGAGAATCATTAAAATGCTCTTACAGATCTTTTAAACCTATTAATGCAGTAGGCAAAGGGCTTAAATTTAGTTGGATTGTGATCAATCAGATGGTTAACAAAGGTTGGAGTATTGGGTTTGACTTAGGCAAAAGCCTGCAAGGGATAAAAGAGATTCCTGAGATTGAAGATTATAGTTATAGATCTAGATTGGGTTATAAAATGGAAGAAATGCAAAACAATGGTAGAAAGGCAAAAAAAACAATCCATGATCTTTCCCCATTTAAATGAAACTTTTATTCTTGGAGGACACATGCATCAGGGAGCTAAAAAGGACATAAAAGAATAATTAACATGGGAAAAAGCTTTTACCAAGCTATCCATTCACATGATGGATAATGGAAGCCAAAATGACAAAGCCTTAGTTTACCTATGCCTATCGGGATATGAGTTACAAAATTAGAGGGTCATCCAAATGCCTATTGTTTCTGATTTTCCTTCAATGTAATCACACATTCTAATTGCTTATGCCCAAAAGTATTAGGATGAACTCTTATGTTTGGATATTTTATTTTTCATTATTTTAATAAAAGTAGAAGCATGCATTTTGTTTATTTCTTCCATTCCATTCATCACCCTATCAAAATTTCTTGCCAATATTTCATATCCATTAATTTTTAGGTCCCCAAATAAATGTAAAGGTAACCATGACAATGATTCAGGGTCTAACTTTGAAAATTCAATTAACACCAATGAACTTGATACTAAAAAAGATTTTGAAGAATACACTTTGTCTCTAGATTTAATGAGGCTACTTGAATAGGAAGATAAATCCATCGAGCCTCATCAAGAGGTGGTTGAATCGATCAATTTTAGTGATGCCAAGAATAAGAAAAAAGTCAAGATTGGTACTTCACTCTCAGCGATAGACTAGCAGTGGTTAGAGGATTTGCTCTAAGAATTTATGGATGTATTTGTCTGGTCCTACCAAGATATGTATAGACTTAGCACTAAAATAGAGGAACATAGGCTACCTTTGAAGCCAGAATGTAAACCGATGCAGCAAAAGCTAAGAAGAATGAAACCAGAGATACTGTTGAAAATTAATGAAGAAGTTAAAAAACAATTTGATGCAGGCTTCTTGCAAGTGGCTAAATATCTTAAATGAGTGTCTAATATAGTACTTGTTCCTAAAAAAGATGAATAGGTACAGATGTGTGTAGATTATAGAGATCTAAATAGAGCTAGCCCTAAAGATAATTTTTCTTTGCCTTACATTGATACTTTTATGGATAATACAGCCCAACATTTGGTATTATCTTTTATGGATGGATTCTCTGGCTATAATCAAATAAAAATGGCTTTGGATGACATGGAAAAGACCACTTTCATCACCATGTAAGGAACTTTTTATTACAAAGTTATGCTCTTTGAACTAAAAAATGCCGGAGTAACCTATCAGAGGGCCATGGTAACACTTTTCCATGATATGATGCATAAGGAGATTGAGGTGTATGTTGATGACATGATTACAAAATCCAAAAAGAGAGAAGATCATACAGCCAACCTCAAAAAGTTATTTGAAAGATTGAAGAAGTTTCAACTCAAATTGGATCCAGTCAAATGTATATTCGAAGCTAGGTCAAGGAAGCTATTAGGATTTATAGTCAGTGAAAGAAGAATAGAAGTGGATCTAGATAAAATTCGAGCTATCCAAAATTTATCTCCACCAAGCACACAAAAAGAGGTTCGAGGTTTCTTGGGCAGATTGAACTATATATCCTGATTCATTTCTCAACTCACTCTTAACTGTGATCCCATCTTCAAACTCCTTTGGAAAAATAATCCTGGAGAATGGAATGAATAATGTCAAGAAGCTTTTGATAAGATCAATTAGTAATTATCAAACCCCCTAATATTAGCACCCCTTGTTCTGAAAAAACCATTGATTTTATACATAGTGGTACATGAGGGCTTAATAGGATGTGTATTAGGCCAACAAGATGAATCTGGCAAGAAAGAACGAGCTATTTATTACCTGAGTGTGAAATTTACAGAGTATGAGTCTAAGTATTCATCACTAAAGAAGATGTGTCGTACTTTGGCATGGACAACTAAAAGACTCAGGTAATATATGCTTTACCACACAACTTGGCTCATAGCTAAATTAGATCCCATCAAATACATCTTTGAGAAACCATCACTATAAAAAAGAATCGCAAGATGGCAAATGATGCTCTCTGAATATGATATAGTATATGTGAGCTAAAAAGTAATCAAAGGAAGCGTCATTGCTGAATTCTTGACAAACAAGGCCACTAATGATTATAAGCCCATGAAGCTTAATTTTTCGAATGAGGAATTAATGGCTATTTCAGAATTAGAAGAAGATGATGATGATGAATAAACATAGAAGATGCATTTTGATGGGGCCACTAATGCTATGGGACATGTGATTGGAGCAGTTTTAATATCTCCAGCAGACATTATTACCTTATTACGGTAAGATTGAATTTTAATTGCACCAATAATGTAGCTGAGTATGAAGCTTCTGTCATATGATTGCATGCTGCTTTGGATAGAAAAATTAAAACATTAAAAGTGTTTAGGGATTCAGCTCTAGTAATTTATCAGCTAAAAAGTGAATGGGAAATAAGGGATTCAAAGCTTATTCCTTATTATAAATATATCTTAGAGCTATGTAAACAATTCAAAACAATCCATTTTGAACACTTGCCTTGTGAGAAAAATCAGATTGTAGATGCCTTAGCCATCTTGGCTGCAATGGTACGAATCGGTGATACTATAGAAATTCAGCCCATTAAACTAGATATTAAAGAGATACCAGTATATTATGCCAATTTGGAAGAGGATAAGGATGGCAATCCCTGGTATTATGATATTATGCGATATTTAAAGAATCAGCAATACCCAAATCAAGCAATAGAAAATGATAAGAAAATCTTAAAGAGGTTAGCTATGGGATTCTTCTTAGATGGAGAATTTTGAACAAACAAGGTAAGGACCAAGTGTTATTACACTATATAGGCATTTTTAAGGCCAAAAAGATTATTGAAGAAATTCACAATGGCATATGTGGAACACATGTAAATGAGCATATGATGGGAAGACAATTTATGTAAGCTAGATATTACTTGTTGACAATGGAAAAAGATTGCATTGATTATGCTAATAAATGTCATAAATGTCAAATTTATGCTGACAAGATTCATGCTCTGCCTAGTGCTTTGGATGTCATAGCATCACCTTGGTCATTTTCTATGTGGGGGATGGATGTCATTAGGTCTATCACACCAAAAACCTCAAACTGAAATAGATTCATTTTTGTGATGATTGATTACTTCACTAAATGGGTCGAAGGTACCTCTTTCAAAATCGTGACTAGATCTGTGATCTGTAAATTCATCAAAAAAGAAATAATATACAGATATGGACTCTCAAAGAGAATCATCTCAGACAATATAAAAAATTTGAATAGCAAGATGATGTAGGACATATGTGTTTAGTTCAAAGTTAAACACCACAATTTAGCTCTATATCACCCCAAAAATGAATGGGACAATAGAAGCTACAAACAAGAACATCAAATAGATTTTGGAAAAGATGACTGAAACATACAAGGATTGGCACGAAAAATTACCTTTTACTCTACATTCATATCAAACTTCTGTGTGCACCTCTACTAGGGCAACTCTTTTTTTCTTAGTTTATGGGATAGAAGCTGTGTTGCCAGTAAAAGTAAAAATCCCATCTCTAAGGGTCCTAAGGGAAGTGAGATTAGAAAAAGTTGAATGGATTCAGGAGCATTATAAGTAATTGAACTTTATTAAGGAGAGACGGCACTGTGTCATAGTCAGTTGTACCAAAGAAGAATGATGAGAGCTTATGAAAAAAAGGTCAGACCTCGATAGTTTAAAAAAAAAGTTGCTGTTAAAAAAAATCCTTCCAAGTCAGCATGATGATAGAGAAAAATGGACCTCAAATTGAGAGGGACCTTATGTGGTAAAAAGAGCTTTTTCATGAGGAGCTTTGATCTTGTCAGAAATGGATAGAGATAAACTTCCTGGTCCTATCAATTTTGACGTATTAAAAAAGTACTTTGCTTGATCCAAAAAAAAACAACACAAAAAAACAAAAAAAAAATTTTTTCAAGTCAAAAACTCGAAAGGGCGGTTTGAACCTAAAAAAAAAAAAAAAAGAAGGAGAAGAGTTCAAGTTGAAAACCTGAAAAGGGTGACTTAAACCCAAAAAAAGAGGTTCAAATTGAAACTCTGAAAGGCAACTTGAACTGGCATCACTTGGGAAGATATACCAGGGATAGTAAATTCTAAAGAGCTTTAAAGTGTTGAGGGCATTAAGTTTTGATTGAGTTTTTGAAGGAGATCCAAGATTTGTTGTCATGGTTATCCAATCATTTGTCTTAGGGCATTGTTACCTCAAATAGCTACTCCTAAATACTTTTGTAATCTATTGTTTATCCAAATAAATGAAAACCATCCTATTGTTTTCTCTTAGTCTTACACATTGCCATATATTTGTCATTTCTCTTTATGCTTATTCATGTATGTAAGAAATGCATAAATTGCATGCCACACTTTGAAACTGGGATAATGATTAATAATTCAACAAAATCATAAGAAATTGTATGTTGCTTCAAAAAATTGAAAGAGATAAAGGCAAAGGATGAATCCAAAAAAAAAAAAAAAAAAAGGGAGAGGAAATTGACTCCCATGGTTTTCTTTGGGATAAACCTCTAGACGAATGAAAAATAGTTTCTTTGCCAAAATATGCTTCTTAGCTAATGAAAGATGGTTTCTTTGCCAAAGATGCACCTCTAAGCAGATGAAAAATAGTTTCTTTACCAAATATATGTATTCATAAAGGATGATTTCTTTGCTAAAATGTACAGTAAAGATAAATATTCAGGATAATGAAAGATGGTTCTGCTAAAGGTGCATAAACAAGAATGCATAACCCTTAGTACCACAATTGATGTTTCATTTGCATAAGACATGCACTTGCACTATCCACTCATTTGATCTCGACTCATGTCAGATCATCCTTTGACCTGTACATTAGTCTAGTCATTTATTTTTGACTTTGACTCAGTCCTGGTTGTTTCATTTTAACTTGCAACATTATCCCATTTATTTGATCTCGACTCATGTCAGATCATTTTTAGACTTGTGACATCAGTCCGATCATATATTTTTTATCTTGACTCCATCTTGGTCACCTTTTTACTTGTGGCATCATCCTAGTCATTTGATCTCGACTCATGTCATATCATTCTCTGACCCGCAATATCAGTCCGGTCATTTATTTTTGACATTAACTTGGTCCTGGTCGTTTTATTTTAACTTGCGACATCATCCCAGTTATTTGATCTTGACTCATGTTAGATCATCTTCAGACTTGCGATATTAGTCTTGTCATTTATTTTTGACTTTGACTCGATCTTGGTCACTTTCTGACTTGCGGTATCGTCCTAGTTGTTTGATCTTGACTCATGTCAGATCATCTTTTGACCTACGATATAGTTCAGTCATTTATTTTTTGACCTCGACTTGATTCTGGTCATTTCATTTTGACTTGCGGTATTATCCCATTCATCTAATCTCGACTCATATCAGATCATTTTTAGACTCGTGACATCAGTCAATCATTTATTTACGATCTTGACTTGATCTTGGTCACCCTTAGGTTTGCGGCATCATCCCAGTCATTTATTTGATCTCGGTTTCAGTCAAATCGTATTTCGACTCATGACGTCATCCCAACCATTCAACATCGGTTCAGGTTAGATTGTTTTACTTTCGACTCGAGGTTCACCCCTAGTCAGTTTTACTCTTTAATTTGAATCGAGCAGAGTAGGTGTCTGGGTCTTTGCATCATCTTTATCTAATAAAAATATGTAAAGAAGGGTAGTTATAGATACCCATTTATGTCTGAGCTTATTGTGATTTGGGCTTGATTAGGCCTATTGATGTTTAAGCCCATTTGGGCCCATGAATGTTCAAGCTCAGTTAGGCCCATTTGGATCTAGGCCTAAGTGGATAGCTTGTTTTTATTATTATTATTATTATTATTATTATTATTACTACTACTACTTTAATCACTTTTATTTATTTATTTATTATTATTATTATTATTGTTTCAATTTTTTTTCTTTCCTTTCCTTTTTGTCCAAATCTACCAAGGGATGGAAAATCTAGATTTGACCAGAATCAAGGATTGTTAAAGCAAAAGTCAACTGGCGAAATTAATCAGGATCAAATTTGAAACTAAAATCACGTTTAGACAAAATTAATCCCAGGATTCAAGCCTGGATTAATTTTGGCCATTTCCTAAAAATCCTCCTAAGACCACCTATAAATCAAACCAATTCCACAAAATGATGACACACTGAAACACATAGAGAATTATTTTGGAAAAATTTGGCAGTAAGGGTTATTGAGATTTGGAAGCTGGAATTTTGGATTTGATTCAGAGTTCTAGTGGGATTTTAGGTTTCTGGAGGTGAATTTTGACTTACAGAAGGTTCAGGAAAGGTTTAGAATGATTTAGGAATTCTTTTGGATTTTTTTGGATTTTTTTAAAAAACTTTTCTGGGTTTTTTTGAGATTTTGGAAGAACTTTTCATTTTTTGGTGAAATGTTTTAGTGAAGGTTGAAGTTTCTGGTGAGATTCGACAAGATTTCTAGAATTTGATGGGTTTTCCAAAAACCAGTGGGTCTTTTAGTTTTCAATTGAATTTTTTGACGACATTCCTAGAAATCGATAAGATTAGTTTTCGATTGAATTTGTCGATGGCTTTTCTAGAGAGAAGGTATAGGAAACATAAGATAGAGAGAGAAGAGCTCGATGGGTTTTAAGGAAAAATGTTGAAGGATAGCTTTTATAATAGCCCAGCATGACGTCGTTTTGAAACAACTAAGATTCGTGTACAGACCCAATGACCTATGTGTTGACCTACACTTTGATGCAACTTGATCGCAAGTTTTCCCTGTTCTATTTTATTTTTATTTTTAAATTTTATTTTATTTTACTTTAACTCATTTTTATTATTTTCCTAGTTCTATTTTTTTCAAAAAAAAAAGAAAGGAGAGCAATTTCTACCATTTTTAGTTTCAAAAAATAATGAAGTAAAAAATAGAGAGAGAAAATAATAGTAAAAAGAAGTAAAAAAAAGGTGATAAATAAAAATCATTCCAAAAAGAATAAAAAATAGTTTTCAAATAAACAAAAATAAATTTTATTCTCTAAACTATTGGAAGATTGTTTTGAAGTAAGCCTTACCAAACTATTGGGAGGCTTCACTAATTTTTTTTAGAATAAAAATTAATAAATCCGACAACGGAGCCTCTTCAGAGTGGGATACTAGTCTCCATAAATACTCCTAAGATGAGAAAATTATCCTAAATTGCTACCAAACTATTGGGATAATTTTAGGGTTAATTTTTAATATTAAATTACTCGATAAATCATAAAAATGATCAACGCTTAGATAATTTAAAATCAAACTGGTACCATCCTTTGGATGGGCATTGTAGGGTTGCTACAACCTTCTCCATGCATAACCGACTTCTGAACCTAACATCTATTTTGCAAATCAGATTCAATTAGGTGGCCAATCACACCTAGACAAAAAAGATTGATAGCGACTCCTTCTAACCCATGTTTAGCGATAGGTCTACAAAACTATACATTATGACAATCATATCAAAAGTACAATTGTAAAACCACCCAAATATATCACTTCATATCATTATTTTCTTAAATTCTTCGAAATCACATCCATACTTAAAATTATTGAATAACAAAATCATCTTTGAAGTTGACCATATTATTATAACAGTCATTGTTTATAGTTATAACAGGTAGTTTTTATACACAAAATATATCATAAGCCTATGAAAAGTGAAATCTCCATAAAACATTATTCATCAATTCTCATATTGCCTTTCAATTTGAATTATAATCATAACCTAATCACAGTGACCATTTCAAATTCCAACCATTCTAAGGTAAAAATAGAAAGATTGACTTCAAACTTGGAACACCAAGTTACATAATCAAGTTTGTAATTCCTTCTTTTGATTGACAGAATATTTCTTATCAATATAATCATAGATTGTAATGAGGATCAAGACAATGCTATAGATCATACCTTAAGTTCCTTGGCATACAAATTCAACATAGTCCATTGAATACCCAATGTAACTCCAAATTCATATCTAAATAGCTTTCAATTTCTATAAGCCAAGTATCAAATAACAATCAAAATCTTCACCAAACTTATAGGCTTATAGCATCATAATATTCCAAAATTTCCTTGTAGTCCAATATGTCCTCTATGCTTTTTTCACAATGATTTAATCTTAGCAAAACATAATTTTGATTTTCTTAATACTTAGTCAAAATCCATTTTTTTTAAAATAACATTTTTCAATGACTACAACCTTAGTTTCCATGCAAGAATCATAACATATGTCTTATACCATAATATGTGATATTCTCTGTTAACATTACTCAAACAAACTCGTATTCTGTTTTAATAAAAAATCATAATCATTATTTTATTACATGACCATTAATAAATCATTTGCCTTCTAAGTACAATTGTAATTTTTCACACTTCAGGCTATTCACATAAGATTCTAACTTTTGTCATCAAGGATAAATAATTTCCAATAAAATAAAATATATCAATATAGACAAATGTCCTTATTTATGCATATAACACTATTTACCACCAATACAATATAATAAATAAAATCCATTAAGATAAATTCTAAAACTATAATAGCTTACCCATATAATAATCGAATTCCATTAAATTTTCAAAAAGTCAATTCCTACCATTAAGTTATATATAATTCATTGAAATCAAAATCACACTAATATTATCAAAATCCTCATTTGCATCATAATTTTTACTAGCTCTAACTGTAAGTTTAAAAATCATAATCCATAAAGAAAACTTACAATTAATAATAATAAATATCTCAAAGCCTCATATCAATTCTTGTCAATCTAAATTTTCATACTTTATCTCAATAGAAATAATTTGTATCCATGATAAAAAAAAATTCAATAAAAATTCATCACAAAACTCCAAAATCTTAATTGATTGAAAATTTAACTTCAGTATCATAACACCTCAAAAGGTCTAAATCATTCTTTACAATAACTCTTAAGCTTAAAGTATCCAATTTATATAAAAATCCCACCAAGTCACTTCATTTAAAGGCATATCACTTCATCACCTATATAATGCTTCATATTTTGGCTCCAATTTATATAAAAATCCCACCAAGTCACTTCATTTAAAGACATATCATCACTTCATCACCTATATAATGTTTCATATTTTGGCTCCAATGGTATAATAAATATCATGATTAAAGATTCATCAAAACCCATACGCAAACACAGAACAAATCAACTTAAGCTTAAGGTAACTATCTTATCAAATTTTCATACAAAAATCACTTACAACTTATCATTACTCATAATCAACTTCACCAAACTTTCTCCTTATCACAATTTCAAAAGTAATGTCTACAAATTAGTCAGATTAAGAAATCTAGGATCCACAAAAATCACAAAATATTAAAATCTCCATGGATCGAAAATCTAATTTGTCTCAAACTTGTAAAATTTTGATAGATCAAAATCATTCTCCATAATATTTGTTGAGCTTAAGATATCATTTTCACCAAATTCACATCAAAATCACTTCACTTGCAACCACCAATACTCCTTACAAACTAATCCAATTTTTTTGGTACAAAATTTCAAAACTAATACCTTCGTATTAATCGAATAAAGCAACCCAAAATCTTTAGAATCAGAAACCTGAGCTCTGATACCACTAATCTATCACATCCCAAATTTGAAGATTTAGAACGTAACAATGCCGTGTACTCATAAGATGAATCTCACTAGCATGCAAGGCTACATATATCAAACTAAATCAAAATCTCCAATAATCTCTAAAATAATACTCTATAGAATCTCAAGTTTACAAAATTATATTTCTTGCAAGTTAGTCGAATATACTAAAGTTCTTACTAACAAATCTTTTATAATTAATAATAAATTACTCACTTTGAAAGCAATACCAAGCTAAAGACAAATGCTAATCTAGTTAATCCTAGTAGTTGCCAAGATTAAGTCTCCCAAGACACAAACATCAAAATCTGAAAAAGTAAAGAAAAATAAAGGAATGACTATGATGACTCAGCAAGTAACCAACATCCTCTTAGTTGGATTAAACATGCCACAAAACATTTAGGCCAAAAAATTAGCTAAATGATTCAAAAATATTTTGGGTAATCTTGTATTTACAAACATATTCTCAAAAATAGATTCTCATATCACAAAACATAATCAAATATCACAAAATTATAAATTTATTTAGTCCTCTACAACATACTATGATCACACTTAACCCTTATGGTATAGGTTAGAATCATAATTTCTCTTCTAGTGCAATGGGATAGAAATATATCATAAACAACTACATTGTTACACCGACAATCATAATTAACCATTAATGCAATGGGATAGAACAAAAATCACAGTAACTCATTAAGTGCAAAGGGATAGAAGTATATAACAATGGCACGGTGAACAAAAATTACTATTCTCAATTAGTGGTACGGTTCAAAACCAATATTGGTATCACAAAATACATGTCGACATAGCCAACAATTAACCTCCATTGGCAAGGTTAGAACATATTTATACTATGAGACAAAAGCCAAATTATATTTTCATATTGCCTAACATATACAAATTCAATAGTTTTAAATTTTCTAAAAACATAATCCATACAAAGTAAATTCCATAATCATTCTAAAGCAAAATTTCATATTCCAACAAACAATGGATATATAAATATATTATTATGAAATCATATTTGAAAATCAAAATAATATCAAACCATATTCCAAACTCATAACAAAGAAATCATATATACATTCTGCATGTGTAATGCCCACAATCTCACATTGAAAGAATGTGTGGATATGGTATGATATATATATAGAGATCTAAACCCAAACTTGTGAGGCACCTTTTGTGGGATAAAATTGTGAGACTTTTAGATCAAAGTGAACAACACCTAGTAGGTTGGGTGCAAGTCTCCATAAATGGTATTAGAATGGTTACTAGTCGGCAAGAACTAAATGCTACATCATGGGAGTTACTGAATGCTATATAGTGGGGCCGTGAGAGTCATTAAGTGCTACATTGAGGGCCATAGAAGTCACTAAAATCCCAACATCTGGTGTGATTTTGGTCCTATGGTTGGACTCGGCTTGATAGAGACGTCAAGCTTTAAAAGTGGAGAGATTGTAATGCCTCCAATCATACATTGAAAGAATTTGTGGATATGGTATGATATATATGTAAAGATCTAAACTCAAACTTGTGAGGCGTCTTTTGTGAGACAAATTTATGAGACCTTTGGGTCAAATCGGACGATACCTTGCAATTTAGTGCGGGTTTCCACAGCATGCTCAACTTGATTTACAAAACAAATAGATAGAGTAATATATATTATATATTTCAACTCTAAATATATTGAGGCTGATTTTTAAGGACATAAAAACCAAAGGGATATCAAGTCACTTACCTAATATGATAAACTAAAACTTTGCAGCAAATCACTCAGTTCTCTTAATATCCTAATAATTCAAGAAATATTTAAAAATCAAAATTCAACCTAAAAACATAAATTTAATGAGGCAAACTTTTCGTAAGTCATCCTAAGCAAATTGGATTGTGTGGTAACCTTTTTGACAATTCGAAACTATTTAAAAATATTTTTTTAGCATATAAAACAAAATTTCTTTTAATATAGCAAAATGCCTAGAATTGAGTATAAATATGAAATTAAGGATTAAAATATAAAAAATTAATAGCAATATAAATTTTTACAAACATTTAATTTTTAACATCTAATAGTAATAATCTTTTTGTAAATTTGAATATAATTTAATAACCCTTTAACAATATTAATAACATTAAATTAACATAATAAAAATATATTAAAATAAATAAAAATTGACTAAAAATAATATAACTAAAATTCAAGTAATTTATAACTAAACACATCAAATATTGGCTGAAAATAATTTCTAAAATAATTAAAAAAGAGAATTTCTAAATGTTAAAATTTTCACATTATGTGATCATTTGGCTTACTTTGAGCCGCAAAAGCTTGGACATTTTACAATTCCTAATGAAAAAGGGAAGCATGAATTTAAAGTAGGGATGTAATACTATAACCTAGAATTTTGATTCAGCAAAAATAATTTCCAAAAGCCTAAATTTCGATGGCCAAATTTGACAAATTATTACAAACAACTCAGATTTTTTGGGTCTCAGATTCATGTAACCTAATTCAGGGCTTCCATTCTCTTAGCTTATAAATCATTTGGACAAACCAATTATACCACTAGAAATTTCACTTTTTGTACTATCAAAAGCACCTAAAGTTTGACCAAATTGGCCACCAGAGCAAGAAATTTTGACGATTCAAAGTTGGGCATATGTAATTGTTAGAAACCCAAAAATCACAAATTTGAAATACTAAATTCTCCTAAATTACTTAGCTAAATGAAGTGCTACACATACCATTAGAAAGGTCTTGAAGAGACCTTTCCATTGGTACCCATAATTTCATCAAATTACCATGAAAAAGTAGCCGGAATATTTTTTAAGTTGAAAAAATATAAAAATATAGATTGGAATTTTTAGAAAATTACATAAGGTATGAAAATTCTAAGAGTTTTAAGCAAAATATTATATTAATTAGTAATTTCTAGGATTGATTTACCCTATCTCTTCATTTTATTTTCTTCTCGAGAGATTTTTAAAGTTTGTCTTTTTTTTTATTTGAGAAAACTATTGACAAAAATTATCGATAAGTATTATTTTTATTTTCTTCTCCTTTAGCTTTTTTTTTCTACAAATTATACCTATGGGCTGAATCACTGATTACACTATAAGAACTTGGACTAGGTTCACTTATGGTGATGTATCTTTTTTATTTGAAATAGGACGTTAGTTAACAGAAGTTTGTGGGGTTTAATATTAATGCTTTGCTTGTAAGATGGTTTGTGCATAATTATCCAAGAAGAGTAGGTTAGAATGTTGTCATTACCAGACTTTGTTGGTGAGTGGTAGAAGTTCAAGCTTTTGAACTATCCAATTCCAATAATTTCTCTTGTCAACTTAATCTTTGTATCCCTTATTTTGTATTTCATATTTATCCTTCTTCCAAAGCTACTACCTATCCTGTCATACAGTATCTTGATATCATCTTGCAAAATATCAATAATAGTTGCCTTTTATGCTACTTGATCAACATAAATTGATATGCTATATATACTATTTTCTTAATAATGCTTTCTCTACTATATTGAGCAAGGCATTTCCTTCGTGTTCAATGAAAAATAGGTTACTTGCAACCACATATATGAATGTTGCCTTAAATAATTTTGAATTTTTATGAAGCATATAAATATAAACGATAATGCATTTTAAATGTATCTAAATATAAAAAATTAATTTTGGCCAAAAAATAAAAATTTTGTGCTAAACCAAAAAAAAAAAGTAAAAGAGAATAAAAGATGAGGAAGAAGATACAAAATCTAACTGCCTCTGGCACTTGCTTGAATTTTAGGATGAGCATAAAAGTTGTTACTTTGTTTCTTGGCCAAAGAAGATTTTTATATGCATGTTTGTTTGTTAATGTGTATTATTTTTGTCATGGTGTAGGCCTAAATCTGCCATCTCTTTGTTAAGCTATTTTTATATGATGTTAAGCCTAATGTTTTTTGTTTTCTTTTTCACGATGATCTGTTCAAAGCTGGGAAGAAGGAATGAGATATTGTGGATGCTAAAAGCAACTCCAAGGATAAAGCTAGTGAACTTTATAAGATCCAATTTTGGCTAGAATGGATTATTAGAGAACATTGTCTCCCCTACCACAAATCCATTGCAGGTTAGCCAAATTCTCAACCTCCTCTTCTAGGCAAAGCTTGTATTGTACTTATTCTATATAGTTTTTTTTTTTTGGATGGACTAATTAAAAACTTGGAGCAAGTAGGGTCTTAACATTATCATTCCAGTTGTTTGTACAAAAGGAACTCAAAAATCACTTTACTTTATTCATAAGCTTTACTCAAAAATTACGTTTTTTTTAATGGAATTGCTAGGTTGTATACTAGTACACAAAAACTTATACTTTCATTGTTTATTCCTTTAATCAATTATTACTTGATTCACTTTTTTGTTTCAAGTTGTGATAATATATAACAAAAATCAAATTCTTTTTTTTTTTAATTTTTCATTACAGGATACAGATAGTCTAATAACCGACTTGAAGACCATTCAAGACTATGTTTGCTCTTTCAAGTCATGGGTATGCCATTTCATGCTTGTTTCTATTAGTTGTTAGGATGAAACATTTGTTTGTATCCTCTTGTATGTTCTGTGCCATTTTCTATCAAAACCTTTTATGTATTAAGTCTAGTGCAATATAACATCATATTGAGGTGTCTGTAGATTTGATGTAAAACTAGTTTCACTAGGAAAAGATAGTCGGCTATGACTGCATGGCGTGTGAAGGCATAAGCATTATAACCATCATATTTTGGGTGAACGTGCTTTTAAATATCTGATAAAGAAAGTAGGTCATATCTAAAATATAGTGAATATTTTGGCTTTGCACAAAGTTTCCTCATGTGAAAAACACATCATATTTGTTGTGTGATACACCATAAATTTTGATATAGTTAAAACTTGAGACAAGAGGGCTCTCTTAAGTTTGTGGCAATGGAAAAAACTAAAAGCTTTTAACATTCATAAACTTTCACAGTAAAGTTTGTTAACAAGTTAAACATTTGAAAAGGAAATAGTTCAGATTAAGTCTCAGCTAAAACTTCTATTTTATGATTTTGTTTCACTACAAGCTATCTTTCCCACCGCAAGGTGGGCAGCAAGGATCAACCACCATCATCTGAAAGACATCTAAATAATTATTTATGTGATTTGTCTGAGTGGAGTGTGATAGTTTATCTTTTATGGGAAAAATAGTCAGGTGATGGCATATTAGCTTTACTGGTTAGGCTTTTACTTTACACTACTTTGTGTTTCTTTAATTATTAAAAGAGGGTCTATAAAGCTCTTTCTCTTTGGCTAAGAGAGAAAACCTGTGAATGGGTCTTTTAATCCACTAAATTCTTTAGGGTGTAGACTTTTTTTCATATTTGGTTATTTTTTTCTCTGTTTATAAAAGAGTTTGCTTTCATCCAATGAGAGTTTCATCTAGATGCCATCATTCTTCCTATAAGTCTTGCTTTCTAATGCCTTGAAGGCAGAGTGCTTCAAATTAGAAGTAAGTGATTCGATCCTATAAGAGTTTCCCTTCAACCCCTTTTATATAGGTAGCATTATTGGTTGGTGGTTCAATTATAGTGATGTATCTTTTTTGTTTGAAATAGGATGTTAGTTAATAGGAGTTTATAGGTTCTAATATTAATGCTCTGCTTGTGAGATTGTTTGTGCATAATTATCTAAGGAGAATGGGCTAGAATGTTGCCATTACCAGACTTTATTGGTGGGGGTGAGGAAGTTTAAGCTTTTGAACTTCCAAATTTCAATAATTTATCTTGTCAACTAAATCTTTGTATCCTCATTTTTAGTTCATATTTATCCTTCTTCCAAAGCTATTACCCCAGTGTCACAGGCACGTGTTTTTTAGACTGAAACCATTTGTTTGTCAAGTACCAAAACTACTCTTAGTTAAGGTTAGCCTTTTTCGAGTTCATTTCTATATGGACAGATTGTTACTGATCCTTTAAGCCACATACTTGTAAGCTTTTTCTAACTTAGACCCCGTAGGGTTGCACACAACATTCCCAAATTTGATAGGGAGAAACCTAACTCCCATTATCTCATCAGCTTACGATTCTCAGGGTGGCCATAAGCACCCATATCTGCCCATGGCATTAAGGTCCTGAGTAATGACTCATTTGGCTTATAAGGGTGTATGGCCTCGATTTTCTTTTTGTTATCTCATTTTGGCATGGTGAAAACCTAACACCATGCCTGCCCGCATCGTACACAAGCTCTTATGCTTAGATCCCTAAGGCACAACACATGCTGGTTAGCAGCCAGCTTAAAGCCACACTAGGCTCATCTCGTCTTATAAAACTTATATCTCAGGGCCTCAACCCTTAGCCTTATTCTAGGCTGCTTGCACACATGATGGACACTTAGCATCATGCCTGTCCCATCTTAGGGACTTGGGTGTGCTACCCCAGCTATAACACACCTCTACCACAAAGGTTTAGTAGTGTGTCTACCTACTAGCTCACTTATCCTTCAGGCTCGATGGTACCCCTTCTACACAAACACCATCTCATGATCCTTTTGGTACAATGAGGGGAAACCAAATAGCTTAGCAAATGCTACAGCTTAACCCCATGGTTTAACTTAAAGGCGTGATATAAGGCTCAAGGGTTCAACGTAAGCGCGATATGAGGCCTGCCAACCTTGACTATCCCCATGTTTATCATGACTCGAAAAGACATTGTGCCATACTCATGACTCGATGATGCCTGCCCACCTAGACACTACATGTGCCTAGGAGTAGCTTACTTTAACTAGTCAGCCTCACTTGTTTGCTAGCCAATGGGGTGGTGGAGAGCTGACACCAGTCATCACCTTATAAAGAGTGTAAAAACTTTCTAAGCTATCCTACCAGGAACAATAAGACTATTTGAAATGAAAACACTTTTTTCTCTAACAATCTCAAGGTCTTTCTTCAGCCAACTCAAGGCCAGTGACTTTCCTCTTGGTCATAATAATTCAGGTATTCCACTTGTTGCTTCACCAACTCACTCAAGGGCGTTGCGCTTGGCTTCAACCCATAGTATCGAATTTGCTACTTGGCTCTAGGGCACCCAACCACTAGCTCACACTTACCCGTGCATCTTAGGGCCTAGGGCTTACACTGCTCGTGTACATTATCAACATCATGTTTTTTAGCTCATATTACCTATGCACAACTTTAAGGTCACTATCCCACCTTGACTGCTACTCAGTTTAAAGTTAGTCATGGCTAGATCAAGGCATACTAGGGCCTAACCATGACACTTTCCTCTATACACTATGTTGATGCCCTCATCAATGCCAAGACCACACCCAACACTTTTATTGGTCATAGTTGACATTTTTTCATATGCCTCTCACTTATGCCCTTAAGAATTAGGTCAAGATCCTGTCACATAAGGCATCATCCACAATACTGATTCATTGTCGATGCATATGGGTTTTATCCTAGCTCCATACATCATTATGCTATCTTTACATTTCACCACTAGACTCAAACTATTGCTCGATAACTACCACTACACTGCTTCACCCATGATTACATCATTTTGTGACCTCGATGCACCCTTGTCAATCATGACCATTAGTAGAATGAATGACCACCTGCTTTGCCACACATTGGTATGCCCTATTGTACATGACCTATCACAGTAACTGTATGCTTGTGGCACTAACTCTTTAATGCGCCTTTCTAAATATGGTGCTTAGGTCTACGATGCTCATACAGCACCACCCATGATAGACCCTAACATGGTGGTATTCAAACACTTTGGCCATCTCATAACTTGGGTCCTTTTAGCCCTGCCAAGGTCGCCTCTCTAAGTGTGGCCCTTTGGCCAACCACCCTTATAGCAACAATTTAATACTTGCTATCTCGACTCAACTCATGCTCAATAAACTTTTAGGCTCCACTATCGTGGCTCAGTTCCACAAGGAATCACCTTTCTCCTCCGCTTTTACTCAAACTCAGCTCAACTTTATGCACAACCAAGTTTGCACAATGGTTCAACAACTTGTCTACCTTGACTTTAACATATATTAGAAGGGCAAAACCCAAAGCCCATGCACAACTGAAAGATCCACTGAACCACTCTAAACACAAGGTCTCCTATCTGGCTTTTAGAAGTAAAAAATCTAAAAATCACGAAAAAACACAAAGAGTTGCCACCAATCTTTTTAGTGGTGTAACTGGCCACCCAAAAATTTATCATTTTTATAAAACTATAAAATGGGTTTAAAGCTTTATTAAAAAGACAGTGTTGGTCTATGAAAATAGATTAGGTTCGAGAGTCAATTACATGTGGGAAAGGATTAGCACCCACAAATCCTATAGAATTGGTACCAATTAACCATGTGTTATTTATAATTTTGGACAACAATGGTTTTTATATGAAATTTAATTACAATTCCCTTCATTTTGTAAGAAATAAAATTAGTTTTAAAAAAATCATTTATTTAGGAATATTAAGAAAATCTTCAAATTAAAGAAATATCTTCCAAGTCTCCGACATCAAGGCAGAATTCGAAAATAGTCTTTCCATTTAAGATTTATCATAACATTCCTTCTAAAATAATAAAATAACACTCTTTGTAAATAATAATCATTATTGACTCTCCAACACTAGGCAAAGTACCAACAATTATATTTTACGGAATATTATTTTAATTTTATTTATTTAAAACTTAAAATTTTAAGAAAACTTTTGATGTAGAAAAAAATAAAATATAATATAATTAATATTCAACATCCATAACTAGAGCAAACATATATATATATATATATATGCGTTACAAATAAAGGCATTAATTTAAAAAAGAAACGTATGCAAAATGATGATCAAATGCGAATTTAAGAATCGAGTTTTCAAATATAAAGAAACCACCTGGACTCTCCAACATCTAGACAGAGTTTAGGCGTAAATTTTATATTTAAAATCCCGCCCTATTATTTTTATTATTATTGTATTTTTATAATCGTGGTTTTAACAAAATGAATTTATTTTGAGTTTGTGAAAATGTATGAAATTCTTAATGAAATAAAATTTTCTAAATAACCCAATATCTAGGTGGCATTCAGGAACAATTTACTTCATAAAAGGCTTTCATGCAAATTTTTATAAATTTAAAATGAGTTTAAGGTTTTGGATAGGTTTGGATTCCAATTTTAAGAACATATGAACCTTTCTAAAAGCCTCCAACATCTAAGAAGACTTTCGGAGAAAGTTCGTTTTTATAGTTCTTCTAAAAATAAATTTTTTTATATTCTTATATATTTCCTATATATTTCTTGTTTTTTTTTAAATTATTATTATTATTATTATTATTCCTTTATTATTATTATTTTTGAAGTAAAAGTGCAAATAAAATAATTGCATCCAAAATAATAACAACAATAATTTATGACATGAAAGATTAAGTTGCATAAAATTAACTTTACCATAAAATGATTTAAATATTAAATCTATCACAACACATGAGATTTCAACCTTAGCTAAGTAAGAAATAAATAAGTATGGACATATATTACCAAAAGCATGCATGACACCTAACAAAGTCAACTTGTACTCCATGCCTAGAAGTTTTCTCATGTTAATGAATGCAAAAGATAAAAAACTTAGATTACAAAATACAAAGGATGAGATAATTTGACAATGAAAAAGTTCTTTAGGCCTTATTATTATCTTGCAAGTTTTCAATGGTTCCTAAGGCTCTAGACACCATCATTCATTGATTTTCTTTTTTGTCTTTAAAAAAGGTTCTACTCCACCCAATTAAAACACACCAGCATGAAAGAGAAACTAACATGGCATGAAGATTTTACAGGAGAGATGGCATACACAAGTAAAAGATAACAACCTTACCTTCGTGAATTAACACAACCCACATACAATAGCAATCAACAGATAAGGCTTGAATAAGAACTAACATTTCCATAAAAGACCCACGTAGAAAGAAAGAAAAAGAAAAAAAAGAAATCCACCAAGACCAAGCAAAACGGAAAGCTTGAACAAGAACTTTATGTGTGTTAAACCTAGTGAGAAGTACAAAGCTTTAGATTTCTATCAAAAAGATATGAAGAAGAAAAAGTAATAGATGTGTAAATGGTAAATCTATGCCCTTTGCACCAACAGATACAAACAGGTTCATGGGAAACCTCCAACTTCCATGTAACAGAAAATGATGAAACTAGTTTAAAAAAAGAAGTTTTCTTAGGAGTTTTGGTTTTAAAAAGCTTTTTTCATTATACACCAATTGAATACAAATGGATATGGTAGTGTTCGCAAGCATGAAAGCAAATAAAAATGGAAGCAAAAGAGCTACCTTTCCAATCCACTTCTTTCCAAAAAATAAAGGCTTCCATTGCTACCAGACCAATCCACCTCCTTTAGCGGACTCCCCCTTTTGGTTGTAAGCTCTCTTGTTTTCTAAAGCCTTTTCCTTCTCTTTTTTGTTACTCTTCTCTTTCTCTTTCTATCTCTCTCTCACTTAACTGACTTTTTGTTAAAACTCCCTAGCTTTTCTCCTCAAGGCTTCAAGATTTATTTCTTTTTCTTGCTCCACTAACCTTGTCTCTTGTCATTGGTTACAAGTGTTGTCCCTCTACTACAGCCCATTAGCTTGTACCTTATTGGATGTTCCTTGTACTTGCATCTTTGTGCATGCCTGTGAAGTGTTTTTGCTTGGGTTTCAAGTTCTTGCCAACTTAGCATTTTCATCCATTTTTTGTTTTGGTGTAACTTTTAACCATTGGATCAAGATTTTATAGGAGATCTGATAGTCCACATTATTCACTACAAAAGTTTGATTTTTATAGCCCTTAAACCATGTGAAAGACCATTTTACCCTTAGTATAATTTTTTCGATATTTATGCCATTCTCTTAGAAATCAATGTTTCCATGCTCATTTTTAGGATTTTAAAGCACCAAAAATCATGAAATATTATAAAATTGAGATTTGGAAAGTTTTGTGAAAATTCGAGCTAAAAAATAAGTTTCATGAAATTCCAAGCTCGAAAAGGTCAAATTATGAAAATACCCTTATAAAGATATTTTGATAATTTTACACTTTTGAGGTACTGCTATGATTTCAAATACACCAAAAAATCATGAAATATTATAAAATTAAGATTGAAAAGTTTCACGAAATTTTGAGCTTGAGAAGGTTAAATTATAAAAATACCCTTAAAAAGGTATTTTGGTAATTTCATACTTTTCAAGGCACTACTGTGATTTTACATGCACCAAAAATCATGAAAATATTATGAAATTAAGATTTAAAAAGTTTTACAATAATCTAAGCTCGAAAAGGCGAAATTATGAAAATAACTCGATAAGGGTATTTTGATAATTTTATACTTTTCAGGATGCAATAAAAATTTTAGTGTTTTAAAAAATCCTTAAATTTAATATTAAACCACATTGATTCCAATCAAGTTTTGAATTTTGAGAATTAACCTAAGCTCTATCCATTTTGATTAAGTTTTATGCAATTTTGATGTTGTTTGATCGAATTTGACCCAAGTTGACTTTGGGCTTCTAAATGGACAAATTTGTAGGCTTTTTATAGGTTGTAGATGGTTCTCCTAAATGATCTCAACTCATGTTAAAAATATTTCAGACAAAATTTGATATCTACAGTTGCCATTCTTTGAATATTTTTTAGAAACAAAAATAATACAAAGGCATAGATGACAATTTTGTTTGGATGATGCCTTTGTTCCCCTCCTTCCCTTTTAGTGTTTTGTTTTTGTTTTCTTATTTTGTTTGTTTTTTTTTTTTTAAGTTGAAAAGTTCATAAACTACGAAAAATAATTAGATTACTATGCAAGTTAGTGAATAAGAATGCTAAGGATTGACCCATGAACAAAAAATAGAAAATGACAGGGATTGAATTGGGAGTCAAGAAATAACAATGACCGAGACAGCGCCGTAAATAGGGAAATAAAAATGACTGAGTTTAAACTATGAGTCAAAAAACAAAGATGGCTGGGACTAAGCCATAAAATGAAAAATAAAAATGACTTGGATTGAACGGTGAGTTGAAAGACAAATATGACTGGGAGTAAACCATAAGTCGAAAAAAGAAAATGATCAAGATTGAACTACGAGTCAAGAAATAAATATGATCAAGATTGAATCACAAGTCAAGAAATAAATATAACTAGGACTAAGTCGCAAGTCAGAAGATAAAAATGACCAGGACTGAACTACGAATCAGAAAATAACGATGACTAGGATTGAACTGCGAGTCTAGAAATAAATATAATTGAGACTGAATTGTAAGTTAGAGGATAAAGATGATTAGGATTGAACCGTAAGTCGAGAAATAAATATGACTTGAACTGAGTAACAAGTCAGGAAGTGAAAATGGCTAGGATTGAATCACAAGTTAAGAAATAAATATATCGAGATTGAGCCGTAAGTCGAAGAATAAAGATGATCGGGATTAAATCGCAAGTCGAGAAATAAATATGATTCGGATTGAGTCACAAGTTAAGAAGTGAAAATGACCAGGATTAAATTATGAGTTGAGAAATAAATATAACCAAGATTGAGCCATTAGTCAAAAATTGAAAATGATCGAAATTGAACCGTGAGTCAAGAAATAAGCATGACCAGGATTGAGCTACAAGTCAGTAAATAAAAATGATCAAGATTGAACCATAAGTTAAAAAATAAATATGCTTAGGACTGAGCTGCAAGTCAGGAAATGAATATAATAGAGACTAAGCTACAAGTTAGAGATTAAAGATGACTGGGATTGAATTGTAAGCCAAGAAATAAATATAACTAGACTAAACTGCAAGTTATAAAATGAAAATGACTAAAATTAAATCGCGAGTCAAGAAACAAATATAATAAGGACTAAGCTGTATGTTAGAAGATAGAGATAACTGAGATTAAACTGTGAGTTGAAGAAATAAATATGACCAGGATTGAACCATATGTTAGAAGATAAAAATGATCGGGATTAAATCATAAGTCAAAAAATAAATATAATAGGGATTGGGCCGTAAATCAAAAAATAAAAATGACAAGGATTGAACTACAAGTCAAGAAATAAATATGACCACGACTAAGCCGCAAGTCAAAAGATAAAAATGATCGGGATTGAATCGCGAGTCGAAGAATAAAAATGACTAGGACTAAGCCGCAAGTCAAAAAATAAAGATAAGCAAAATTGAACCGTGAGGCAAAAAATAAAGATGGTTGGGACTAAGCTGCAAGTTAAAATATAAAAATGACCAGGATTGAACCATAAGTCAAAGAATAAAAATGACTAAGACCAAGCCACGAGTTAGAAAACAAAGATGATCGAGATTAAACCACAAGTCAAAATATAAAGATGACTAGGCTTAAATTTTTCTTCGGTACCAAATAAACTAAGTTTAAAACTTTATTGGTGCCAACCAAACTAGGCTTAAACTTTTCTAGAAGTGTCAGATAAATTGGGCTTAAAATCATCATCAAGTACCAAGTAAATTGGGCTTAACTTTTCATTGGTGCCAACTAAGCTAGGCTTAAACTTTTACTGGTGCCAAATAAACTAGGCTTAAAATTTCATTGGGTGCCATCTAGGTTGGGCTTAAACTTTTTAATGAGTGCCAGGTAACCTAGGCTTAAATTTTTATAAGTGTCAGATAAAATTGGGCTTAAAATTTTCATCAAATGCCAACTAAGCTGGGCTTGCATGCCTGAGAATTGGCGATCTCTATCAGAAATGAAAGGTGAAAATTCTTTCTAAATGTGTTGAATGGTTCTATATATGGAGATTTTTGTTTATTCAAAAAGGTTTCAACATCTGAAGGAGATAAAAAAGACATAATTTTTCATGTAAGCTCACAGATGAAACATAAGCATTTCTAAAAACATGAATTCTTTGAAAACCAAACATTTTCAACATTTTCCTTAGTCTCCAAATGCTACATTTTAATATATCTCAAGATTAGCTATAAGGGTTTGAGATTTTGAAAGGTTATTTGGAAATAACCAAAAGTTGAGAATTTCAAAATCAACTCATCTCAGACTTTTGTGACTTTGATATTTCAAATCTTTCAATAAGGTTTGGCTTATATTGGTTCAACATTTACCATATTTAGCAATAAAATTGGCCTTCAAGGTTTGCTATAGATTGCCTTTTTTAATGTTTTCACCCTAAAGCCACTTTTATTTCTATTTTATTTCTTTGTTTTTTATTTTTTATTAACACACCATGCACTTTAAAAAATTTAAAACTAATTCAAAAGAGGAAAAGAATTTTTTCAGAAGGGATTAATAGTCCAAACAGGAAATTATGTAATAAATGGGGACTTAAATGATTCATGGCCATTTTCCAAGAGAAACCCTTCAATTTTAAGCCTTCATGCTTAATTCAATACGGACTTTTCAAAGGTTGTAACATAGGTTAAAGATCGGGGTTGTCAAAAAAAAAATGATAGAAATGCTCAAAACAAGTATTTAAGGGCATGTAGAACCAATGATCATTTTTCCATTCAAATGATACACTTTGAGGTCTATTCCTTTTTGCTTTCCGCCTATTCATTTCTTTTCTCTTTTCTTCTTTTATTCTTCCTTTTCTTTCATTTTTTTCTTTTTTTTTCTTTTGCATTCCTTTACTGAGTGGATTTAAAACTTATTGTGAACTTTTATATTGAGCCTTTGCTCTAACATACAGGATTTCATTCGAACATCCCCATTCTTAAGCCTTAAATGTGTTCTTTTTTGCTTAGTTTGGAGGGTGATTCTTAGTTAGGGTTTATTTTAAAAGAATTCAATCAGGTTCAAAGGGGTAACAAGGGATAAATTTTTACATTTGTGAAAAGATAATGAAAGATGACTATTTGTCATTTCAAGTATAAACACTTAAATTAAAGAGCAATTCCTTTTAGGAAAATGGTCTCAAAAAAAATTTTTCATTTCAATAAGTTTTTTTTTTTTTGCATTTTCTATTTTGAGTATTCCAAAACTTTGAATTTGTTAGGACTTTATTAGAATTTGTTCAAATTTCCTAAGTGTATGATGTAATAACCATTTTTCTTTTCTTTTCATTTCTCTCTTTTTCTCTTTTTTCTTTGTTTTTTTTTTTAGATGGCCCCATAACTCACACATTAATTCATTTTACCAATAATGCATTTCATGGAAGATGCCCCATTTTAACAAACCACCCTCAATGAAAGTTGTTACAAGAAACAAGTCATGTGAATGAACAAGGAAAGAACCATGTGGAATAAACTCGTTTAAGGTATCAGATGATCTAAGTTACTTAACAAAAAGAAAATAAAAAGGTTGATCATAACTTATGTTATCTTAAGGGTAATAAGGTCTTTCTCTTTTGATCAACATGCCCCCAAGACACATGAGTCAAGATAATTTTGGGATAAAGAGCTAAAAAGGTTGATAAATCTAAGGTCATTTTATAGGACTTGGGTTGGCTTTGACCTGCAGCGTAATATTATTACATCAAATTACCACATCTAAATTCTTAAGAAAAATGTCATATTTGCCTAATCTTTTGGGAATCCAAATTTCTTTCTTCTTTTTTTCATTAGATATTTCATTATTCATTGCTTTCGAAAAGAATATCATGTTTTGATATCATAATGTTATCAGGGGAAAGTAAGGTTTACGAATTCAACTTTATGACTTTTAAAGGGTCATGGCTGTTGAATGAAATCATTTGAAAGGCTTAAGAAAGATAGTTTCGATATTTAATAAATCCCTAATACTAATCATCAACTCATACAACATTTTAAAAAATTTTTCATTTTTTTATCTTTTGTTTTTTTTTTAGAGTACTTTTTTTTGTAACCTTGGGACCTACCTATGTAAGACTTTATTCAAATCTAACATTTTTCCCTTTTTACCAATTACAAGTCCAAAATTTAATAAAAATTGAAAAATCAAATAACTATATAAATCCATGGAACACTCCCAATGCACAAGATCTATTCATGCAAAGTAAACATTCAAACATGACCCAAAAATTCACATTCCTAATAATATTCTCAAGATGACACTCAAACTTACAAACATAGGTTTTCCATTTGATGATTCAAAATTAGCATCATTGACCCGCAACTCTCCCACTATCAATCATCAAAATCACTAATCAATTTTTTAAATTTTATGGGATCTCCATCAACCAAAGCTTGAACTCTATCCTTAAAGGCAATACAATCTTTTATGAAATGTCCTTCGACCCCATCATGAAACTCACGCTTAACATCTAAATTATACCACTTTGGGTAAGAAGGCTTTCTAGGTCTTGTAGAAACAACAGAGATCATATGATTCTTGACCAGTAAGGTGAAGAGCTTAGTATAAAACATTGGAAGTGAATGATACATCTTGACTTTCTTTCTCTTACAGCTTTGTGAATGGCTTGGGTAATGGAAAGTCAAAGATTTTGGTTTAGATATGGACTTTTTAAAGATTGTATGAAGTTTTAGAGCCTGATCATAAATGTTTGGAAATGAGGCAAAAAATAGTCATGAGAAGGATTTGAATGCAAGTTTGAGCTTGAAATAATAACTAAAGGCTGCACGAAACCTGGTAACCCCATCTTGGAAATCAAAATTTGAAGCTTAGACACTTGAATGGTCAGATCACTCATCCCTTTCATAATCTTATCCAGACTTTCATTATTGCTCAAACCATTGAATGATTCAACATGCTTTGAAAAGTGTGCTAAGCCTAATGAGAATTGGTTAATCATGACTCCATGAATTCATAGGACTCACTTAGGCTAAATTTGGTAAGGACACTTGAGAAGGCGTCAAAATAAATTTCTTGAGTCTATCCACAATCTTCGTCAACTCAACGAGTTATTTTTTTACCTCTCAAATATCATGACCAAACTCCTTTTGATTTCATTCTAATGCACTAATTCGGGCCTCCAATTGATCTTCCATATTTTCGGCTTCTTTTACCCACTAACAAAAATATTATCTCAAAGGTTTAATACAAATAATGCTTATACTATTATTCTTGCTAAATGAATGACACAATTCTTAATTTGCATGTAACATGTCTATGAATGCTTGAATATGATAATGGCAAAAATGGAACAACCCAAAAATATACAAACCAACTTAATGATGAATGGAATGACTAAATTCCAAAAAGAAAATAAACTTCTTACCTATCTTAAATTTTTTTTTTGCTCTTTTTTTGCCTTTTTTTCATCTCTTTTTTTATCCTAACTTTCTTTGCACTGTTATTACCCTTAAACACAAACTATATCAAAGTGCCCGCATATTTTAATTTGGTAATTTTTATGAAAGAAAAAATGGCATGGCTTTAGACTTATGAATAATTTTTACGAAAGCTCGACACCATTAATGGCTCCATGAACACTTTTTTTGTTTGTCTTTTTCTTTTCTCTCCTTTTTATCTTTTTTTTTGTCTTGTCAATGACTGGCCTAAAAAAAATACCCTCTCTTAAAATATAATGCCTATTTAATGTAAGCAACAAAATCAAAAAATATATAAAAAATAAAATGACTCAATAATTCGAAATGAAGAAGTAATAGAAATAATATAGCAACCATACAACAAAATAATATAATGTATATAGTATTCTAACTTTTGGTAATTTTCTCAAAAAGGTAGCATGGTTCTACCCTAGGCAAGTTTGCTATGGCTCTTAATATGCCAAGTTAGGATTTATTTATCTAAGGTTCCCAAACTATTTCTTACATAATCATCCATTATAGACTAGTAAGGCTCCTTGATCTTCATCTATTGCAGGCTATTAACGGAAAGAGTTCGATATGAGTGAAAGTGTTTCACTAGCAAATATGAAAGTTATCACCTCATGAGAGCATAGCTGCTTCATTTCTTCCTAAAAAAGATGGAGCCCGTGTCTAGAGCTCATGTATGTAAGTGCACATGCAAAAGTGTGCAAAGTGACATATTAATCAAAATATCATAAATAAATCATAAGCAAAAAATTAAAATAAAATAATAACTAACATACAATTTATTTTATTTATTAACCTATATATATTTTTGAAAAATTAAAAAAAGAAAATTAAGTTAAATATCAAATAAAACCAATTAAACCCAATAATTATTAGTAGTGCATAATTAAAATTTTTGGCCCAGCTCTCAAAAGTCCCTAATGGAGTCGCTAAGCTATCATAACGTATTGGTCCAAAGACTCGATTGTTATATGTAAAAAATCTAAAAATTATAAAAAAAACATGAAGAGTCACCACCAATCTTTTTAGGGTGTGATTGGCCACCCATAAATTTATCTTTTTAATAAAACTATAAAACATGTTTAATGCTTTATTAAAAAGATAGTTTTGGTCTATGAAAACAGATTGAGTTTGGGAGTCGATTATATATGGGAAAGGATTAGCTTCCCCATAGCACCCTTAGAATTGGTACTAATTAATCATGCGTTATTTATAATTTTAGACAAAAAATTATTTTTATATGAAATTTAATTAAAATTCCCTTCATTTTGTAAAATATAAAATTAGTTTTAAAAAATAATTTATATAGGAATATTAAGAAAAATCTTCAAATTAAAGAAATATACTCAAAGTCTTCGACATAAAGGTAGAATTCAAAAATAGTCTTTCCATTTAAGATTTATCATAACATTCCTTCTAAAATAATCAAATAACACTATTTGTAAATGATAATCATTGATGATTCTCCAACATCTAAGTGGAGTATCAATAATTATATTTAACAAAATGCTATTTTTATTTTATTTATTCAAAACTAAAAATTTTAAGAAAACTTTTGATGTAGAAAAAAAAGAGAATATAATATAATTAATATTAAACATTCATAACTAAAGAAAACATATATCTATATATATGCATTTTAAATGAAGACATTAATTTAAAAATGAAACATATGCAAAATGATGATCAAATGCGAATTTAAGAATCGGGTTTTCAAATATAAAGAAACCATATAGACTCTCCAATATTTAAGCAGAGTTTGGGTGTGAATTTTTATATTTAAAATCTTGTCCTATTATTTTTATTATTATTGTATTTTTATAATCATGATTTTAACAAAAAAAAATTATTTTGAGTTTGTGGAAATGTATAAATTCTTAATGAAATAAAATTTTCTAAATACACCAACATCTTGGTGACATTCAAGTATAATTTACTTTGTAAAAGGCTTTCATGCAAATCCTTATAATTTAAAATGAGTTTGGGGTTTTGGGTAGCTTTGGGTTTCAATTTTAAGAACTTACAAACCTCTCTAAAAATCTTTAACATCTAGGTAGATCTTCGGAGCAAGCTCCTTTTTATAGTTCTTCTAAAAATGAATTTTTTTTATTATTTTATATTTCATATATATTTCTTGCTTTCTTTATTTTTATTATTGTTATTATTATTATTATTATTATTATTATTATTATTATTATTATTACTATTACTATTACTATTATTCCCTTTTTATCATTATTTTTTTGAAGCAAGAGTGCAAATAAAATAAATTGCATCCAAAATAATAACAATAATAATTTATGACATGAGATTATGTTGTATCAAATTAACTTTAGCATAGAAGAATTTAAATATTAAATCTATCATAACACATGAGATTTCAATTTAGCTAAGTAAGAAATAAATAAGTATGGACATATATTATAAAAAACATGCATGACACCTAAAAAAGTTGACTACGTTTAGAAGTTTTCTTATGTTAATGAATGCAAAAAACAAAAAACTTAGATTAGACAATTCAAAGGATGAGATAGTTTGATAATGAAAAAGTTCTCTAGGCCCTATTATTATCTTGCAAGGTTTCAATGATTTCTAAGGCTCTAGACACCAACATTCATTGATTTTCTTTTTTGCCTTTAAAAAAAGGTACTACTCCACCCAAGTAAAACATGCCAGCATGAATGAGAACCTAATATGGCATGAGGCTTTCGTAAGACAGATGGCATAAATAGGCAAAGGACAACAGCCTTACCTTTGTGAATTAACACAGCCCACATACAATGGCAATCAACACATAAGGCTTGAATAAAAACTAACATTTTCATGAAAGACCCATGTAGGAAAAAGGAAAGAGAAGAAAGAGAAAAAGGAAAAGTGCCAACACCGAGCAAAATGGAAAGCTTGAACAAGAACTTTATGCATGTTAAACCTAGCCAAAAGTATGAAGCTTTAGATTTCTATTAACAACTTATGTAGAAGAAAGAGTAATTGATATGTAAATGGTAAAGCTACACCCTTTAACATTAGCAGATACAAACGGGTTCGTGGGAAACCTCTAACTTTCATGCAACAAAAAATGATGAAATTAGTTTAAAAGAAAAGGTTTTCTTAGGACTTTTGGTTTGAAAATTTTCCTTTCATTACACACCAATTGAATACAAATGGATATGATAGTGTTCACAAGTATGAAAGCAAACAAAAATGGAAGTAGAAGAGCTACCTTTCCAATCCACTTCTTTCTGAAAAGTGGAGGCTTCCCTTGCTACCAGACCAATCCACCTATTTCGGCAAACTTTTGCCTTTTGGTTGTAAGCTTTCTTGTTTTCTAAAGCCTTTTCTTTCTCATTTCTATTGCTCATCTCTTTCTCTTTCTCAACACTCTTTTTTGAAGCTTCTTAGCCTTCTTTCTCAAGGCTCCAAGGTTTATTTCTTTTTCTTGCTCCACTAACCTTGTCTCTTATCATTGGTTGCAGATGTTGTCCCTCCACTTAGCCCACAGCTTGTTCCCTATTGGATGTTCCTTGTACTAGCATCTTTGTGCATGCCCGTGAAGTGTTTTTGCTTGGGTTTCAAGTTCTTGCCAACTTTGTGTTTTCTCCCACCTTTTTTTTTTTTCTGTTTTTTTCTTTTTAAGTGTAACTTTCAACCTTTGGATCAAGATTCCATAAGAGATCTGATGGTCCACAGTATTAACTACAAAAGTTAGATTTTTATAGCCCTTAAACCATATGAAAGACCATTTTACCCTTAATACAAAGTTTTTTGGTATTTAGGCCATTCTTTTAAAAATCAATGCTTTCATGCTCATTTTTAAGATTTTGAAGTACCAAAAATCATGAAATATTATAAAATTAAGATCTGAAAAGTTTTCTAAAAATTCGAGCTCAGGAAAACCAATTTATGAAAATACCCCTATAAGGGTATTTTTGTAATTTCATTCTTCTCAGGGTAATGTTGTGATTTCAAATGCACCAAAAATCATGAAATATTATAAAATTAAAATCTGAAAAGTTTCACAAAATTTCGAACTCAAGGAGGCCAAATTACAAAAATACCCCTATAAAGGTATTTTGGTCATTTCACATTTTTTGAGGTATTACTGTGATTTCAAATGCAACAAAAATCATGAAATATTATGAAATGAAGATTTGAAAAGTTTCACAAAATTTTAAGCTCGAAAAGGTCAAATTATAAAAATACCCCTATAATGGTATTTTGCTAATTTTACACATTTTGAGGTATTGCGATGATTTTAAATGCACTAAAAATTATAAAATATTATGAAATTAAGATTTGAAAAGTTTCACAAAATTTTGAACTCAAGAATGCTGAATCACGAAAATACTCCTATGAGGGTATTTTGGTAATTTTTATACTTTTTGGGGTACAGTAAAAATTTTATTGTTTTAAAAAATCCTCAAATTCAATTTTAGACCATTTGATTCCCATTACATTTTGAATTTTAAGATTAAATCCCCACTTTATCTATTTTGATCAAGTTTTATGCAATTTTAACGTTGTTTAATCGGATTTGACCCAAGTTGACTTTGGACTTCTAAATGAAAAATTTTGTGGGCTCTTTGTGGGTTGTAAATGATCTTCCTAAATAGTCTTGGCTTATGATTACAAATGAGCCTACGGTCAATCATGTTAAAAATGCTCCGAACAAATTTTGGTGTTTGCAGCTCACTCTCAAGGTTCACTAACCCACTCGACGCTTAAAAGTCCACTAACCTACTCGAACTCATGGCCATCCCATTGGCCAGCATCTAGCCCAAATGCCAATCAACTGAGTTCTATCATGCTCAAACTTGTCTAGTCAATTGATCGGATGTACAACTCAAATGCCAATAACATTGACTTACTCAACTCAATTGGTCTTCTGACCCATACAACTCAAGGACTTGTCAACTGGCCAATTCTCGATTGCTCGTTTCACTGAACTGCACATTGTCATGGTCCATTGACCATTACATCTCATAAGGCCATCTCTCTTTGCCAACATAAGCACGGTCCACTGACCGCCAGAATCTCATAATTCTCTTACCATAAGAACTCATGGTCCACTGACCATCACAAACTTATGGTTTCAATCCTCAACTAACTCACATTCGTCTGCCTTTATAGAGTAGCTCCATGTTTGGACCCAAATTACTTAACTCATATCCCTACTAAGGCATCTGTACCACACAACAAGTGCACATGTTAGTAACTGATCTCAATACGCATGACTCATGTCTCTAAAGACAAAACTTGCTTCGACCGTCATGGCCTTGCTCAACATCATTTCATGGTGTATGCCTCTATCGCATTTTGGTCACATCATGGTTTTCTCATCGTAAGGGCATCACATGCCTATATGCACCAACACCTTTTACTAGGTAAGGCCAGATTCCTTTACCCTTTTGCTTGGCATCTAAGAGACTACTCGAAGACCTTCCACCTAGGCCAAATTTCCCACAACATGCATCATTGGCTTATTCCCAAGCCCTCATAGCCACAAAATAGCATTCACATCTTGATAACTCTCTTTGACCTTAACACCACCTCAATTTCACATTATCATGCCCCCACTTGGGGCCACGTTAATCTTACCATTGAGCCAAACCAAGCCTGATACCATGTGTCATGAGCTACACGTTTCTTATACTAAAACCTCAATTCCATGCGACACCAAGACTACTCTTAGTCAAGTTAACCCTTTTTGAGTCCATTTCTTTATGGACAGATCGTTACTAACTCTTCAAGCCATATACACGTGAGCTCTTCCTAGCTCATACCTCGTAGGGTCACACGCAACATTCCCAAACTTGACAGGGAGGAACCCAACTTCCATTATCTCATCAGCGTATGATTCTCAACATGGCCCCGAGTACCTATCTCTACCTGAGACATCAAGGTCCCTAGCATCAACCTGCCTGGCTCATAAGGGTGTGTAGCATCAGTTCTTGTGTTATTATCTCATGCTGGCATGGTGATAACCCAACACCATACCCGCCTACATCGTACACAAGCTCTCATGCTTAGATCCCGTAAGCATAACACATGCTGGTCAATAGCTAGTCTGGAGCCACACTAGGCTCATCTCATCCCACAAAACTCATTACTCAAGGCCTCAGCCCTTAGCCTTATTCTAGGTTGCTTGCATACATGATGGACACTCAGTATCATGCCTACCCCACTTCAAGGACTTGGGTGTGCTACCCCAATCACAGCACACCTTTACCGATTGGCCACAAGAGTCTAGTAACTTGCCTACCTACTAGCCCGCTCATCTCTTAGGCTCGATGGTGCCCCTCCTACACAAACACCATCTCATGATCCTTTTGGCACAAAGAAGGGAAACTAATGGGCATAGTAAATGCTATTGTCTAACCCCACGGTTCAACGCAAAGGCGTAATACAAGGTCCGTTGGCCCTAACCGTCCCCGGGTTTACCATGATCCAAAGAGACACCATGCCACACTCATGATCCGACGATACCTACTCACCCAAACACCACATGTGCCTAAGAGTAGCTCACTTTAGACTAGCTAAGCCTCCCCTGCTTGCTAGCCAAGGGGGTAGTGGAGAGTTGACACCAGTCATCCCCCTATAAAGAGCATAAGAGCTATCCCAGGTATCCCGTAAAACTATCTGAAATAGGGATGCTTTTCTCCCTAACTATTTCAGGGTCATTCTTTAGCCAACTTGAGCTGTTTTTATATGATGTTAAGCCCATTCTTTTTTTTGTTTTTCCCTTCCATGATGATCTGCTCAGAGCTGGAAAGAAGGAATGAGATATTATGGATGCTGAAAGCAACTCCAGGTATAAAGTTAGTGAACTTTATGCGATCCAATTTTGGCTGGAATGGATTACCGGAGAACACTGTCTCCCCTAGCACAAATCTATTGCAGGTTAACCAAATTCTCAACCTCCTCTTCTGGCAAAGCCTGTACCGTACTTATTCTATATAGTTTTTTTTTTTTTTTGGTAATGGACCAATTCAAAACTTGGATCAAGTAGGGTCCTGACATTATCGTTCCAGTTGCATTTACAAAAGGAACTAAAAAAATCGCTTTACTCAAAAATCACGTTTTAGGTTGTATATCAGTACACAAAAATTTCTACTGTCAATATTACTGCAGCAATATCTACCAAATTATTACAGTAACTTAAGTACTGAACCAAAGAAGCTAGATGTTGAAGCAGAAGGCAGGCAAATGTATGAAAGTAAATGAAGTGGATCAGCCTCAGCTCCCCATTTTTTTAGTACACTTACTTTTAACCATATTCAGCAGCAGCTTATAGATCATTTTCCTTTTTATAATAACCGTGCCCCTAGGCCAATACCCATCCATCCGATGCCGACCAAGTTTTTGTCAAATTTTCCCACCGAATTTAGATAGCGGGCCTGCAGAACAAGACTTGGAAGAACGCTATTTAAAAATGTGGATATGTATATTTTCCAACTTTGAACACGATTCTTCATCACGTACAATTTGCTCGTGAGACCTCAGATAACGCTGTCGTCCCTTGACACTGGACGTCGCTAGCTAGTTGAAAAGGTCAGCGGGAATGGGAGGTTGAGAGCCATGATACGCTGCTCTCAATTGCTGACAAAAATCAGGAATGAGAACCACTAAAACTTCAGAACTTAATCCATGTTTAACGCGTAAACTAGATATGCTAATATTCTATACCGTACATTGATATGGAAATAAACTTTTCGTTTTAACAACCAAAATTCAATAACAAAAACGCGTATGACTAGATTCTTTTGTAAAACTACAAATAACATTCTTGTAGCCTTTGTCATTCGATTAATTTTATCTCAACTGAGTGTCAATGTATGAGAAGTTTATAAATAATATTCAGCTAGTTCAAAGGTTAGTGAGAAAACTTACAATATAACTATGAATATAATATGAAAAATAGAATATAAAAATAAAATAATTTAAAATTTTAATAATAATTATATATGAATTTAATAAAATAAAAGAAATTTCGTGTTTTCATAATGACACAAAATACGTTATATATTATTTGCAGATGTAGATGGTCAAACAATTTAAACTTTTGTCAAAATTTCCAAATTCATATAGTCCAAGTTTAGTAGTTTATTTGTTTGGGCAACTTCCACAGGCCTCACTCACTCTGCACCCCCATAAGAGACGATATATATTATTTCCTTTGTGATTCATCAATTTCAAATTTTTTTTAATCTTTTTCTCTACTTGACGTGGAATTAAAAATGTTAAAAAAAAATTTGTCGTCCAACCCGTTTGAAGAACATAACCCAATTGCCAACTACTTAAGCTAAATAGTTGATACAATTAAGAATATAAATGATACATTAGTACTCGCAAGTTACTCGAATTGGATTCGAATAAAACTCGAATTCAGCTTGATTATTATCGAGTCAAACTCGAGCTCGAGCTCAAGTAGCTCGACTCGAATAGCTCGTGTGCTGAGTTCGAATATTGTTATACCCAACTCGAATAGCTCACAGGCCTAATCGAGCTTTTATATTTAAATATATTTTTATTATTTTAATTAATAAAATATATCAAACTCGAGCTCAAGCTTGAGCACAAATAATCAAAATTTCATCGAATATAAGAATCAAGTTTATTTTTATATATTAATCAAGCTTAATCGAGCGAGCTCGAATAACTCGATTTCTATATCGAGTCGAGCTCGAGCTATAAAAATAAAATTTGATCGAGTTCAAACTAAGTTTCGAGCCTCGAATTTCAAATCAAACTCGAGCTCGAGCTTAATACTGTATTGATTTGAATTCGATCGATTACACCTCTAGATATAATCAAGGATTTCCATGTAAATGTAATACTTGGAGGAAACAAGAAAAACAGCAAAATAAGCCACGTTAAAAGGAAAAATAATTTTGTATTGTTGCCATTCACTTGAGAGTCATCAGACTAATGTTCGTCTGATAAGAAAGTGTTATTCACTTGTTTAGAGCTTAATTAGATACATGTAGTTGAATACCAATATCTCTATCTACCAGAAATAGCCTACTTCAAGCTGCTGAGATAACCTACTCATAGTTGGTCGAGACTGGGGATTGGCACCACAACATAGGATTGCAATATTTAACACGAATGATAATTCACCTTCAAGTTTTTGGTCCACAGGAGAAGAGGGACGGGGATCTAAGACATCTTCCAAGCCGATTTTCTGATCAGGGGATGAATGGAGATAGGATATAAGTTCCCCAGGATGGTTTCCCATCAAAACTGCAAGTGCCAAAACGCCATAGCTATATACATCGCATTTTTCTGTGACTGCCATGGAGTAAGCAAGCTCTGCAGCAACAAACATTCTTTGATTGATGATGGAAATTTTCAACCTTATTTGTAATAAATATAGATATAAATGGCCCTCTAAGTTATATTGATGTTGTTTTGCTATTTTACTTTCAAACCAAAACTGGAAATTAAGAACAGTTCATTGCCACTAAATATCCAATTTCTCTTATAAAAATTCGTTTGAGAATATTGAAAAAATTACCGCTATTATGAGCATGGAAGTTTTAACAATGGATTTTCCAAAATCAGCTAAAGATTAAGTGATACATGTCTCAGGATTCTTAGATCATGAATACTCAAGTGCGGAGAGACTAAGAGAGAAAGCGAGAGTGCATATGCAGATTACCTGGAGCAACATAGCCATAAGTTCCTGCAACTGCAGTCCAGTTGGATGAGTTAGGATTCAACAACCTTGCAGTGCCAAAATCTGATACACGGGCCTCAAGTTCAGAGCTCAATAAGACAGTCTTGCTCGATATGTCTTGATGAATTATTGGTGGAACACAATCATGATGCACATACGATAGAGCATGAGCTGCCCCTTTAACAACTCTAATCCTTTTCGTCCAATCTAATTCCTTTGCTTCTACGTCATTGCTCAAGATCTTAGCCAAGCTTCCCCTTTCCATAAACTCATACACCAAAATAAATGTCTAATTTGAGAACAAACTCCAGAGAGCTTTACCATGTTTCGATGCCTTATCTCTGTCAGAGCTGCAATCTCATTCTTGAAACATTTCACCTCCTCCATCTCTATGTCACCATGGGAGCTCAACTTCTTAACAGAAAATACTTGGCCATCTGCCATTTCTGCTCTGTAAACTTCTCCAAATCCTCCCACTCCTATGCAACATGTCTCGTCAAGGTTCTTTGTAGCTTCAAGGATGTCTTTGTACATGAATTTCCCATTAAACTGCCATATTGGGAAAAGATTTTCTCTTATTGGTATGTCTTCATGTTAGGACTGATTTACTGATCTCTGATGGAGAAATGCTAAAATCCATATACAAACCATTACAAAGATTAATATGCTTGCCAAGGATGCAACAACAATAACAACAATCTTGTTCTTATCATTTCCACCGTTCTTCTCTGTAGATGTGGCACTGCAGGGTTTTAAACCTTGTCTTTCGCCGCATTGATCTTTGTTGTTGCTAAAAGCCTCTAGTTGAGCTGACCGGAAGAAGTTGCTGTTGAGAAGAGGACCCTCAAAGTTATTGTATGAAAGATTAACGGACACCAAGCTCCAAAGATTGCTAAGTGAAGAAGGAACTTCACCAGAAAGATTGTTGTGGGATAGGTTTAAGTTTTCCAAATTTGTAAGCTTCCCAAACTCCCATGGTATCTCTCCAGAAAGTGAATTATAACTTAAATCTAGTAAACCTTGTAGGGCCATAAGATTACCAATTTGATACGGAATTGTACCATTCAAGCGGTTTTCATTCAAACGTAAATTCTGCAGCCTGGAACAGTCCCCTAACTGATATAAAATTGGCCCGCTGAGTCTATTTGTCGAGAGATCTAGGGACTGTAAATTCGATAGTCTTCCAATTCCTGCGGGTATTTGACCTGAAAGCTTGTTATCATTCAGGCTTAAGGAAAACAATTTCGATAATTTTCCAAACTTGTGAAGGAATGATTCCTGAAAGTTGGTTGGAAGAAAGGTCAAGCTCCACTAATTGGTTCAACTGACTAATCTCATCTGGGATCTTACCACCTATCATATTACCGGCAGCTTTCAGCAGTGTCAAGTTCCGACATTCTCCCCAATTTGATCAGAGCTCACCACTAAGTTTGTTGTAACTCAAGTCAAAATATGTGAGGTTTCGGTACGCACCAAAATCTTAGGCTATGTTCCCTGTAAGTTGATTATATTCAAGCCGAACTCTGTACAAGGTCTTGCAATTCCTCAGGCTCTTTGGGATGGGACCTGAGAAGTTGTTGAAGGAGTCACTGCCATTGACAAGCTTTCCACCTTCGCAAACTTGTGACGGTAAGTTACCACTGAAGTTGTTGACAGCCAGATGTAGAACTACTAATGATGAAAGATTTCCCAACTCCTCCGGTAGAAGACCAGTTAAGTGGTTTATGTGCAAATATAGAATAGTTAACTTGCGTAAAGTTCCAAAACTAACAGGAATGTTTCCTGAAAGTCGAAGACTGGAAAGCTGTAGAACAGTTAAACTGCTCAAATTACCCAAAGATGGAGGGATAGGCCCATAGAAAAGACTCCCATCTAGAGCTAGCAAAGAAAGATTTTTCAAATTCCCTATCTCATTAGGAATTCTGCTACAAAGTAGAGTATCTTGAAGGAGAAAGTTTTTGAGACTAATGAGGCCTGTTTTCGATCGACTAGTTCCATCGGGGAATAAAGACACGTATAATTCACACGTTATGCTGTTTCGTGAAATGTCAAGCTCATAAACTTGAGTGAGATTGGCAAGAGAGATAGGAAGCTGGTTGTTAAAAGAATTTGTGGAAAGATCAAGGGACTGGAGTTTTGAAAGCAAACCAATGTTGGAAGGTATTTTGCCCATGAGCTGGTTTACTTTAAGATCAAGCCGAAGAAGGTGCGGGAAGGAAGGCAAATCTAATTTTTCAATGGCACCTCTCAGACCTGTGTATGCAAGATTTATTGCAATTACATTTTGTGATACCTTAGCCCAAATAATAATTGGATTAGACTAATACCAAAGCTCATCAGTTTATTAAGAGACTAATTAGTAAAAAAAAAAAAGCTAAGTTATTAAATGAAAGAAAACCTAGGGCTAGACTAATATCAAAGCTCACCAGTTTATTAAGAGACTAATTAGTAAAAGAAAAAAGGGCTGAGTTATTAAATGAAAGAAAACCTAGTTATAGAGAAACAGAAAGGAAATAGGAGTTTTTCTTCCTCATCTTCCTTAGGGTTAGAGAATATGAAAAATCAAGTTGACCATTCAAAATCAGAGGCTACAATCAAGTTAATCCCCTAAAGGTGAGTATATGCCATTTTTTTATTTAAGAAAAAAGTATCACGTTGATTGCTATTATTTGGAGTTGAAGTTTTGAGAGAAAAACCAAGAAAAAATATGAAATCTTTCATTAATCTTCATGATCTAGTTGCGTAAATTACTAGACTTTGTTTATTTTATGTTCTTAAGATTTATTGATGATTATTGAATAGAGTTTAAAGGCTGAAAGTAAGGATTTGAGTTTTTTTAAAGATTGAAAGAGAAATTCTATTTTTGGATGAGATGTTATGATCTGCAATAGTGAATAAAATAGAATTCTGTATTAATGGATAGATTGTTGCTATAATTATTATATATTTTTGGAAAGTATATTGAATCTACTTTCTAATAAAACAAATGAAAGTCTAATTGAGTTTTCTATGAAGAGTTGTCTAATTTTTACTTAAGGATATTTAGGCTATAAGGCTGCAGTATCAGGGTTAAATTTCAAAAATTTTCTTAATTATGATACAAGGATTTACAAATTAAGCCATATATATTTGGAAAGCTTATTGAGTCTACTTTTGCAACAAAATAAACAGAATTGAATTTCAAATTTTTTATGAATAAATACGTAATTTTTATTAGAACGTATACAGGCTGTCTGGTAGCAGCATCTGAAGTGGATTGTAAAAATTGTTATAATTAATCCATAAGGAATCACGAGATGGATCATATATGGTTAGAAAGCTGATTGAGTCTAATTTCTATTGCATTAAAAAGATTTTAAGTCTGGGTTGGATATCTTGAGATATGGTTGTTTTAGTAAAAGGAGTTCATGCTACGAGTATTAATTAGTTGAGTTAACCCTTGTGTAACTTAGTTGATTTTTGTATAAATGGTCTCAAAAAGGGTTGATTAAATTTTGATGTATTGAAATGATCTTGAATAGGCCATTAATTATTTAGGAAGAAAAACTAGGTGATGGAATCGAAAAGAAGTAAGTAGAATCTCACACACTTTGCTTATTTTTGAACCTATGTATATACGTATGTTTTTAAATAAGTAAATGTTTTATTTCTTTATTTTCAATATATGAAAATAGGATCAAGCATATGATTATTTTGTGTTTTTGCTATGTAAATGATGGATCATGCTTATGAATGAAATGAGAAAATGATTTATGTTTAAAGAATGATTTTATGATGGCTACATTTTTACATCCTTGGGAAATGGTATCATCGATACTAGAACTCGTTATACGACCCTGGCTAATGGGTAATAGTAGTTAGCAAAGACATAATCATACGACCTTGCTAACGGGTAATAGTAGTTAGCGTAAGGCCCTTGGCTAACAGGTTATAATAGTTAGCAATGATCATGAAGATGAAATTGTCGATACGGCCAATGTGACGGGTTATAGCAGTGACCGTAGTTAACGATAAACGAATGATAATAATGATTTATGATGATTTTAAAGATTGATCCATGATTTGTATATAAAGATGATTTACGATGATTTTTAATGATTGATCCATGATTTAGTTTGATTACGATATTTGAATGATACCATATTTTACAATGATTTATGAATTGACATGTTTTGATATTGATTTATGAATTTATGAAATGTTTGACAGAATGATGATCTTTAAAATATTTTTACATTATGATTTGATGAATGTTTTGAATGATCTATATGATATGTATGAAAAAAAATATTTGATTCGGTAAGGTGTGTGAGCCTATGCTATGGTTTGCGTATTTCCCTTTTTACATTTTCTTTACAGATGAGTAAGTGATAAGTTTGCTTAGTTTTGTGAAAAGCTAGAAGATCAAATGGGAAAGATTACTTAGTCGTCAGAGACAATGTTGGCCAATGAATTCTTATGAAATGGTTTTGTATTTTTATGTGATTTATATTTGGATATATAAAAATGTATCATTAGTTGGATTAAAGATATAGATTTTACTGGGCAAACTATATTAGTTTATTGAAGAATTTTAGAATGATTAAGAAAGAAAGCTTCGTATTACTTTGGAGTTTATTTCAAGGTAATATGGCTGTGTTACGTCTTGGTCTTAGGGTGTGACATAAAGTGGTATCAAAGCCTAAGTTGCGATCTTTGGAGAATTTTTAAGAGTTGGATTATGATTTGTAAACTGTGATGATATTTCCTTTAAAGGCTTAAATTATGTTTCTTAGAGATTTTTTAAGAGTTCAGGTTATGATCCTTAAACTATGTGAGATGTTAAAGTGCTTATAGTATGATTTTGAGGATTTTCTAAGAACTACAATTATGATATTTGAAGATTTCTAAGAAGTTAAATTATGATAATTAGATTATTGATAATTTTTAAGAATGTAGCATATGATTTTTGGATTGAAAGAGATTCTATGAGTATAGCTATGATCCATATACTATGTGAAGATTTTTAAGAATTTAGATGATGACCTCTGAATAATGTGATGATTTTTCAAGGACATGGTTTAATCCATAGACTATATTTGTGAGTATGAGTAAATGATTCGATAAATTTTGGAGTAGTTAAAGTTTTAATGAATTTTGAGAAATCCATGATTCAATGAATTCTTAGAGTAATTATTTTGGTTGATATTTACATATTGGTTTTGGATCTTGTAGTTAAAAGAAAGTTTAATTACTTTGATATAGTGCAATTTTATAAGTTGAAAAAATTTTTGATGTGACTTATAATGAAACATATTTTATGAGTTAAAGGATTATTTAAGAGAATAATTTGATCATTAGAGATCCTATGGGTTTGAGAAAAGACTTTCGACTTAATAAGGTTTTTAAATTATTTGATAAGTATTAAATGAATCCTTGATCATGGATTCACATTGGAATAGGAATGTACATTGTTGGAATTAAAAGTATAGAATATTGGAGTCAAAATGAAATAATATGTTGAAAATTTGAAGTAATTATTTATGGAATATAGTGTTTGAGAATTTATTTTGATGGATTTAGTTCGAAATGTTATAATTGTCGTAAATAGTTTAATGTACGTAAAGAAGGATATTCACTTGATTTGATTCTATATTTTTATTGAGAAAGTATTTAAGGTTTGATCATGTGAGTTGGACATTTGTATAGTTAATTTAAAGTTAGATCATTAAATTTTTATTTGGGGTGTATTGATTTTTTTTTAATGGTTAAAATGATTAATTTGTGATTATAATTTTTAATTGAAGTATACTATTGGATTCCTTTGACTTTTATATTTATGGAGAACATTGCCTATAGTGGTACAAGGCTGTGTACTTGTGGTACAAGGTTGTGTACTTAGCAAGGAATTAAATTTGTGGATAAAAATTAAAGTTGTGGTTATATAGATGATTTAGTAAGGAAGTTGGTTTTAAAGGAATAATCGATTTATATGTTTTGGTTAAGAATGATTGTTTGAAATCTTATAAGGGCAAAAGATTGGTTGAAATCTTACAAGTGATGATTTTGTGTACTTGGTGCAAATTCAAATATTTGGAGTTTTTATTGTTTAAATTCTATAAGAGAATTTTATTTATGGATTATGATGTATAGGTTTTGACTTTGAAGTAGAGATGATAACAATGTATTTGGTAAAAGAGAATTTGAGACATTATGACATTTGTGGAGATTATGAAGAATCGGTTGTTATATGATAATTGGTATATTAAATAAAAAAGAACAATATTCGAAATTGGAGACAACTTGGGTAACAAAAGATTTATGTTTGAATTTACATGGTGTAAATTTATGGATATGATATATAGCATTGATTTCATATGTTTTATAACGGTTAATTGACAAAAAATTTTATATCGTCGATGAAGAAGAAAAAAAAATGAAAGTACTATGTAATTTTTTTTTTTGTGACTAAAGTATTTGTTGATATTGTTATTCAACTTTAAGGTTGTATATGGTTATGAATATCCGACGTAAAGTGAATTACATGAAATTTTGTAGACATATGTTTTTCTTATCATGAAACAATGTTATGAAAGTTAATTTGTTATAATTTTATTAAAAGAGAATATCATAGTACACAATGGAAGCCTGATTTGTTTTAAGTTCTAAATTTTTATACTATTGTTAGTAGAGAAAGTGATGAATCTTTAATAAATAAGGATTAATAGATTTTGGGTAAGAATATTTTATGTTCCTTTTATTTTTGAAGCTTTATCATTGATTGATATTCTTTTGAGAAGTGCTTATGTCATGACTTAAAGAGAAATATTTTATAACGATAGTCATAAGACAAATATTTAATGATCTATTTTGAGGTTTTGTATGGAAGTAGATTTAAGTCTTAGACTTATTGGGATAAGGACAAAGAAGAAAAACTTTTATTTCTTGAATTTATAGAACAAATGGTTGATAAATTTTGGTTAATTAAGCAATGGTTTAAAGTAAGCAAAAGAATTATACCAAAATTTAGAGACATGATTTATAGCTTCAAGTGGTCAATCATTTATACTCGTTATGAGGATTATAAAGTAAGAAAGGATAAGTTTGCATTATGTAAGGACATTTGAAGTTTTTTATAAAGTGAAAGAAGTTCAAAATAAAGAATGCTATCACTCTGATATCTAGTGTACATGATGAATCTATGTTAAGAGAATATTTTGGTAGAAGCTATGTGATTGGATATGAGTATTTAGAAATTTAAGATGATATAAGTTTTAACATATTGAAAATATCTTTTTCAAATGGTTAATTGGAAAGAACCATTTTTAGGGCAAAATGATTATTTTTGTCAAAGTTTAATGAAACAATCATACAGTAAGAGATGTGATTACAGAAATGGTGGAATAGGATGTGGATGTAAATCAAGTTTCGAGAACAAAACTTTTTATAAGGAAGGGAGAATGTGATACCTCAGCCCAAATAATAATTAGGCTAGACTAATACCAAAGCCCATCAGTTTATTAAGAGACTAATTAGTAAAAGAAAAAGGGCTGAGTTATTAAATGAAAGAAAACCTAGGGCTAAACTAACACCAAAGCTCACCAGTTTATTAAGAGACTAATTAGTAAAAGAAAAAGTGTTGAGTTGTTAAATGAAAGAAAACCTAGTTATAAAGAAACAGAAAGAAAATATTAGTTCTTCTTTCTCATCTACCTTAGGGTTAGAGAATATGAAAAATCAAGTTGACCATTCAAAATCAAAGGCTACAATCAAGTTAATCCCCTAAAGGTGAGTATATGCCCTCTTTTTATTTAAGAAAAAAAATCATGTTGATTGCTATTATTTAGAGTTGAAGTTTTGAGAGAAAAACCAAAAAATATTATGAAATCTTTTCATTAATCTTCATGATCTATTTAGATAAATTAATAGGCTTTGTCTATTTCATGTTCTTAAGATTTTATTAATGATTATTGAATAGAGTTTAAAGGCTGAAAGTAAGGATTTGAATTTTTTAAAGATTGAAGGAGAAATTCTGTTTTTGGATGAGATGCTATAATCTGCAATAGTGAATAAAATAGAATTCTATATTAATGGATAGATTATTGCTATGATTATTATATATTTTTGGAAAGCATGTTGAATCTACTTTCTAATGAAATAAACGGAAGTCGAATCCGAGTTTTCTATGAAGAGTTGTCTAATTTTTACTTAAGGATATGCAGACGTAAAGTAGCAGCATCAGGGTTGAATTTGGAAAATTGTCTTAATTTTGATACAAGGATTTATAGATTAAGCTATATATGTTTGGAAAGCTTATTAAGTCTACTTTCCAACAAAACAAGCAGAATTGAATTTTGAATTTTTTATGAATAAATAGATAATTTTTATTAGAAGGTATACAGGCTTTCTGGCAGCAGCATCTAACGTGGATTTCAAAATTTGTTATAATTAATCCATAAGGAATCACGAGATGGATCATATATAGTTAGAAAGCTTATCGAGTCTAATTTCTAATGCATTAAAAAGATTTTAATTTTGAGTTGGATAACTTGAGATATGATTGTTTTAGTAAAAGGAGCTCATGCCATTAGTATTAATTAGTTGAGTTAACCCTTGTGTAACTTAGTTGATTTTTGTATAAATGGTCTCAAAAAGTATTGATTAAATTCTGATGTGTTGAAATGATCTTGAATAGGCCATTAATTATTCGGGGAGAAAAACTAGGTGATGGAATCAAAAAGAAGTAAGTAGAATCTCACACACTTTGCTTGTTTTTGAACCTATGTATATATGTATGTTTCTAAATGAGTAAATGTTTTATTTTTTTATTTTCGATATATGAAAATAGGATCAAGCATATGATTATTTTTTGTTTTTACTATGTAAATGATGGATCATGCTTATGAATGAAATGAGAAAATGATTTATGTTTAAAGAATGATTTTATGATGGCTATGTTTTTACATCCCAGGGAAGTGGGATAATCAACATCAGAACTAGTTCTGCAACTCTGGCAAATGGGTAATAGTAATTAGCAAACACATGATCATATGACCTTACTAACGGGTAATAGTAGTTAGCGTAAGGCCCTAGCTAGCGAGTTGTAATAGTTAGCAATGATCATGGGGATGAAATTGTTGATATGGCTAATGTCATGGGTTATAGCAATGATCGTAGTTAACGATAAACGAATGATAATGATGATTTATGATGATTTTAAAGATTGATCCATAATTTGTATATAAAGATGATTTACGATGATTTTTAATGACTGATCCATGATTTGGTTTGATTACGATATTTGAATGATACTATATTTTGCAATGATTTATGAATTGACATGTTTTGTCATTGATTTATGAATTTGAGAAATGTTTGATAGAACGATGATCTTTAAAATATTTTGACATTATGATTTGATGAATGCTTTGAATGATTTATATGATATGTATGAAAAAGATATTTGATTCAATAAGATGTCTGAGCTTATACTTACTGAGCTATGGTTTGCTCATTTTCCCTTTTACTTTTTTTTTACAGATGAGTAAGTAATAAGTTTGCTTAGTTTTATGAAAAGCTAAAAGGTCAAATGAGAAAGATTACTTAGTTGTCAGAGACAATGTTGGCCAATGAGATCTTATGAAATGGTTTTGTATTTTTATATGGTTTATATTTGGATATATAAAGATATACCATTAGTTAAATTAAATATATAGATTTTACTGGAAAGACTATATCAGTTTATTGAAAAATTTTAGAATGATTAAGAAAGAAGGCTTCGTATTACTTTAAGATTTACTTTAAGATAATATGACCGTATTGTGTCTTAATCTCGGGACGTGACACATTTCCTGCACTATTATAGGCTATTCCACGCCATCTGCATGGACTTTGAGTAGTAGCATTGGCAGGAGCTGGAGCGACAGATGACTAGGAGAATAGACTGATTTTCGAGGCTTTCTTTCCGTTTGAGCAAGGCCTCAGCTTCTCTACCTGGGGCAGAATTGGCTTTCTAGGAAGAAGGCAATACCAATAAAGCTAGAAACAAAGTAAGAGAGAGATACTTTTCTTGGTAATTAGGCATAGTTTCACAAGGCCTTTTCTTTTCTTTTTTTTTTCCCTCTGGTTCTGGTATTCAATGGCAATGGCATGATTTGCTTATATAGGGTATAAGTGACCTCTTGGCTTCTCACCCAACTCGTAAGTCAGAAGACGATGTTTGTTAAGACTCCCAAATCCCACGTTAATGTGGAATACAGACTACGATTTGAATTGACATTTGTGACAAATTCCCATCAAGATAGTAAAACCACAGTTGAATCATCCCTTGCAAAACGAAACTAGTTTTTTAATCAGCATATTTTCTTCAAAAGTTTTATCACAACTTATTTATTGTGTCAAAAGAATTTTTCCTCAATCAGTATTAAAACCAGAAAAGAAACTAAACGATATAGATTGAATCAAAATTTTAAATGGTTGACTTGAAGCCCAATCCCAACGGAACTTGCAGGCCTATAGTTGATCCTCTTATGTTAAATTGGTGTATAAGATGATCATGAAAAAGATAGAATAATAACCATCCTATATTATATTTGATTTGCATTTGAAAAAAGAGATTAGATTACAAAAAAGATTAAATGTTCTCTTCGTATAAAATAATTCAATATTTTTAAAATGAAGAGGATTATTTTTAATCTATAAGATTAATTTTATTTTTATTATTGTATCTTTAAAAATTATATCAACAATACAAATGGTATAATTTTAGCTAATAAATAAATTATCTTATTATAACTTTGCACACATCAAATACAAAATAATATGATATTATTTAATGTAATCCTGATAATAATATTATTTTATCTTATCTTATCATAACTCTATATATCAAATGTATTCTTAGTAAACGTAAGTCACTTTTACTTGATCATTCTTATCAAATATATAAGTATTTTCTTTAACTATTAACTATTTTTTTAAAATTGTTAAATTTTCTTGTAAATGATGTTTAATTGACACTTTTTTTTTTGGCTTTTTTGTGAAAAAAAAAAAAAAAAAAGCAAACTAAAGGTTACTATCAGTATTTGCATATGATTTTAAAAGACATTTGGCTTTATTTTGGAGCTCAATTTGAAGGTATAGCCATAAAAAGCATATTTCAATCAGGTGAGAACCCTCCCAAGCTTCTAAATGGACTGTAATTAGTTAAGTAGTACATAATTAAAACTTAAAAAAATGATAAAAAAAAAGAGATATTTGACTAAGTAGTTAAGATTTTAATTAAAAAATAAAAATATGTATTATGAAAAAAAAATAGAAAAGGTTACTATCAGTATTTACTAATGATTTGTATGGCGCAAAAATAATAAAAGTAACTGTGTAATTACTAATTAACTCTGTATATAATATATATATATATATATATATATATAAAGTAGAAGCCATTAATTCAAAGACACATTGAAATAAAAATAAGGTGGAACTGTTAACGTAAGGACATAATAATAAATTAATTATATAGTTGGTAGCAATCCGAAGTCATGTAAATCTCCCTACTACTGAATCTCAAAATGAATTAGACATGGCCTAAAAGAGAATTAAGCAAACAAATTTAGTAAAGGAGAAAAAAAGGTTAAGCCGCAGTTCCAGAAACTGATGCTTCACCGGGGAACACGACAATGTCATATGGAAGCCCAGCAACTGCAGCTCCAATGACGGGTCCAACCCAGTAAACTACTTGGTTCTTGAAGCGACCAGCAATGACAGCAGACAAAAAGGCCAATACAGGGTTCATTGACCCTCCAGCGAATGGACCAGCGGCCAAGGCCATGGCTCCTGCCATCAATCCTATTGCCAAGGGTCCAACGGTGCCAAATGGATCAGTTCTAGGGTCATCAGCAGCATAAACGGTGTATACCAATGCAAATGCAAGCACACCTTCCAGCATGGATGCTCCGAATCCAATCATTTCATTTGCAATCGTATAAGTTGGGACATGCTGCAAAAATTACAGGCACTTTTAAATAAATTGGCTTTCCTTCGTGGTCAGAAGTATTTTACCTGCCAAAAACTTTTAGCACAAATCTTCGAATTTGATTGTTCATGTAAAGCTTCTTAAGAAAGAAGTGCAAAATCATTTATCCTTTTTTTTTTAAATATGATTTCTGTAAAACATTGTTGTTCGCAGGAAGGAAAAGATGAAGGAATGAAATAGGTCGAAGGAAAGATGAGGATATCTTTTTCATAAAAAAACGGAAAGGAAAATGAATAGATTTACGCAACTTCACATCCAAGAAATCCAATATTTTCATAAATCAGAGAAAAATGGAAAGAAAACTGTCATGGAATTTGAACTAATTGTTTTATTTTGTTCTATAGTTGCCCCTTCTGTCTTTCATTTTTCATCATTTGTAGCAAATATAACAATAACTTTCCTCTGTTTTATCCCCTTTTCTCTTTTGTCCAATCAAACGTAGTGTTAAATAAATTGAACAAAGTTGTATTGCAGTTTTCTTACTGCAAAGTTTACCATTTAAAGGTAATGAAAAACAGAACAAGAGAATAACCTGTGCTTGTAAATGAAGTTAACAATCGTGATAGAAGTGGATTCCCATAAACTTTAGTAGTAACACTTTATTTTTTTTTAATCTTCAGAAATTGAACTACATATGCAACAGATGAAACAGAGTCATTCCATACCTGTGAAACAGTAGTGACCATCAACAAAAGGCAAGCCATGACAGAGGCCAACATCTGAGAAACCCAGTAAAACAGAGCAGTTAGGACATAAAAAAAAATTAAAGTATCTACTGTATTGTGATGATTGGACTAACCTTGAAAATGCCATTTTTTTTCATTTTAATCAAACTTGAATATCATCTATTTACTACATTGATATTGAAATAAACTATGACACAATTGTTACTATCAGCTTTTTGAATAATCTCTTAAGATTATTTGGTTGATGAAAAAGTAGCTTTCACACCAAGCTACCAAATTCTTGGACGGCAATTTGATCACATTTTTATAATTATTTTTCTGGATAAGAATCAGCTATTTTTAATTGCCTTATTGATGTAAAAATTTTTGTATATGTTAATCCTTAAATCTCATTATATTTGTTATTTATTAAATTTTGGATCAAATAAATTCAATTTTGGTCATTATTTTAAGAAAATCGTAAAATTAAAAAAAAAAAGATTTGTAAAGTTTCAATTTCAAAATTTTAAAACACGTTTTTTAAAAGTTTTAATTCAATATAATTTTTTTAAAAACAATTGTCAAATTGAAGTCTATTGAAAAAATCAAATATAAACATACAAAATAGATAAGAGGGAATAGTAGATTTATGTTTATTGAAATTAAACTTAAGTAATATCATCATCTGAAAGACAGCTAAATAATTATTTATGTGATTTGTCTGTGTGGAGTGTGATTGTTTATCTTTTATGGGAAGGAGGAGTGGGCTGGTTACATATTAGCTTTACTGGTTGGTCGGGCTTTTACTTTGCACTACTTTGTGTTTCTTTGATCATGAAGAAGAGGGTGTATATAGCTCTTTCTAATTTGCTAAGAGAGAAACCTGTCAATGGGTTTTTCAATTCACTTGAATTCTTCAGGGTGTAGACTTTTTTTCCATATTTTGTTTTCTTTTTCTCTGTTTGTAGAATACTTCTTTCTCTTCTCTTTCTTGTTTCTTGTACCTGATAAAATCCATTGCTGGGAGTGTCCTGTTCTCTCATTGCTGTTCTATAGAGGTAGGATTATTACTTGATAATGATAATATCTTTCAACTTTTTTCTGTTTATTTATTTTATTTTTATTGCTACGACATGGTGGTTTCAGATTCCAAATCATGTAGCTATTAAAATCACTCTCGAGCTCTAGAAGCTGCTTATAGAGCCTTTTGGATGTGTATGATTCCCTTCTCTTTCCGTTTTGGTTATAGTTTCGTTGTCTTATCAATAGTAAATTTTTTTTTTTTTATTAATGTTCTATTCATCAAATTGTTATGCAGCTCGCAGTCTGATTTGGAAGCTAATCTTTTTAAGGTATTTCTTCATAACATTTATGAATTTGTCATATGGATGAACTTTCTAATCAAACTCTTTGTGCAGTTAATGGAGCGGCGAGGTTATGGGGAAGAGTACGTAAACCGGAACAAGATGATGACCAGGTCAGATAGCTTCTCAAGTTGATGCCAAACGATTTTATGCTAGCAATTCTGGAATCAAATTTTCATTTTGAACTTCTTTATCACATGTTTATTGCCATCAAAAGCTAATTCACCTCAAGAAAGTTTGCTAACTATGTGATATTGGTGGTTGCTTATTTTTGTATAACAACAGTTTTTTCACCTTTGTGTGTAACTATCTTCATTTTTTTATGCTAGATAATTTACTGGTATTGCAGGTCTAGGTTCAATGCATGTCTTCACCCAAATTTAATGATCATAAAGACACGAGTAATGTTGGAATAGTTTTAATTCTGATTATGCATGCACATTTTTCATTGACTCATTACTTGCCCTTAACTTGTAGTGAGCGAAATATGTAAGGAACTTCTACGTGTTTCTTCCTTTTGCTAATACTGTTTCTCTTGTTTCTTACTTTCAGATTTCACCATCAAAGGGTTCCTTTGGTGATTCTTGTTTGTGGAACTGCCTGTGTTGGGAAGTGTACCAAAGCTACACAACTTGCACATAGGCTAGACTTGCCAAATGCCTTACAGGTGTTTATATACTGAATTTTTTGAGATTTTCTTCTTTCATATTTCTTTGATTGTTCACTCTGTTTTCATGTTTGCTGGCGCATTTAAATTTCTGCTTTCAATTGTTACAGACAGATATGGTTTATGAATTGCTATGCACAGCAAACCGAATATGTCTAGAATCTATTTACTTTCTTCTCTTCTTGTATTGTTCAGATTTTTATTCCAATATAGAAATTATCCGATCAGATCAAATCAGTGCTCCAAAGTAAATAAAAAGATGGTTATCAGTAAGGCATTTTCTTGCTTCAACAAAGGGAGGACAGTTGACATTTGTTGTTCTAGTCATATGTTATCAGTTAGGTTTTGTTTTATATGTGGTAGGAAGGTATTGAGCTTTTAGTTCAGAATGGATTGTTGTGCTTTTCAAAGTTGTGAAATGTCACCTGTGCTATTTATTGGTTACAAGATAGAATTGTATTTCCATAATCACTTCCTACTCCTGATAAATGTAGATGAAAAGGCACTACCTTATATTGAATAGTGATTGGATTTAAAGCTTTTATTATTATTATTATCATCATCATCATCATCATCATCTTAGTTTTTCATTGTTGCTCTCTTTCCATGTGTCTTAAGAAAAGCAGATTGTCCTCAATAGAAAATTCATCTTGTGCAGCTGATTGGCCTGACATCCCTTACTTTTAATTTTTTTATATTGCACAACAATGCTTACTCCTCTTATTTAGTTCAGTGCACCATTGGCTTCCACTCCTGTATGGGCGCGGGATTTCAGCTCCTCTGAGGAGTTAATTACAGAATTTTGTCAAGAATGCAGGATAGTTTGTAAAGGTACTTTCTAAATTTTCCATTTAGCTATTATGAAAATTTCGTCTTTCTTGTAATCATGTAAAAGCAGGTGATTGCCGAGAGATATGTAACATTCAAATAGCATGTCATATGTTTTGCATCTTCCTGGAGTTGTTATTGTATTCTAAAGGTATCTTCATCATTGATTTTGTGTTGCGTTGTTTGGCTTCTAGGGTTGAATGGGGATCTAAAAAAGGCAATGAAAGATGGAAAGCCAATTATAATCGAGGTATGTCTTGACATTAAATTGCTGACTACATTCTTTTGCCAACAACCTCACCCTCCATCCTTGAGCCTTCCTGCTTATTCTTCTCTCTTTTTTATCTTTATAGTGTATGGTGATGTCATTACACCCTTATGGGCTCAAGAATTAAAGTGTGATATGTGCATGCCTATAGAGTGCATTATATTTTGAGTGTTTGTGGTTCATATTAATTATTTCTTTGCATTGGTTCATTTAATTTAATAAGTTATTTTACTCAAAAATAAAATCATACAATTTCACGAGGTGCTATATCATTGCCGGGAAGTAAAGTCTCAGGTGTTGTTTATTTTTGTAGCATTGGTCATGAAAGGGTGTGACACATGAATTTCTGAGCGTGTACAATAAAATAAGCATGGAATCTAGTAGATTATGGCCTTCTTTCCATGAATGAATAGATTCTACTCATGAAAATATCAATACCTGTTGCTTCTGTTGTATTTGCAGTAATTTTAGCTCAAATCTGAGCTCCTATCCTTGGATTTCTGTTGATCTTTGCGGTTATTCTTTTCTGTGATTTGATGAATGTAATAGTTAAAATAAGATATCTAGCCTTAATGGATGTTCTATGGGAGCTTGGCTATATGTCTTAGAACACAGAAGCATGTCACACATGTATTATGTTCATGGGATGAAGTGTGAGGTTGGATCTGCTACCATGTTACCCTGCAGATTGCTGTTCTTTTTGGAATATGCAGACTGCCTTTGTATCTGGTTTTTTTTTTTTTTTTGGCTGCAGAAGGTTTTAATATGCTTAAGTATTGTATCATTTTTTTTCCACCTTGTCATTGCTTGGGATTCGGAAGCATTGGCATGTTCTTGTGCACTTTAGTGTTTATCACTTTTAAGTGAGTTTTCCTTGTTTCTTATGGCAATAATAGGGAATATATATGATGAGCATAAAACTCCAACTGCTATGTCTGAAGGAAATCGATCGATTGCACTGTTTGTGGCTTCAGATAATGCTTCTATAGTGCAAATGGAGAATAATTTCTCAAGTATACCTGGAAGTAATATGGAAAATAGCCAACCATCCTATGCCTTTGGGTGAAGATGTGTCTGCTGACCAGGTGAACAAAGTCTCAGAATCTCTAGTGTCCATTGCTCTAGCAACTACGTCAGACAATAAAGGTAGATTTCTGCTCTAAATTCTTTGTATTTGGTATACCATCTAGCTCCATTCATAAGCATTGTTTCATGTGCATGTGTTAGTATTAGAGGCATAGTGAAGGTGCAATATGACAGTTTATTAACAATGTTTGTGTTCATGCAAGTGAAACTATTAACATACCAAAAGTAAATGGAAGTACTGCTAGAAAAGAAAAATCTGGCCCTGAACCAATAGTAATACCCATAGTTCTTAAGATGGCTGAATTTGATCATAAAGCATGGTTGCTTTCTCTTTTCACTCTTATATATCCTGCTTTAAATTGTAAAGTACATGAGAAGCTTGTAGTTTTGTTTTAGTAAATAATATGTGATGCGAATTGCTAAACTAAAGCATATGAAGGAGATACCAATTCAAATTCACGTTTAGCAAAGATTCAAAATTTGGTGTTGCTTCTGATCTCCCTTTCTAAATTGTTGCAAGAATGCCTCATTAGCTACATTATGCATACATAGGCTACTAATGTGTAATGAAAAATTAGATGTGTGTTAGTAGTTTATGGAAGTTAGATGTTTGTTAGTGATTTATGGAAGTTAGATGTGTGTTAATGGTTTATGGAAGTTAGTTGTGTGTTAGTGATTTTTTTTTATGGCTTGCAAATAGGAATATCATGCCTTGTGACTAGTAGTCATTTTAGTTTTAGGTTAAAATCTTTTTGTATTTAAGGAAGTTGCATTAAATGAAGAAGAGGTACAACATTTTCAATTTCATATTCTCATTGTTCCTTTTCACGAGTTTTTTTTTTTTTTTTTTTTTTTATCTTTGTAAAAACCAACAAAATTGGTATTAGAGCCAAGCCTTTTAGGGGATCTGTGAGTTGAGTGAACAAAAAAAAATTATTACAAACAAAAATCCTCTACACAAACACAGCAACACACAAAACCCTTAGTCAAATGAAGTCAGATAAGACATTCTTTGTTAAACCACCAATCTTTGATGGTGACAACTATCAAGTTTGGGCTGTTAGAATGGCAGTACATTTGGATGCTTTGGATCTGTGGGAAGCAGTGGAGGATGACTATGAAGTTCCTGCACTACCTGCTAATCCAACAGTTACTTAGCTCAAGAATCATAAGGAGAAAAGGACTAGAAAGTCAAAAGTAAAAGTTTGCTTATATTTTGCAGTTTCAAGCATAATATTCACTAGAACCGTGAACCTACAATCAACCAAAGAGGTCTAAGAGTATCTCAAGAAGGAATACCAAGGCTATGACAGGATAAAAAATATGCAAGTGATGAATTTTATAAGAGAATTTGAAATGCAAAGAATGGAAAAGTCAAAATCCATTAAAGAGTACTCTAACAAGTTGCTCAGTATTGTGAATAAAGTGAGACTATTTGGTAAGAATTTTTTTATGAGAGAATTATGCAAAAAATTCTAGTTACATTACCTGAGAAATATGAAGCTAAAATCTCTTCTTTAGAAGAGTCAGAAGATCTGTCAAGCATTTCTTTAGCAGAGTTGGTGAAAGCATTGTAGGCATAAGGATGATGAGACAAGAGAATTCCATGGAAAGTGCTTTTCAAGCAAAAGCACAGAATTCAGGAGGAGGCAAAGAAAGAAAGAATAATAGGAAGTAGAACAACAAGCTTGGCAACAATGTAAGCAACAACAAAAGCAAGGATGGAACTTATCCACCTTGTCCACACTATAAAAAAATTAATCATCCATAGAAGAAGTGCAAATGGAGGCCATATATTCAATGTAGAAAATGTGGTCAAATTTGGCACAAGGAAAAGATTTGCAAGTTACATAAGCATGGAGAGGAAGCAAAAGTCACTACTGAACAATATCAAGAAAAGTAGTTGTTTGTTGCGAAGCAATTCTAGTGACTCTTGGCTTATTGATAATGGTTGTACAAACCACAAGATTAATGATCAAGAACTTTTTAAAGAACTTGACAAAACTGGCATTTTCAAAGTTAAGATTGAAAATAGTGAATACATCATAGTCAAGGGCAAATGAATAGTGGTCATAGAAAACCTAATAGGTTTGAAATGCATTATTGATGTTTTATATGTGCTTGACATTGATCAAAACCTAATGTTAGACAATTGCTTGAGAAGGGTTTCAAAATATTATTCGAAGACAAATGGTATAAGATCAAAGATGCAAAAGGCATAGATACATTTAAGATAAAAATGAAAGGAAAAAGCATTGCTCTAAATCTAATGAAGGAAGAGCATATAGCCTTTCCATGTAACACAAGCAATGCATAATTATGGAACAGGAGGCTTGGGCATTTCCATCATACTGGACTTCGTTATATGCAAAAACACGATCTGGTGAAAGAAGTACCATTACTGGAAGAAAAGATGGTAGATTGTGCGGTTTGTTAGTATGGCAAATAAGTTAGAAGTTTTTTTCCTCAAACTACATGAAAAGCAATACAAAAGCTTCAACTAGTTCACATAAATGGCAATAAGCACTATATTGTCTTTATTATTAATGATTATACTAGATTTTGTTGGATTTATTTTTTTAAATTCAAATATGAGGTTGCTGGTGTATTCTAGAAATTTAAATTATGGGTGGAGAATCAAAGTGGTTGCAGAATGCAAGTAATAAGGTCAGATAATGGGAAGGAATACACTTATGATAGGTTTAACAATTTTTGTGAAAAAGCTAGTATTGAGCATCAACTTACGGCACCCTATACTCCATAACAAAATAAAGTAAGTGAAAGGAAAAATAGAACCATAACGGAGATGACAAGGTGTATGCTATATGAAAAGGAGCTACTAAAGAAATTATGGGTAGAAGTTTCAAATACAATAGTCTTTCTACAAAATCGACTACCAACCAAAGTTCTGCAGAAGAGAACTCTATTTGAAGCATGGTTTGGTGATAAACCAGACTTGCAGCATTTAAGAACCTTTGGTTGCCTATATTTTTCTTATATGCCATAGGCAAAAAGAGACAAACTAGACAAAAAGGCAGAACCAAGAGTCTTTATTGGATATAGCAATCATCTAAGGCATACAAAAATTTTCAACCATAAAATGAAAAAATTCTTGTGAGCAGAGATATTAAGTTCATGGATGATAGACAATGGAACTGAAATGACTTAGAAAAAAAGTAACACTTAGAGTTTCAGCAAAATCTTGAGTTTCTATTTTTTTCTTCTTTATTTGTATATTTATTTATGTTACTTAGTTGTTTCTCTTTCTTCTTTTTTGCATATTTGAAATAAATTTTAATAATAAATTCATGATCCCTACCAAACAATTAGAGGATTTAAGTCTTGAATTATGAATTCTACTAAACGATTGGAGAATTTCATAACGAATTTTTGAAAATTAATTTTTTAATCCTACCAAACAATTGGAGGATTCAAATTTTCACTAAATCTTACCAAGCTATTAGAGGATTTAATGACTTTTTTTTTCAAAAGAAAATTTTGAGGTTTTCAATTAAAAATCCCACCAAACAATTAAGGGATATGCATTGATATAAATCTTACCAAATGATTGGAGGATTTTATTATTTGCTTTCAAAAAATAATTTTTAGAAAAATGTTATTGAATTCAATGACATAACCTTTTCAAAGTGGAACACAAGTCTCCATGAATACTCCTGAGGTAAAAAAATTGTCTTAAATCACTATCAAACAATTAGAGTAATTTTAAGATCAATTTTTAATAATTAAATTTCTTGGTAAAAATTCAAAAATATTTTAAAGCTTGGAAAACATAAAATCAAACCGATACCATCCTTCGATGGGTGTTGTGAGGGTGCTATAATCTTTCTCACATGTAATCATACTCCTAAACCTAGTGTTGGTTTCATAGACATGAATCTATTTTTAAAGATATCTAAGTCAAACTTTCGACATATCATTAAAATGGGACAGATTTAATTAGGTGACCAATCACATCTAAATAAAAATGATTGGTTGCGACTTCTAAAATCAGGTCTAACTAGAGGTTTTCGAATCTATATGTTATGACAATAATCATCAAACCTAAGGGTGTGGAAAGTGAGCTTTAACCTTTCTTCCTATATTCTGAGTGTAGCTTAGATCAAGAATAACATCAACCTGTTACAACCATCTCATAAAAAAGTTAGTCACTTGGACTATCATTTCATGACAATAATTTACTTAAAGCAATAAAAGTACAATATGAAAAAGTAAAACAAGAACTACGATGCTAAAAGTAAACTCGAGCCTTAAAGAATACCATGATTGTGCAAGTTTGCGTATTTGCAAGTGTCTTCAGATGCATAAATGTTCAATAATTAAGAATCATTTTATGAAACATAAAATTTAGAAATTAATTTAAAATCCAACTTGTCCTAACAATCTTCCTATAGTAAGCCATAATTGCCTATTCTCTTGTTTCATGGTGTTACTATGCTATTTGTAATTATCTAAAGTATAACATAACAACCAAAAACCTTCTATAGACTTGCAGTAGGTTAATTATGAAGATGCCACTTGGAAATCTCAACAAGTACAATGAACAATGAAATTCAGATATTTCAAATGTGTCCACTTTTATCGAAAAATAAACCTTTTGGACCAATTAGCTTTACCTCAATTGCCAAATAAGGGTTTCTTTTGGAGTTCTTAAGTTGTCAAGTGGAAGATTAGAAGTTATAAATTTGAAAAGGGAAAAAAGAGGGTTTTGTGAGTTTAGAGCTGTCGAACTCGGATAATGCAAATGTGCCAAAGATCAAAACCATGGTTTCAAAAAATGTAAGAATTTTGGAGGGTTTCTAGCTTTCTGAAAGTTTGAAAATTTGAGCTTTTATGAGATGCTAGTGTTTGGTGGTGACGATGAAAAAGGGAAAAGCCAAGAGCGGGAAATGGATGTGTGAATTATTTTCAAAATAATGTAGTGGGCTAGAAGCTCATGGCCCAATTGGAAGGCTAAAACGCTGAGATAGCCAACCTAGTTATTAGTTGATGGCTTTAATGATCGAGAACCGTTGGATTGGTGGATGTTAAGTCCAAGCCCAACGGAACTTGCTAGCCTAGAGTTGATCCTTTTAGCAAATATAAGTCATTTTTACTCAACCATTCTTATCAAATATATAAGTATTTTCTTTTACTATTAACTATTTTTTAAAATTCTTAAACTTCTTCATAGGTGTTGTTTAATTGATACTTTTTTTTTTGCTTTTTTTGTGAAAAATAAAAAAGTAAAAGGCAAAAAAAATAAAGATAGCAAACTAAAGGTTCTGGTATCTTTTTTTAAATCTTTCTCTTTTGGTAGAACTGGTACTCTTAAAAATCTTTATTTGTATAGAGAGAAAACCCTTGTTAAGGATTTTGAGTTCCAAAGAATATAAATGGTTCATTTGGTGGAGGATGGAGAGTTTTTTTTCCACTATTCTTATTTTGAGAAGATGTCATTTGGTGGATAGGCATTCTAAATGTAACTTTACAAACCAATGGGTTCTTTTGACTATTATATTTTGGAATTAGTCTAAGCTAAGATATTGCTAAGTTTTTTCTTAATGTTAAAAAGATATAATTAGGTTCATCTAAAGTTATTCTTGATAATATGAAGATGGCATCATTTAGTTAGGATTGTATTTCACCTATTCTCACATAATGTCTCTCTTCTCAATCTTGCATGATTTTTTAAATTTTAAACAATTTTTTCTATATGCAAGCATTACTAGAGGAGAGGATAATTACTCGGACATTAAGTCACTACAAGAAAACTGCTCTATACTGATGCTCGAAAAACCATCAATAAGATTTAAAAATCTATCAGTATAGCATAATAAACGTTATACTGACAGTCAAAATATCTATTTCGATGAATTTTTAATCGTCAGTATATCCCTTGTTGGTATAGACCTCTATTGATGGCTTTTAAGTTGTCAGAATATGTAACAAAGATATACTAATGGTTTTAGTTAGTCACTATATGTATAGCTGTTGGTATAGCTGTTGGTATAGCAACTATTGTGTGTTCTGCATTATACCTTTTACTGACAGTTATTTTTGTCAATATAGATTCGTATGTTTTAATTTATTCAACTTATATCGATGATGTCTCAATCAGTATATCTTTTACCAATGATTAATGCCCATTAATATAGCCTTATGTGTTTTAACTTTTATTAATGGTCCATGATGACTGTCAATATAGCCTGAAATATTTTAATAGTAAAACGCATAGGTATAAATTTTAAGGCATCACTAAAAGCTTTTTTTTGAATTATATTTTCAAATATTAATATTAGTTTATGTATAATCATAATATGATATGGTTTCACATAAAGTAAAAATACACAAAAAAGTGAAAATATTTAATAACATTTGAAATAAAATAACAACCAAATTGTTTTATAATCCACAAATTTAAAATAAGTCAAAAACTAACGTCATTGTACCAAATCTAGAAAAAGAAAGAAAATTTATATCTATGAATGGTATAACCATGGTTGACAGTGATGAATCTAGTGAGCGATTCAGCATTACTAGAATTTCAAGCTCCCATGGCAGAACCATTTGGACTTACAGTCATCCCATTTAGTGCATTTAAGCCAAAAACGATCGTAGTCCTATGTTGGAAATAAAAGGCATTTGATCCAAGTAAAAGGAAACTTCATCTAGCTATTTAAATGTTAGGAAATAGACAAATTACAAAGTTCATGAAGATGGTACTAAAGTTTACTTACCCAGATTTTTTGAAGAAAATGTTGAGTTTATCCCATCTAGACATAAGTAAGCAACCTTTGGAGAAAACCAAACATCTTTGCCATCCTTTACAAATTTTGACCAAATAGAGAAATCAAAGCCAATGCCATTAGAAGGACAAAAAAAAAAAGCATGCTCGATGATAAAAATTGAAATGCCAAAAATGAAAAATACCTTTGAGAAATGACGAGAGTCTTGATGCTTTAACTTTGATTCAACTCTTAAACAAAATGGATGCCGATGGGTTTCAGTTTGTAAAGTCGATGAGAAGTGGAGAAAGTTTGTGGGTAGTGGAGAGCTATGGTTATCGATAGGTGGATAAAGTTGGTGGGAGGTGGAGATTAAGTATGTAGAGTCAATAGGAGGTGGAGGAAAAGAAAAGCTTGAATGAGGCTATTCAAGGCGTTTCTAGCCACAAACACCTTCAATAATTCACAAAAATTTTTATGTGTGCCAAAAACGCCTTTTCCCAAAATTTTTTGTATAGATTATCGAAGGCATTTTTGGCCAAAAATGCCTTTAGTAATCCCTTTCAAAATTTTAATGAGAGATTATTAAAAATATTTTTGACAAAAAAAGCCTTCAATAATCCATCTCCAAAATTTTTTGAATGGATTATTGAAGGTTTTTTTAGCGAAAAATGCCTTCAATAATCCTATTCAATTTTTTGTAAACTAATAGTTTTTTTGTTTTGAGCCTATACTGATGGTTACATTAATAACCATCAGTATATAACATATTTAAACTGATGGATAATCATATGCTATAAAAAAAGTTTATTTACACTAACGGTTAAATAAAGTATTAGTATAAGTATGGTACATTTTGATGATATTAAAAATCCGTTAGTAAAAGTTTTATTTACTGACGAAATTTGACCATCAATAAATAATCCATACAAAAAATATTTTTTATGGATTATTGAACGTGTTTTTGACTAAAAACGCCTTCAACAATCCCTCTCCAAAATTTTGTGAATGGATTATTGAAGGCATTTTTGGCCAAAAATGCCTTCAATAATCCCATTTAATTTTTTGGTAGCCAATAGTTTTTTTAATTTGAACTTATACTGACGGTTACGTTAATAACTGTCAATATATAACATATTTATACTAACGAATAGTCATATACCATAAAAAAAGTTTATTTATACCGATGGTTAAATAAAATATTGGTATAAATATGATATATTTTAACAGTATTGAAACTTTGTCGACAAAAGTCTCTTTTACTAACAAAATTTGACTGTCACTATAACCAAACGTCAATATATAAAAATTTTTTTGTAATGAGTGGTAAATGACTAGTCTAAGTATTAATAACAATTCTAGGGTTCTCATTCCATTACGAACTGAATTGGTCACAATAAAGGTCAAGTAGCTATCGTCTTAGCAGAAATATGATATCATTTGACAAAATGCTTAGTGGGGGCATTGCATGGTATTATGAAGAATCTTTAATTGGAAAGTTAGGTTGATTTGAAGTGTTCTCTCTCAATTTTGACTATTAAATTGCTTTGTAACCAAATGTTTTGGTAAAGTATTGAGTTATATAGTGTGATTCTATTTCTATGAATATAGAGCAACTGTTGGCTTCATTTGGTAGATGGAAAGTGGATCCTAGAAATTTGGTTGAAAGCAATCAAATTCATGTACATTTTCCCCTTAAATAGAGATGCTACCATTAAATAGTTTTTTTGAAGCTTTACTTTTAGCTTTCCTAAAACATTGTGACCTCTCAAGTACAGTCATAATTTGCCTTCACTATGAACAAAATTACTTGAATTTTTAGTGCATGGTAAATTTGTCCTGAATTCTCATAAGCTGTTGTGGTGTTAATACCTTCATCAAGTGTTGTGGTGTTGTTTTGTGGTGTTGATACCTTCATCAAGTAGGACTATCATTGGTAAAAAACAAAAAAAAGAATATTTGACAAGGGCATGAGATGATGCTTTCCAACTACATCCAAGTTTGCCAAATTTTGTGTCATTTCTAGTCAAAAGTGGGCATATTGATACCTTGATTTTTCTTTTGCTTACTCTCAGTTTCATTTCTTCTGCAGTGATGCTTTGATTGTTTATTCCTTTAATCATTTACTTGATTGACTTTTGTATTTCATTTTGTGATGAACTTATAAAAAAAATCAAATTTTTTTTAAAATTTTTCATTACAAAATACAGACGGTCTACTAACCAACTTGAAGACCATTTAAGACTTTCTTTGCTCTTTCAAGTAACAGGTATTCCATTTCATGCTTGTTTCTATTGGTTGTTATAAAGAAACATTTTTTTGTATCCTCTTGTATGTTCAATGCCATTTTCTATCAAAACTTAATATGTAGCTAGTGCAATATAACATCATATTGAGGTATTTTTAGATTTGATGTAAAACCAGTTTTAGTTGGAAAAGATAGTTGGTTATGACTGTGTAGAGTATGAAGGCTTAAACATTATAAGCATCATATTTGGGTGAACGTGCTCTTAGATTTCTGATAAAGAAAATGGGTCATATCTAAGATGTCTATTGGTATTTATACAAGGGGTTTCTTGATTGTTTTATCTATCATTCTCCAAGATAATCTCATGGGTTTACCTTTGTTGGTAATACCATCTGATGTTTTGGGCTTCTACTTCAAATTTCTTGGACTACCCAATCATTTTAGGTATCTAAAATTTTTTGTATGGTATTGTCGTAACGGTTTTGTATCCGCCCAACAAATTTGAAAAAAAATAAAAAAGAAAGTCACCATCAATCTTTTTTGGTTAGGTACAGTTGGCTACCTATTAAAACATATCCTTTTAACAGAATCTTAAAATTAATTAAAATTTATTAAAATTTATTAAAAGAATAATTTTAGGGTCTGCAAAACAGTCCGGGTTTGATAATTGGTTACGCGTGGGGAAGGATTAGCACCTCCACAACGTCCGTTTAAAACGGTATCAATTAATTACGTGTTATCCATTTATTTTGATAAAAATAATCTTATTTTCGATGTTTGAAAAATAATTTTCTTGATTTTTCATTTATTGGTTTTTTTTACATCTTTTATTATTTATTGTTTCATTCTTTATTCAAGAAAAATAAATTAGAACTTTTTTATTGAAATAGTTCATAAAACATTCAAGTACATTGATAACATTAGAAGAACTCTTTCTCACCTAAAAACTTTTTAGGCCTCACTTCTTAGAATACCATAGAATTTCATCCTCGAAGGCTTAAATTTACTTTTCATAAAAAAAATATGCCATGCATGCAATGCAAATGCTAACATGTCGATGCACACATTTTATTCATTCCTTAAAAAAATTTATTAATATTTTTTATTGCATTACTATTTTTATTATTATTCTTTTATTGAAAAAAATAAAAAATTTTATCATATTGAAGATTTTTATAAATATTCCAATATACTGATAATATTTAAAAAAAATTTTCTCACTTAGAGATTTCGTAAAGCATCGCTACTCGGAATACTTTTAGAATCCCATCCTCGAATAATATTTTTTCTTTCCTCATTTTTATTTCTATTCCTTTATCACTTTGTTTTTTAATAAATTAATTAATTTTTACTTTACTATTTTATAAAAAAAAAATTTATTGTATTGAAAACTTTTTATAAATACTCTAATACACTGGTAATATTTAAAAAAATCTTCTTACCTAAAGATTTTGTAGGTATCACTACTCGGAGTACCTTTGAATCTCATCATCAAATAAAAATTTTTTTTCTTGCTTTTTTATTATTTTTAAATTATTTATGGTTTGTTTTAAAAATTAATATAATTATAAAAAAAATTATTATATATTTCACTATTTATTTTTATTTATGCAAAAATTTATTCTAACAGATATAAACATTTTAATTTGCATGAATATTAATAATAAAATTTAAAATAACAAAAATAATATATAAAAAAATTTTAAAAATTCCAAAAAAAAAATACTTGAATCAGACCAATCAACGGTTCGGTCAATGCAGGTTCAATTGGCTTAGTGGGTCAGTCTGGTCTGGTATGGTTCGACGTCGGTTTGGTTCGATTTGTGCTAGTTTAACTGGACTAGTCAAAGTTAAATAAAGAAGTGGGTCACGAGTAGGGTGCGCGGACCATAGGTTGGGTTAGGGTTGACCCACAGATTCTTTTGGGGGTTAAAACGGCATCGTTTTGGCTTTCAGTTTTCTATAAAACCCAAATATTTTTTATTTCCCTCACTTTTTTGGTTTCTCCCTCTCTCTCGAACTCTTTCCCTTTCTTAGACCTTCTCTCTCTCTAAATTGATTAGCCAGTGGTCATCCGCTGTGTTAGCCACCGGTCGTTAGTCGTCGGCCATCATCATCGGCTGTCGAAAAATCTCAAAAATCTTAGAACACCCTATTAACTCCCTGAACCTAAATCCGGCCTCTATTTTACCAAAATGAGACCTAAAAGGCCTAGATCTACTTTTGAAGGTTTGGTCAAACCTACCACTTTTTTTTTTTTGTGATCTAAAACTGATGACATTATTATTATTATTTTTTGCAGGGCTTTTGGCTTTAGGTTTCCCGCTCCAGAAGACTGTGGTTTTTTGTTTCTTTGTTGTTTTTTTGGTTTTTCTTTTCGACAGGATGCTTTTTTTTTAACAAGGTCTCCTTTTTTTCCTCCAGCTTCATTACTCTATTTATAAAGCGAAAAGAAGACCAAAATCCTAGAAAATCTAAGATTTTGGTGGCCTAAGATTAGGATGGCCACCAGTTGTCAGAACAGCTGCCGATGGCTGTTAGAGCAACTGGCAGCTATAGGTGGCCGACAGAAAAACTGCCAAAAGAAAGAAAGAAAAGAAAAGAAAGAGAAAAGAGAAAAAATATAATATATATAAATAGTGTCTACAGTTGCCTCTCTTTGCCTATTTATAAGAATCAGGAGTAAGGCACAGACAAATGAACAACCATTTTATTTGAAAAGAAGAAACATTAAGTATAAATTTTTAAAAAAAAAAAAATTTAAAAGGCTCTTCCAAATAGAGCTTCAATGACATTTTTGAAAATTTAAAAAGCTCCTTTGAGCAGAGGTTCAACGACTTTTAAAATTTTAAAGAGCTCTTCTAAGTAAAGGCTCAATGACTTTTGAAAATTTAAAAAGGTTCCTTTAAGCAAATGCTTAACAACTTTAAAAATTTAGAAAGCTCATCTGAGCAAAGTCTCAACGACTTTTGAAAATTTAAAGAGGCTCATTCAAGTAGAGACTTAACGGCTTTTGAAATTTAAAAAAGGTTCCTCTAACCAGAGGCTCAACAACTTTAAAATTTATCTTTAAAAATTCATCTTGAAAAAGCTTATCTAAGTAGAGGCTCAACAACTTTAAAATTCATCATGAAAAAGCTCCTCTAAGCAAAGGTTCAACAACTTTAAAAATCTATCTCGAAAAAGCTCCTCTAAGCAGAGACTCAACAACTTTAAACTTCATTTTGAAAAAGCTCCTATAAGCAGAGGCTTAATAACTTTAAAAATTTCATCTGTTCTCAAAATCAAGTTCTCATCTTTGAACAAGTAAATTTCTTTCTTTTGAAATTTTTTGTTTGATTATTATCTTCATACAAATATCAAAATCTTGTTTTTCATTAGGAAATGGAAAGTCTCTGTCCTTATTATAACTGCTCATAGATGCGTGTATTGAGTGCTCTAAATGTAATGCATGTAATGTAATCAAAATTATTCGTTATAGTAAAAAGGTTCTCAAAATCTCCCACTTTTTTGCCTTTTTTATTAGAATTCTCAATAATTACCATATCAATATATTCTTAACATCTGACCATTGTATTCTTCCTCAATATTTTTCTTCTTTAAAAGTCTGCAATATCAATGTCTTGTCATGCTTTTTTCATCCTTTTTCATATGCTTTTGTCAACTTTTAAAAAGTAATGGTGAGATTTTTTGTGTTTGTTTTTCTTTTCATCATTTTAAGTTCAAGGCAAACAAAATGCAATCACACATTTCTCCTACTCAATTTTGAGGTAACAAAAATATCAAATGAAAATAAAGGAATGGATAGGCTAATTTCCAAAAGAAAGATAGCATATTTCATTAGATTAATAATAAGTGCATAAATAGGAACAAAGGTACCCAAGTATGGACGTTGCCTTAAATAATCTTTGAAATTTTGTGAAGCATATACAAGTAAAAGATCATGCATTTTAAAGGATATCTAAAAATTAAAAAATTGTTTTGGCCAAAAAATAAATAAAAATTTTGTGCTAAACTGGAATACTGTTTCAGTTAAGTCTGAATAGATGTATAGTAAGATATGAGTCCGAGCAAAAAAAAAAAAAGGTAAAAGAGAATAAGAGAAGAGGAAGGAGATAGAGAATATGATTGTCCTCTGGCACCTACCTGAATTTAGGACGAGTAGAAAAGTAGTTACTTTTTTCTTGGCCTAAAAAGATTTTTTATGCATGGTTGTTTGTTTGTGGGTGTATGTGCATTATTTTTGTCATGGTATAGGCCTAAATTTGCCATCTTCTGTTTGAGCTGTTTTTATATGATGTTAAGCCTATTCTTTTTTTTTTTTTATTTGTGTTTTTCCTTTTCATGATGATCTGTTCAGAGCTGGGAAGAAGGAATGAGATATTATGGATGCTGAAAGCAACTCCAGGGATAAAGCTAGTGAACTTTATGGGATCTAATTTTGGTTGGAATGGATTACCGGAGAACATTGTCTCCCCTACCACAAATCTATTACAGGTTAACCAAATTCTCAACTTTCCCTTCTGGCGAAGCCTGTACTGCACTTATTCTATATCGTTTTTTTTTTTTGGGGGTGATGGACCAATTCAAAACTTAGAGCTACTATGGTCCTGACATTATCATTTAAGTTGCATTTATAAAAGGAACTCAAAAATCGCTTTACTTTATTCGTACGCTTTACTCAAAAACCGTGTTTTTTTTTTGAATGGAATCGCTAGGTTGTATATTAGTACACAAAAACTTCTACTTTCAATATTACTGCGGCAATTTCTACCAAATTATTACAGCAACTCAAGAACTGAACCAAAGAAACTAGATGTTGAAATTAATTGAAGTGGCTCAGCCTCAGCCTCAGCCTTAGCTCCCCCTTTGTTTTATTACACTTATATTTTTAACCATATTCATCCGCAGGTTATGGACTATTTTCTTCTGGATGATACTCGTAACCGTGCCCCTTGGGCTTATCATAAGGAGTCGTCACCGTAAGATCAGCACCAACAAATTAAAAAAAAAATTGTCAATTAATTATCAGCTGATTAATTTGAATTCCCTCTATTGAATTGATAACAAAAGAAATTTCACATCAAATTAAATTAAAATATTTTGAGCACATAAATATAACTAAAGTCACTTCATCTATTATCAATTTATTTTAATGGGATATCCTTCTAAAATTTAACCTCCAACAAAAATATATATAGTAAAAACCTAAATTTAATTAAAAAAGTACTATATATATATACATATTACATAGTTGGAAAAGCCACTGAGGGCTGTAAAACTAATTTCTCATTTTTCTTTCTTGTTTATATATGGTACGTAATCTTTAATCAGTCGCTTGAATTAATGAGCATGTTTTGTGTGATTAATTAGCACAGAAAGAAAAAGTAGTTGATGCATATAGACATAGCACAATTAAACATATTATTATCATATCTCAGACTACCTATATATAATAACAAAATTCTAGGCCAAGAAATGAAGTAAATACTCAAGAAGCTAGGCCAGGCTATAATCCTTACGAGGGCGGAAAATCATTCCGAGTTTCCTTATAGCCTTTGTTACTCGATTAATTTTGTCTCAACTGGATATCAATGTATGAGAATTTTATAAATAATATCCAGCTAGTTCAAAGGTTAGTGAGAAAACTTACAATATAAAATATGAATACGATATGAAAAAATATATATAAAAATAACACAATTTAAAATTTTAATAATAATTATATATGAATTTTAAAAAAATTCAAATTTTTTTTCTTATTTATATGACATGAATATACAAATTGTCAAATTACTCATAACCAAGATACACTCTATGTGGAGATCTGCACCTAATTTGTGAAATATTATTGGCCTTGATCTGAAAGTCTTACTATTTTATTTCATAAAAAGTACATATATATATATCATAGCAGAACCTCAAAGCAATCCCATATGGGATTGGGGCGTTACAAACTCCCTCCGTTAAAGCTTGACATTCCCGTCAAGCTCAACACAAAACACACAGCACATAAATCCATCGAATTACACCAAACGTTAGACAAAGCCCAACACAAAATATACAGATCACGCACTTAACTTTCATCTAATTGGTGACAGCTTTTATACAATTTGTGAAGATTCACACTCAATCAATAAAGTATTGTCCATTTTAACCTGAAGATTTCATAATTTTGTCTTACAAATGACATCATTACATATATATTATAGTAAATTCTTAAAGTATCCCGATATAGAATTGGGAGGTTACACTTTTAATTCACCATGGGTTTCAATTGTGCTCTGTCGTTTGGCAAAAACACGAATGTGGACCAATCAAACTCAATGCAAATATAAATGGTCAAACAATTTAAACTTTTGTTAAATTGCTAAATTCATATAGTCCAAGTTTAGCAGTTTATTTGGGGTTATATGTCCCTCGGCTTTGGGTTTAGGCAACTTCCACAGACCTCAATCACTTTGCACTCTCACAAAATACGTTATATATTATCCGCAGATGTAGATGGTCAAACAATTTAAACTTCTGTCAAATTTCCAAATTCATATAGTCCAAGTTTAGCAGTTTATTTGGGGTTGGAGGTCCGTATGCTTTGGGTTTGGGTAACTCCCACAGACCTCACCTCACTCTGCATACCCACAAGATACGTTATCTCCAGAAATGCGGGATCCCTTCGAAGCTTCCAAAGTCTATCCAAGTTACGAAATTAACTTGCAACACCAACCAGAATGAAGTTCTCACAAATTGACCAACCAACGAACCAAAGTTCTTCGTCGTCAAAAACAAAATGGAATTCTCTTTTTTCTTTCATAAAAAAAGAAAGAAAGAAAATATAGTCTATTGGACCCAAATCAATAAATAATCCAATTATCACTTTTTTTTTTTTGGAAAAGGTTAATTTTATGATGCCGCCTTGCTTTATATATCATTTCCTTTTTGATTGATCAATTCCAAAGTTTCTTTTTTTTTTTTTAATATTTTTCCCTCCCTGATGTGGAATTTAAAATGTAAAAAAAAAAATGTTCAACCCGTTTGAAGCACATAACCCAATTGCCAATCAATTAGGCAAAGTAGTTATACAATCAAGGATTTCCATATAAACGTAACACTTGGAGGAAACAACAAAAATAGCAAAATAAGTCAAGTTAAAAGGAAAAATAATTTTGTATTGCTGCCATCCACTTAGGAATCATCGGACTAATGTTCGTCTGAAGAGGAAGTGTTATTCACTTGTTTAGAGCTTAATTGGATACATGCAGTTGAATACCAAAATCTCCATCTACCGGAAACAACCTATACCTCAAGCTGCTGAGATACTCTACTCATAGTTGGTCGAGACTGGGGATTGGCACCACCACATAAGATTGCAATATTTAACACGAATGATAATTCATCTACAAGTTTTTGGTCCACAGGAGGAGAGAGACGAGGATCTAAGAGATCTTCCAAGCCCATTTTCTGATCAGGGGATGAATGGGGAGAGGATATAAGTTCCCCAGGATGGTTTCCCATCAGAACTTCAAGTGCCAATTGCCAAAACACTCTTGCTCTATACATCCATTTTTCAGTGACTGCCATGGAGTAAGCATGCTCTGCAGCAACAAACATTCTTTGATTGATGGTGGAAATTTTCATCCTTATTTTGCAATAAATATAGATATAACTAAATGGTCCCCTAAGTTATATTGATGCTCTTGTTTTGCCTTTTTTACTTTCAAGCCAAAACTGGAAATTAAGAACAGTTCGTTGCCATATAAAAATTCGTTTGAGAGTATTGAAAAAACTACTGTTATTATGAGCATGGAAGTTTTAACAATGGATTTTCTGAAATCAGCTAAAGATTAAGTGATATATAGCTCAGGATTCTTAGATCATGAATACTCAAGTGCGGAGTGATTAAGAGAGAAAGAGAGAGTGCATATGCAGGCTACCTAGAGCAACATAGCCGAAAGTTCCTGCAACTGCAGTCCAGTTGGATGAATTAGGATTCAACAACCTTGCAGTGCCAAAATCTGACACATGGGCCTCGAGTTCAGAGCTCAACATGACATTCTTGCTCCATATGTCTTGATGAATTTTTGGTGGAACACAATCATGATGCATATACGATAGAGCATGAGCTACCCCTTTAATAACTCCAATCCTTTTCGTCCAATCTAATTCCTTCGCTCCTACGTCATTGCTCAAGATCTTGGCCAAGATTCCCCTTTCCATGAACTCATACACCAAAAATAAATGTCTACTTTGAGAACAAAATCCATAGAGCTTTACAATGTTTTGATGCCTTATCTCTGTCTGGGCTGCAATCTCATTCTTAAAACTTTTCACCTCCTCCATCTCATTGTCACCATGGAACCTCAACTTTTAACAGCAAATACTTGACCATTTGCCATTTCAGCTTTGTAAACTTCTCCAAATCGTCCCACTCTTATGCAACATGTCTCGTCAAAGTTCTTTGTGTTGGTAGTTTAGAATGTGGTGTATCCCACATTGAGTAAAAAGATCATTAATATGTGGTTTAAAAGAGATTACTTATGTTAATTAAATAATTGAGCTAAGTGTTGGAGTGGACCAAGTCATTTAGGCTTGTTAGGTGTTTTGGTTAGACAATTTTAAAAGTCAATGATAGGCACTTGGACACTTTGGCAAGTAGATTTAATTTTTAAATCTTTTAAATTTTTTTATTTATTTCAGAATATTACTAATTCTGAATAAACATGTTTAAATAGAGAAAATATGATAGTCCAAATAAACATATCTGAACAGAAAAACATAACTATTTAAATAAAGTTTATTTAAATAAAAAAAAATAACTATACAGAATGTCATGACTTTTTTGAATTGACTTGATTGGTGGCTATTCATTTATTTTAAAGAGATCTTTTTGCCTGACCATTTTCACTACTTCTGATTTACTTCTGATTTAGAGAGATTTTAAGGCTTTGTTGTATCCTGTAGGTATAATTGTCTTTAAGATAATGTTTTTCATGCCTCAAAGTCATATTTTCTTCTTTCTTTTTATTTCTATTTTCTTAAATTTTCTAACACTTTGTAGCTTCAAGGATGTCTTTGTACATGAATTTCCCATTAAACTGCCAGGTTGAGAAAAGATTTTCACTAATTGGTATGCCTTCAAGTTTGGACTGATTTATTGATCTTTGATGAAGAAATGCTAAAATCCATATACAAACCATTACACAGATTGATGTACTTGCCAAAGATGCAACAACAATAACAACAATCTTGTTCTTATCACTTCCACCATTTTTCTTTGTAGATGTGGCATTGCAGGGTTTTAAAACTTGCTTTTCATTGTATAGATCTTTGTTGTTTCTAAAAGCCTCTGATTGAGTTGATAGAAAGAAGTTGTTGTTATAAAGAGGACCCTCCAAGTTGTTGTATGAAATATTAACAGACACCAAGCTCCAAAGATTGCTAAGCGAAGAAGGAATTTCACCAGAAATATTGTTGTGGGATAGGTTTAAGTTTTCCAAATTTGTAAGCTTCCTAAATTGTCATGGTATCTTTCCAGAAAGTGAATTATAACTTAAATCTTATAAATCTTGTAAAGCTCAAGATTACCAATTTGATATGGAATTGTGCCATTCAAGTGATTTTCATTCAAATATAAATTTTGCAGTTTGGAATAATCCCTTAATTGATGTGGAATTGGCCTGCTGAGTCTATTTGTCGAGAGATCTAGAGATTACAAATTCGATACTCTACCAATTCCTACAAGTTTTTTACCTAAAAGCTTCTTATCATCCAAGCTTAAGGAAAACAATTTTGATAATTTTCCAACTTGTGAAGGAATGATTCTTGAAAGTTGGTTGGAAGAAAGGTCAAGCTCTACTAATTGGTTCGACTGATTAATTTCATTTAGGATCATACTATTGGGATTTACCTTGAATCTTATGATCCCACATCGAAAGCTAAGTGAGTTTGAGTTTGTTTTGTATCTCACATCGAGAGTTTAGTAAAAGCATAAAGGGTTTCACTCTTATAAATAAGATGTTTAGGTTTTCATTTGGTAATCCCAAATAGTTAGACACCAAGAGAATAGCTAGGTGAGTAAGCTATTAAAAATGTGTAATTGGTTTTTAGGTTAAGTTTTGAGTAAGGAGTTTTTGGTGACTTTTCTCATTCCAAAAGTCTTATAATTGTAAAGATTTATTTGTTAGTGGATTAGGTTTGGAGTAGGTCATTTTGAGTTGGGTCGAAACAAATATATTTATGTATTTTTTTTGTTGATTAAGCTTGCTATTTTATGTGTGGGTACTGCATGTACATGTTGATTTCCCAACAAATGGTATCAGAGCTATGATGATCCCCAACAAGTGGTATTAGGCGAGGTTTGAGGTTTATGGGAAAAAAAGGCAGGCTCAAGAGATCATAAAGCAAGTATTTCAAAATGTCTAAAGAATATATGTCTAGTATGCCTATGCCTAAGTTTAAGGTTCCATTATTTGATGGAAAGAGTAATTTTATGTTATGACAAAGTATGATTCAAGATATGTTAGTACAACAAGAGTTGGATCAGGCTTTAGAGAGTAGTAAGCTTGAGAGAATGTCTGATTGTAATTGAAATAAAATTAAAAAAAAATTGTTAATACTATTAGATTGGCACTAGCCCCAGAGGTTAAGTATAGTGTATTGATTGAGAGTACTCTGAAGAGTTTATGGGATAAGCTTGAGGGTATTTACATATCAAAGTCATTAACTAATAGGTTATATTTGAAGATGGATCTGTATTCTCTGAAAATAAAAGAAGGTACTAATTTTCATAATCATTGAATAAGTTTAATAGATTGGTTTCTTAATTTCTGACTACTTCTGTTGATGAGTTAAAAGATAAAGAGAGGCTTTAATTTTGTTGTCATCTTTGCCCAAGTCCTATAGACCTTTAGTTTAAACTTTATTGGTGGTTAGATCTACTTTGAAGTTGGATGATTTAACTACCCTATTGCATAAGAACAAAAGGTTTATGAGAACACAAAACTCATCACTAGGAGAGAGTACATTAGCTATAAAAGGTTTTGATTGAGGGAAGACTCAAAAGAAGATTGATGAGGAGATCCAAGTTAAAAAAAAACATTATAATGGTATAAAATGTTATTATTGTGGTGAAAAATGACATATCCAAGTATGTTGCAAGAAGTTGAGAAAGGATATGATTGTTTTCAAAAAGGCAATTGACGTAAAAAAATCGATGAAAGAAAAAGTGATACTACTATTGTTGTGTTTGATGATGATGATGTTGTTTTAATGACTTGTATAGATGAGATTCAGACTTTGAAAGATGATAAAGGTTGGGTTTTGAATTCAGATGTTATAGTTCATGTTTACAATGCTAGGAGTTACTTGGTGGAGTTATAAGAGATTGAGAAATATGGGGATATTGTGGTTGCCGACAATAAAAAGGTACAGATTCAAGGCATTGGGAGCGTTCGCCTTAGATCTCACAATAGTGCTATTAGGATGCTTCGTCATGTAAGGTATGTACCAAGTTATAACTACAATTTGATTGCTTTAGGTGAGTTAGCTTCTCAGGGGTACACATATCGTAGTAATGATTGGTTAAAAGTGTACAAGAATGGTAGTGTGATTCTACAAGGGAATAGAGTCAAAAATCACTTTGTACATGCTTGATGGAGGCTCAGTTGTTGAGATTCTTGCAATGAAGGAAAAGAAGAAGGGCAAGCAAGCATGTCAGCTTTGCAGATACTATTGAAATGTTTGTAGATTCAAGTCAAAGGAGGATTTGTTGGGATTTGCCATAAATCTCATAATCCCACATCGAAAGTTAAGTGAGTTTGGGTTTATTTTATATCCCATAACGAGAGTTTAGTAAAGGTATAAGGGGTTTTACCCTTATAAATAAGATGTTTTGGTTTTCATTTGGTAATCCCAAATAGTTAGACATCAAGAGAATAGTTAAGTGAGTAGGCTATTAAAAGGGTGTAATTTGGTTTTAGGTTAAGTTTTGAGTAAGGAGCTTTTAGTGACTTTTCTCATTCTAAAAGTCTCATAGTTGTAAATATTTATTTGTTAGTGGGTTAGGTTTGAAGTAGGTTATTTTGAGTTGGGCCCAAACAAATAATTTATGTGTTCTTATTCTTGATTTAAGCTTACTATTTTGTGTGTAGGTGCTATGTGTACGTGTTGATTTCCCAACACTTATTACATATCATATTACCGACAGCTTTTAGCAGTGTCAAATTCTGACATTCTCCCTAATTTGATGAGAGCTCACCACTCAATTTGTTGTAACTCAAGTCAATATATGTGAGGTTTGCGTACACACCAAAATCTTGGGCTATGTTTCTTGTAAGTTAATTATATTTAAGCCGAACTCTGTACAAGGTCTTGCATTTCTTCAGGCTTTTTGGGATGGGACCTGAGAAGTTGTTGAAAGAGGCACTGAAATTGACAAGCTTTCTACCTCCACAAACTTGTGATGGTAAGTTACCACTAAAGTTGTTGATAGGCAGATGTAGAACTACTAATGATGAACGATTTCCCAACTCTTCCGGTACAAAACCAGTTAAGTGGTTTATGTGTAAATACAGAACAGTTAACTTGCATAAAGTTCCAAAACTAACAGGAATATTTCCTGAATGTTGAAGACTGGAAATCTGTAGAATATTTAAACTAAATTACCCAAAGATGGAGGGATAGGACCATAGAAATGACTTCCATCTAGAGCTAGCAAAGAAAGATGTTTCAAATTCCCCATCTCATTAGAAATTCTGCCACTTATTAGAGTATCTTGAAGGAGAAAAATTTTGAGACTAATGAGGCCAGTTTTCAATCAACTAGCTCCATCAGGGAATAAAGGTGTGTACAATTCACCCATTATGTTGTTTCGTGAAATATCAAGCTCATAAACTCGAGTGAGATTGGCAAGAGAGATAGGAAGCTGCCTGTTAAAAGAATTTGTGGAAAGATCAAGGAATTGGAGTTTTGAAAGCAAACCAATGTTGGAAGGTATTTTGCCTGTGAGTTGGTTTACTTTAAGATCGAGCCGAAGAAGGTGTGGGAAGGAAGAAAAATCTAAGTTTTCAATGGTACCTTTCAAATCTGTGTATGCAAGATTTATTTTAATTATGTTTCCTGAATTGTTGCAGGTTATTCCACGCCATCTGTATGGACTCTAAGTAGTAGCATTGGCAGGAGCTAGAGTGACCCATGAATAGAGAATAGACTGATTTCCAAGGCTTTCTTTCCATTTGAGCAAGGCCTCAGCTTCTCTACTTGGGCAGAATTGGCATTCCAGGAAGAAAACAATACCTATAAAGCTAGAAATAGAGTAAGAGAGAGATATTTTTCTTGGTAATTAGGCATAGTTTCATGGGGCCATTTCTTTTCTTTCTTGTTCTCTAGTTCTGCTATTCAATGGCAATGGAATGATTTGCTTATATGGGGTATAAATGAACTCTTGGCTTCTCACCCAACTCGTAAGTCAAAAGGCTTATCACAACTTATTTATTGTGTCAAAAGAAATTTCCTTCAATCAGTCTTAAAGCTAGAAAAGAAATGAAACGATATAGATTGAATCCAAGTATTAAATGGTTGACTTAAAGCCCAATCCCAACGGAACTTGCTGGCCTAAAAGAGAATTTAAAAAACAAACTTAGCATAGGAGAAAAAAAGGGCAAAACCCCAGTTCCAGAAACTGATGCTTCACCTAGGAAAGCAACAATGCCACGTAGAAGCCCTGCAACAGCGGCTCCAATGAGGGGTCCAACCTAGTAAATTGCTTGGTTTTGAAGCAACCAGCAATGACAGCAGACCCAAGGGCCAATGCAGGGTTCATTGACCTTCCAGAGAACTGACCTGCTGCTAAGACCATGGCTCCTGCCATCAATCCTACTACCAAGGGTTCAACGGTCCCAAATGGATGAGCTCTAAGGTCACCAGCAGCATAAACGGTGTATACCAATGTGAATGCAAGCACACCATCTAGCATGGATGCTTCTAATCCAGTCATTTCATTTGCAATCGTATAAGTTGGGACATGCTGTAAAAATTACAAGCACTTTTATATAAATTTGCTTTCCTTCGAAGTCAGAAGCATTTGACCTTCCAAAAACTTTAAGCACAAATCTTTGAATGTGATTGTTCTTGTAAAGCTTCTTAAGAAAGAAGTGCAAAATCATTTATCCTTTTTTTTTACTATGATTTCTGTAAAACATTGTTGTTCTTGGGAAGAAAAAGATGAAGGAATGAAATAGGTTGAAGGAAAAATGAGGACAAAAAAATATCACTAATTTTTCATAAAAAAAAAATGGAAAGGAAAATGAATAGATTTACTCAACTTCACATCCAAGAAATCCAATATTTTCATAAATTAGAGAAAAATGAAAAGAAAACTATCATGGAATTTGAACTAATTGTGTTGTTTTATTATATACTTGCCCTTCTTTCATTTTTCATCATTTGTAGCAAATATAACAATAAGTTTCCTCTGTTTTATCCCCTTTTCTCTTTCGTCCAATCAAACATAGTGTTAAATAATTAAACAAAGTTGTATTGCAGTTTTCTTACTGCAAAGTTTACCATTTAAAGGTAATGAAAAACAGAACAAGAGAAAAATCTGTGCTTGTAAATGAAGTTAATGTTAAAACAAATAAATAAGAAAAGAGAAATAATAGAAAAGAATTTTAGCTTTGAGGTATGAAGAATATTTTTTTTAAAGGCAATTATGTCTTTAGGATACAATAAAGCCTCAAACTTTTCAATCAAAAGCAGTGAAAATGACTATATTTAAAATTTTATTTATAATCAATAAATAGATATAAACTTCTATTCAAATCATTATGATCTTGTGTATAATCATGACTTTTATGAATAATAATCTATTTATATTCAAAAAGCTATGATAATTTGTTATATGATAATTGTTTTTGTTCAAACATAATTATTTAAAAAATGAATAAAATTAATACAAAAATTAATTTTATTTATCAATAATTAAATCTTTCTATCCAATATGGGATGCACCACATTTTAAACTACCAACAATCCCTTACTAGTTTAGAATGTTGGTGCTTAAATTTTACCTTTCATACAAATAAATATTATGAATACAATAAGGTATCTCTCAATTTAAATCTTCGATTAACATATATATCTTATAATTCTAACAAAATTAATGGTGTTCACAGATTAAACATCAACTCCTAGTGTTAGAATTGAATATATAACATACATAATACTTATTTATTCTTCTATCAGAGGTTTATAACAACTTTTCACACTATTATGACCATGTGCTTATCTTATTCATAAATATTTACAAGAAAGACTCCAATTCTTCTTGTTGATGTGGCACCACTTCTATGTTTATATAGGTAGAGTTTCCATTATGTCTTTATTGCTTTAGGCGTTTAAAATTCCATTAAGAGTATAAAAACTCATTCTTCCCATGCTATGGATCACACTAGTTTCTAAAATTTAAATGGATTTTACTAGTGTTTAACAGACACATAACAGTAACTCATTTTTACCCATTAAACTTTGTAATTAGAGGTTACTAATTCAAAGTTAGGTTCTCATTATCGGTGTCTAATAGTAAGGGTTTAAATCCATTTTACTTGTAGTACTACTAACTAAATATTTTGGAACGTAATTTTCTTTTATGGTAATTACCCCCACTTGAGATTGAATATCTAACATAATCACTTCAGGCTAATATGTCTAAACTTTTTATTTTGCATATCATTTATATGCTTCAAACATTGTTGCTTCATTCTTATCATTTTAAGAAATAGTTGGTTTTGGTTATGGCCATAACTTTATATTATTAATTTCAACCATTCTATTTTCATACTTTTATACATTTTTATTATAATTATACTTTAAGTACAATTGAATACACTCAATTAATATACCAAACGATTTTAGTCCTTTTAAGATTTTTAAGAGCCTTTTAATGATTTTACTTTAATAAGTGTTTAAACTTATTAGTTTGTATAATTTGCTCATAAAATTATACTAAATAAAATTATATTAAAATCTTACAACACTATGGTGCTAATTTTTATTTCTTTTGATTCTTATCACCCCCACCATTTGTAAGTATGCATTCTTTTATTAAAGAATATCTCATTCAATTATCAAGATATCATATATACTTAATTAAGTTGCCATTTCATTTATCTTTTCACTATTTAGTGGTTTTTTATTTTTTTAAGTAGAAGGCCTCTAAATCCACCCTTAGTGAAAGATAATTAGTTGATATCTTAATATTTCAATAAAAGTTTCAAAACTTTTATATTTTAAATGAATATAATAGTTTACATCAATAAGCAGATTTCATATATAATCATGCTTTTATAGTCTCCTTTTAAGACTTTTATGTCAATTTATAAATATTTATATAAATTTATTTCATTATGGATATTATTAGTAATTTTTTATTACCATGAACAAAACCATTTTCATCATCCAAATGGATCAAATAGCATTCTTTTTGCTATTATAAAAGTTTTCAAATTCACAAGATCTTTGAATCACTCATGGTTTCCAAAGTAAATATACTTTGAAATTTTCACTATATAAAACCGTAGAAGATAAATCATTTGTATAATCCATGAATTAGACCATATATATAATAAAAAATTACCATAAGATTGTGGTATGAATTTTGGCTTATGGCTATTGTAAGCCAACCATAATAATCCACCCCATACCTGCAAATCATGTGGATTTGGCAATTAAAATTATCTCATTTATAATAATGGCTTTTAGTGTAAATCAACTATCTTAAATATTATTATGAGTTTTCAATGCATATAGTAATTGCCCAATGGCCAATTCCAAGTTCATAATTATTGAAACCTTTAAACTTGATTTCAAAATTTTATGAGAACTTTCTTTCTCCACCATTTTGTAGCCTATATATCTCTATTATTTATCACTTTTAATTGGTCAAAATATTTTTAGATATATAGTAAATTCAAACTTGACTCATAGGACCAATATGCCTAGATACAATAAAAGCCTATAGCATATTTAACTTCAATTTCAAATGCTTTTACAATCATTTTGTAACTAATATGTTAATATCTAGATCATTATATCAATGCAAGTAATGAAACATGATTCCAAAGAATCATTTTCATAAAATAGTATAAAAATAATTATAATATGAGTTCTACTTATATTTCATGCAAAAATTTGTGATGAATTTGCATTGGTTAAATCATTGATTGGCTAACTCTAGGGTTTACAACTTTCACAAACCAATATTATTATCTAAGCCCATATGTTAACATGGTATATAATCAGCCACATCCTTTCCATTATCATGAAACTATTGAAAACCTCAGAAACTTGTTCACTTTTCATTTTAATAGTCTACAAAAGGGCATTTTTTCGGGTATAAAAAGCAAAAATACCTTCATTGTCTTTAACTAATAATGTATTAATTGAATGATGGCATTCAATCTCCGTAGTCCATATCTTTCTTATATGTATAAGAAAGAAAATTCCATCCCTTTTAGTTCATTTTCATAATATATGGTAAACTGTGCCAATGTTCTCTATGCCATAACAAAATAGAATTAAACATATGCATGTATTGGTGCCTTTGGAACATTGAATTTGCATGTTCTTTTCTAATTTATAAACATGCCTAAATAGACATTGATGAGCATCCTTCAAAATGCTAATAACCAGTAAATGCTTCAATATTTTTTAATAGCATGCCTTTTTGTTTAATCAGTATCCCATATGCGAAAAGAAATTATGCTTTTTTTTGTTATAACCATTGATTAACTCGTTGACAACTTTTTTATGATTTCCACTTTGTGATTGTTCATAATAAAATTTTATTTTGAAAATCACTGCTAGTGCAATACACCCAATAGGCAAAATACATATCACTCTGCCCATGTTTATGATAATAATCATTATTTGGTTTATTATTCGCCAATTAATCCATGAAACACCATATCTTAATAATAATTATTCACATATATCAATTTAATTTTAATTGGTTTTCATAAAATTAAACAGTAGTCAAAATTTGAACCAATAATAATAATTTTAAAAAATATATATCAACATTTAATTTATAATGATCAACAAAGATAGAACCATATAAATAGCTTGACTCAACTTATTATCTCAATTTTGGTGCCATGATTTAATAATAAAATAAATTTTGTAGTCAAATCTTATTTTTGCATGTATTTTCTACTTGCATCTAATTTCCCATTGTAAATTCCTTTACACATTTCAGATTGTTTTCATAGAAACTATGGGACAATGTGCTTGTTCTATATATAACCAAGACATGACAATTAAACAATCAGCCATTCCATTAGAACCTAATTTAATTCAGTACTTGATAACAAGTGATAATTCTTTTGGTCGTAAATCAATTCATGTCTTTGTCTTTTATGTTTTCAGGCTATTTCTCATCCTAGTCTTTATAAGCATTGATTTTTCAAATAAATATATAATTTATTAAACCCAACTGTGGAGTCAATTTCAGTATATGCATAAACTTATGTAATGTAATCAATATTTTACATATTGTGTTTTGACTTTACACACTAATGAAATAAAATTGTTAATGTGTTTATCTCATTCAGTCAATCTTTTTACCAACAATTATGCAAAAAATAAAACACATACCTCTAATGAAGATCTTTATGAAAATTAACATTTGGTCCATAGAAACATTTATCCTTTAACATCTTGAATCTTTTCTAATATTGATCTCCAAATCATGCCAATTTCTTTTCCTTGTATCTTTCTCATGCGAAATATAAATTTTTCATAATTGTCTTTAAATTGTTAGAAAACAATAAATAAAAGAAGAAAAATAATAGAAAAGAATTTTGGCTTTAAGGTGTGAAGAACACTTTTTTAAAGGTAATTATGTCTTTAAGATACAATAAAGACTCAAACTCTCTAATCGAAGCAGTGAAAATGACTATATTGAAAATTTTATTTATAATGAATGAATGGACATAAACTTCTATTTAGATGGTTATGACTTTCTATATAATCATGACATTTATGAATAATAATCTATTGATATTCAAATAGTTATAATCATTTATCATATGATAATTGTTTCTGTTCAAACATAATTATTAAAAATATGAATAAAATTAATACAAAAATTAATTTTATTTATCAATAATTAAATCTTTCTATCCAATGCAGGATGCACCATATTCTAAACTACCAACTGTTAAAAATCATGATAGAAGTACATTCCCATAAACTTTAGTAGCAACATTTTTTCTCTAATATTAAGTAATTGAACTACATATGCAATAGATGAGATAGTCATTCCATACCTATGAAACAATAGTGACCTTTAACAAAAGGCAAGCTGTGACAGAGGCCAACATCTGAGAAACCCAATAAAATAGAGCTGTTAGGACACTAATATAGCCTTAAATTGCCAAGCCAAAGGTGATGGTCGAGTTCACATGTCCATCAGAGACATTTGCAGCAATGTATACTAACGAGGACAATGCAAAAGTGTTTGCAATGGCAACCAACACGAGGCAAGATAGATTTGTTGCCAAGTCTTACGTCACTTTCCTTGGTAGATGACAAGTTTGAAATAATTTTTTTCTAATGTTTTGGAAAAACCTCGGGAAAGTAAAATAGGCAATTAAAAACACTAATGTGAAGCCATGGCTGAACCAACAACTGCAAACACATAAAAGAATATGGAGATAAATGCTATAAGATAGGCTCTAAGAGCATTGGAAGTAATAAATTGCTGGAATCAAAAAGTGAAAGATGACAAAGTCATTTAGCCAAGAATCATGTAAATGGAAATTTTGTGGTGAACAAATATTTTATGCGTAGAAGAGAGACTTGGATTCATTTTACTTTTGAATCTTTACAAATAAGAGGATATGAATGGCAAGCCAAGTTTATAATAGTCAAAAAGGGTTGTAGCTATTTCATGGTGCTTTAGGTACAAAAATTAACCACCCAATAGCCATATGGAAGGTGCCGGGTTGTGACCTTTTTGGTTGGGTGTTTTGCGATTTCTACCATTATGTTGATCTAATTTGTTGAAAGCCTGAAACTCATCTGTGGACTTGACTTGGGCTTGTTTATGATTTTTTTTAGATTTGGATTCAGGTTGATTCAAAATATTAGTATAATAATAAATAATTATTTAATTGTCAAATATTTTTAATTTTTGAATGATAACTATAATTTAAATATGCATATATAGCTTTGAACCTCAATTTTAAAAGTGTCAATGATATCTATCTATGAATACATTGACACTTTTAATGTGCATTTTGATATTTGTTTTAGTGTCATTTTCCTTTCTTATATTGATTCATTTATGATTTCAATTTTATTTTAATGTTTAGTTTTAAGATTAAGTTTATTTCACCATATTTTATCTTACAAATGATCAGGTGAACTCTATTTAAACCAAGTTTCATCATAAACAAACTTTATTTTTTGAGAATTCATAATTGTTTTAAAATAAAATATTTACTTTACTTTTTGTAGCCTACATGCATAAAGTACCAAGGAAACCCTAAAGAAAAAAATTTAGAATTTATATGCCTAACAAGTATTAACATAGAAAAGAAAACAACCTAAGTTTGGTCTTACAAAGTTATTCTTCTTTAAAAGGTATGAATTCTCTTTCTTCCTTCATATTTTCTAAAATACACCAACAAGAAGAAAGAACCTATTAGCAAATCGAAGATTGACTGTGTCTATCAATTTCATGTGCTTGAACGTCGTGTGTGCTTGTGTGTGCTGAATACACTATAAAGCTAGGGTATGTGCCTTTATAACAAAAATTTCTTTTAGGAGAGTTGGTAGTGCTTGAGGTCTTAAAGGAATTATTAGCTTTTTAGGTAAGATGGTGATCCAAGGGGGTGATGAATTGGATTTCTCCAAATTCTTTCCCAAAGATAGATTTCAATATAATTCAATGGAAGATTAAAACGAATATCAAAATATCATGCAAATAACAATAAATTGATGAACTTGAAGCAAATATAAACTATAATCAAAGTAAAGAGATAGGGACAGATAAATCAAACATAAGGATTTATAGAGATTCGGTCCTTCTCTAAAATGCACCTATTCCTCCCTTTTGGTTGTCCACACCAAGGCTTCAATCCACTATTCTTGAATTGAGAATATAACTCTATTTTTTTCTTATTAAGGCTTAAGATAGAAACCTCTACCCTTATACAATCAAGAGGATACCTCACCTCTTACTCACAAAACAACCCAAATGATTTTTGCAAACTAAAATAGCTCTCAAGGTTAAGTGTTTGCCTAATGAAGTACAAAGAAATTTGATGAACAAACAACAACAATGATTTGGAAACAACAAATACAAAGATAAAAACATTAAAGATCTAAAACTCTTGATTTCTTTAAGAGAATGAATATATGACTTATTTGATCTTACTCTCTTAATTCATCAACCTTCTTGGTGTGTTGGAATGCCCAATTTATAGAGGAATTAAGGAAATAGGCATTAGGAAAGCTTGGGAAATTAAAAACCATATTTTCTTCTTTTGAAACTAGCCGTTGAAGCTTGTTTGGGATGAAGGCATCGAATGATATTGATAGAGGATTGATTGATTCTTGAATTTCACTCAATTTTTAACCATTACAACAAAAGGGATCGATTGGTTTCGTTACCCAATCGATTGGGTTAGCCAGATTTTGCGTACTAAACAATTTTGGATGAATAATGACGTTGGTTGCCTTATGTTTTGCACTTTACTTACTAATTTGATCATATTTTGAGTTATACAACTCAAAAATCAAAAACCATTTGAATATCTAGAAATTAGACTTAAAAGGCTTTCTATCCATATAAAATTCATCATCTAATTCATTGTATTTGAATTATAGTGAATTTTCAAAACTACACATTATACAATTTTTAGATAACTGCATAGTGTCTAGTAAAAATTCAAAATCATTTCTTAAAAAATTTAGATTTAGATTTTGTTTAATCCATTAGAAAGTAGACTCAAAGAGCTTGCCAACCATATAAAATTCAAATATTAAAATTTCGTGAGTTAATACAGAAAAATAAAACAAGTTCAATATTGAAAAACTTTGTTATTGTAAAACAACTTTCTTAAGTTAATCTATTTCTGAAAACCAATATCATCAAATTTTTATTGAGTCCATAATGAATAAATTCACTTTAAAAACAACAATTAGACTTTCATTTAAGCTCAAATAAAAAAATTTTAAAGATAGATTTGGTTTGAGAAATATGAATACAAAGAAAAGTTTGTTTACACTTTGAAAAATAAATTATTTATTTAATACCAAAAATAATAAAACTTAAGAACATGTACTAAATAAATTTTTTTCAAAATTTTAATAAAGCTTATTTAGCTTAATGTTTTATCATTTCAAATTAAAGATCAATTCAAGGCTAAGTATCTCTCATTTTTTGATATGATAAAATATAAAGATAACTTTGCTTAATGAAAAATTTTCTTTGAAACATTTAAGATTTTAAAAAACATTTTAAAAAACTCCCCCTTAAACAATACATGTCGAATTTCCCCCTCAATTTAGGCATCCTAATCCAACATAACTTAACAAATATATGTTATTCAAGTATATCGAATCAGCATAATCATATGTATGTCAAGCACAAGCAAATTTATTCATATGATAATTTCTCTCCTTTTTTGTCATGGCAAAAAAAGGCATGAGCATATTAATGAGAAAATAAATACAAAAAAGCATCATTAACAAATATATTCATAAAATATTTCTTTCCCTTTTTATTTAAGCTCTTTATACCAAATGTTAAAGCTCATATACCGATTGCTATAAGCATACAAGAATAAATATCCATAAACTCTCTTTTTTTTTGTCATAACAAAAGAAAGAGATATCAATTCAAGGCATGGGACAAAATGCTTGATACCAATAATATTAAGGGTATTTTTGAATGCATGTAATCAAGTGATGTTCACAATCAAGTTCAAAAACCTGTATTCAAACACAAGAGCAAAAAAAATCATTATAATGTATCCAATTTTAGCATTTTAACACAAGTCTTCAAATTTACTACATAAAATTTATGAGTAAAAGATTATGAATGATGTGCAACCTACTAAAAAATAATATTATTGTAGATGTGCTTAGAACATAAAATATAAATAGCAATTAAATATAAATCCAAGCACATATATTTAAGCTCATACCAAATGTTAAAGATACCAATTGTTAAAGATATGTCATCAAAGCATACCAATTCCTATCACAAAACAATGTATTTTAATCCAAGCAAACTTGTATTCTAAGATTTTCTTTAAATAAGAAGTAATCAATTTAAAGCACACACAATTTTGCATAAAAGGTACAAACTATATCAAAGATAGGCACATAAACAAATGTCCATGAAAGTTAAAAAATTGTTTAGTAATTTTGATACCAATTGTTAGCTATTTTGTTCAGAAACTTTCAAAGATCACAATATATTTCAAGTATATGAAAAGTTAAATCACTACATGCATAATAACATTCTTTTATAAGCATATCCTATCGAAAAAAAAATTCAATCATCATGTTATAGCAAAGAATTATACGGGCATAATTTTTCAAGCATGATAAACACATATGCTATAACAAAAAAATAATGAAAGCATAATTATTCAAATATATTCTTATTTATTTCAATGCATAGCAATGAACTTAATCTAAACATATGCAAGTATCTAAATATATATTTCAATCAAAATCATGCAAGCATATGCCGAAACATTTCAAATCACATATAGCAATATACAAAAAAAAAATGCAAACCTTTAGACACAATATGTTACATGCTATCTTATTGGACTCAATCACTGAACATGTATATAAAATTTCAAAAATGTAAGTTCATAATTCATGAGTCAAAGCAATTGGAAGATCTAAAAATCAATTTATTCAACTCATATCCATGATCAAAGATTCATCTCACACAAATATTTATGCATTAAAAAAACTATTAATCTCATCAAAATAATTAAGAACTAGGCATGAATATCAATGAAGGTGAATTAATCAATCCAAGCTTTTAGGAATATTAAAACAATATCTACCAAGTGACTTGGTGATTAATTTGTACAATGTGTTCATATGTTCTAGCAAAATATCTCATTTTCGCACACAATCAAAGCAAGCATGTATAGATATATAGCCTAAAGTCAATACAATTACCTCTATCCTTATCATGCTATGTTGATGTGCTCATTTGGTTTTGAATTTTTATTCCAAATATTTTGAGCAAATCTTTGATGTACTTGGACTTGATTGATGAAGATGCTTTACTTACTATACTTGAAACTTCAAAAAGAATATTGACCCATTCATGCTCATTTCAAGTTCTCCTTGCATAGACTTAAAAAAATTTTTGACAAAAGATTTTCATTAGAAGCATCAAAAAAATCAATTGATAAAAATTATACCAATTGTTAGAAATGAATTCCATATTCTAAGTCATTATAGGTAAAAGAAAATTTATTCACTAAGCACAAGTTGCTAATTGCAAGAGAGATATATTTCATCAAAAATATTTTATAAACTTATCTTAAAGGTCATGTATCAAATCAAACATCAAATAACTCAATATTAGCATTAAAGCAAAAGTTCTCAAGCAATACGCAAAACATGAATCCTTTCTAGATTATTTAAAAATAATGAACACAAAGAAGACATATTTAATATTGATGTATATTGAATAAACCACTAAGAATATGTCAAGATGAATTTTAGGCATGTAAAAATTGAAAACTCAAGGAAGACATATTTATCATCCAAACAAATTTAAAAAGAATTCATCATTCAAAAAAAAAAAATGTCAACACAAATCATAGGCTAAAATAGACAATGACTTAAGTTAAAAATAAAAACTATAAAAAAATCACTCACTTAATTCATATTGCAAGTATGTCAAGTAAAACTCAATCATATTGATATAAGCACACATTTGACAAGAATAATAGATGAACCAACAACACATCATTTTAAAAACAAGTAGTTCATCGATTTAAAAACACAAACTAAGAAATAAATAATTTAAGCACTTTTAAATCACAAATATTAAGGTCAAGTTGAACTAATCATTATATGAGCACATATCTTGACCAAAAACATAGATGAACAAAGAATCAATGTATATCTTTTAAGCACATGAAGTTCATCAATTCATCAAAACATGAGAAGAAATAAATCTTGAATTAATAAAGACAAAGAATTAAAACATATTTCAAGACTATTTAATAACAAATTAACAGATGAACAATCAAACATCAATATATGTGATTTAAGTGCAAAATGATCATCAAATTTTAAAATCACAAATCAAAAGTTAAAACAATTGCGAATAAAATAATCAAGTTTAAATAATATCTCACAAGATCCAAGCATTACCAATAAGTGGAGCAATTTCAAACATCATGGTTACATAGGCATGCTCAATAATCACAAATCAATATGCATAAAAAATCATAAAAATCATTTCTATCATGCCAAAATCATTCCAACAAATATATTTATGCAAAATATAATAGCATAATCTATTCAAAGCTTATTATGTCTAGGATTTTGTTTTTTGCACTTTAAAACCCATTTTTGCTTGAAAAATACCTTAATAAATTTCAAAACTAGTCAAATTCACTTTTAACCATCTTTAACCATTTCAACAAGTTTCAAATGAGAAAACAAAGTTTTCCAAGTGACCACTTGGCCTTAGAAACAAGAAAATCAAAAAGTCAATTCTTAAACCATATATTTCTTTGAAAAAGGCTATTAAGATAGCCAAAAATGTTTAAACTCACATTTAAGCTCTTCAATCCATTTAGAAAAGTTTTATATCACACTTTGAAAAAATGCAAATGGTTTTTATGCCCATAAATGGTCAAAAACAAGATTTGATATTTTAAACTCTAAAATCCTTTAAAACTTGCATGTAGCACTTATGAAAATTTGAAACCATTGCAAGTTATCAAGTTTTCTTTGTTTGAGCAAGTTTAAATTATTAAATTCAAGATATTTAAATTCATTTTACAATTTAAAACTCATTAAAATAAAATTTCTTATTTTAAGGCTTGACTCTAGCAAAAATCATTAAAACATAATATTTCAAATTCATTAAGCTTTGCGTGTTCCCCCTAAGTTTGTGCATAAATATAAAAATAATTTAGCACACAATTAATCACATCAAGCATATATAAAATATATCTCAAGCATTAAACATAATATCAACAAGCATATGTGGGCATGTATTTCCTTCAAAACAATTTAGAATCAATCAAGACTATCAATAAAGCATATAACAATTTAGCACTCAGAATTCATCAAGAATAGGTAACCAAATTCAAATTCATAAAAGTTTATATCTCCATTATGTGTTTGGAGTTCCAATCTTAAATATCACATTGTAGCTTCTTGGTGTAGCACACCTACAAGAGACTATTTCATTTGATTTTTGGTACCCAAATTGCTTTAGGTCCTTGAGAGTTAATCACCAAGTCTCTTATTCCTTCAGGAACCCATTCTTGCCTAATTCTACATGGAACTTTTCTCTTTATGGGATAAGTATGTGTAGCATGACCATAAAAATGACAAAAAATATATTTAATCACTTTAACACTTTAATTATTGACACTCTTATGTTTTTCATTCATCAACTCATTAAATTTATTTTTCAAATCAAAATTTTCTTTTTCTAAAAATTCATTACTACTTTTAGAGGTTTCTAAATTCATTTTCAACTTTTAATTTTGAAATAATTTTCTTATGTTTCAAATCATATTTTCAAACTTAATTACTAAATCACTGTAAGTATCTTATAACTCATCAAAAGTATAAGAGTTTGAATTACAAGAGTTAGAAGTTACCTTCGGTTCTTCAATAGCCATGAGACATGATGCATGTTGGTTGAAAATTTATCGTCCATGTAGCTCATCCAACTTCCTCTATATCTCATTTGAAGTGTAGGAATTTGAGACCAAGTTGAAGTTGTGGTAGTTAAGAGCTCCATAGAGTAAGCACTTGGCCTTTGCATCATCCATTATTTACCTTAAATAGTTTGTATCATTTAAAGGAGTTCCAAACCTTCTCTTTATCATTAACCAAGCTCCAAAATTTTGTGACATTATGAACATCTTCATTCTTATTTTCTATTCACAAAATTCAAAATTTTTTTATCATGGCAGTTTTAAGGACTTCCTCACCATCTTAGAACCTAAAGTGAACCATAAGATCTTTACTCAAACTGGTTAAACATACAAAAAGAGGCCAAAGCTCTAATACTAATTGTTAGTTTTTTAGGTGAAATGGTAATCCAAGAAAGAGTGAATTAAATTTCTCTAAATTCTTTCCTAAAAATAGATTTTAATATAATTCAATGAAAGATTAAAACCAATATCAAAATATGATGCAAATAATAATAAATTGATGAACTTGAAGCAAATATAAACTATAATCAAAGTAAAGAGATAGGGATAGAGAAATCAAACACAAGAATTTATAGAGGTTTGATCATTCTCCATAAGACACCTACATCATCTTTCTTTGTTGTCCACAACAAGACTTCAATCCACTAATCTTCAATTGAGAATACAACCCTATCTTGTTCTTTTTAAGGCTGGAAATAGAAACCTCTGCCCTTACACAATCAAAACAATACATCACCTCTTACTTACAAAACAACCCAAATGATTTTTGCAAACTAAAATACCTCTCAAGGTTGAATGTTTGCCTAATAAAATAGAAAGAAATTTGATGAATGAACAACAACAATGATTTGGATATAACAAATACAAAGATATAGACTTTAAAGCTTTAAAACTCTTAATTTCTTTGAGAGAATGAATATATGACTTACTAGATCTTGCTCTCTTAATTCATTAACCTTTTTGATGTATTGGAATGCCTAATTTATAAAAGAATTGAGGAAATAGCCGTTGGGAATGCTTGGAAAATGAAAAACTATGTTTTTTTCCTTTGAAACTAGCTATTGGAGCTTGTTCAGGGCAAAAGGATTGATTGGTATTGATAGGGGATCAATTGGTTCTTGAATTTCACTCAATTTTTTACTGTTACAATAGAAGGGATCGATTGGTTTTGGTACCCAATCGATTGGGTCAACCAGATTTTGCATACTGAACGATTTTGGATGAACAATGATGCTTTCATTATTTATTCCTTTAATCAACTATTTACTTATCTATCATACCTCTTACAATAAAGCTTCTAATTCATTCTCATTAACATGTCCAAGTATATCCTTAAATCTTAGTAATGACATCACCAATTATCTACCTTAAGGACATCATATACTGATTCCTTTTTTCTCCTATCATAAAATTTTTACTTAACCATTGTAAGATTATGATAAATGTCAAACCAATACAATTCATTGTATCCATAAATTCAACACAAAAATCTAAGCATAAAACTTTGAGTTCGTGACACAACTCCTTGTTCACATATTATTACTTTCCAAATTTTAATGATCAGATTCCACATATCCATTTCACCATTAACAGGCTTATAACCATCTAATATCTCAAATTTTCCTTTAAAAAAAGCATATTATTTATTAGTTTTAAGTCAATATCAAAAATCTATTTATGACGAGGAATCTTTTTATCATAATTTCAATCAATATACTTGAAGAGTATAATTCATATCAAAAGTACAATTGTAAAACCACCCAAATATATCACTTCATATCATTATTTTTTTAAATTCTTCGAAATCACATCCATACTTAAAATTATCGAATAACAAAATCATCTTTGAAGTTGACCATATTATTATAAAAGTCTTTCTTTGTACTTATAACATGTAGTTTTTATACATAAAATATATCATAAGCCCATGAAAAATGTAATCTCCATAAAAAAAATATTCATCAATTCTTCTATTGCCTTTGAATTTGAAATTATAATCATGACCTAATCACATTGACCATTTCAAATTCCAACCATTCCAAAGTAAAAATAGAAAGATCAACTTCAAACAATTCCTTGGAACACCAAGTTACATAATCAAGTTTGCAATTTCGTCTTTTGATTGACAGAATATTTCTTATCAATATAATCATAGATTGTAATGAGGATCAAGACAATGCTATAGATCATACCTTAAGTTCCTTGGTAGACAAATTCAACATAGTCCATTGAATACCCACTATAACTCCAAATTCATATCTAAATAGTTTTCAATTTCTATGAGCCAATTATCAAATAACAATCAAAATCTTCACCAGACTTATAGGCATATAGCATCATAATATTCCAAAATTTCCATGTAGTCCAATATATCCTCTATGCTTATTTCACAACGATTTAATCTTAGCAAAACATAATTTCGATTTTTTTAATACTCAGTCAAAATCCACTTTTTTTTTTTAAATGACATTTTTCAATGACTGCAACTTTAGTTTTCATGCAAGAATCATAACATGTCTTATACCATAATATTTGATATTCTTTATTAACATTACTCAAACAAACTCATATTATGTCTTAATAAAAAATCATAATCATTATTTTATCACATGACCATTAATAAATCATTTGCCTTTCAAGTACAATTGTAATTTTTCACACTTCAGGCTAATCACATAAGATTCTAACTCTTGTCATCAAGGATAAATAATTTCCAATAAAATAAAATATATCAATATAAAGAAATGTCCTTATTTATGCATATAATGCTATTTACCACCAATACAATATAATAAATAAAATCCATTAAGCTAAATTCTAAAATTGTAACACCAAACCCATATAATAATCTAATTCTAGTAAATTTTCAAAAAGTCAATTCCTACCATCAAGTTATATATAACTCATTGAAATCAAAATCACACTAATATTATTGAAATCCTCATTTGCATCGTAATTTTTACTGGCTCTAATTGGAAGTTTAAAAATCATAGTCCATAAAGAAAATTTACAATTAATAATAATAAATATCTCAAAGCCTCATATAAATTCTTATCAATATAAAATTTCCTACTTTATCTTGATAGAAATAATTTGTATCCATAATAAAAAAAAAATTCAATAAAAATTCATCACAAAACTTCAAAATCTTAATTGATCAAAAATTTAACTTCAATACTATAACACCTCAAAAGTTCCAAATCATTCTTTACAATAACTTTTAAGCTAAAGTATCCAATTTATATAAAAATCCCACCAAGTCATTTCATTTAAAGGCATATCACTTCATCGCTTATATAATGTTTCATATTTTGGCTCTAATGGTATAATAAATATCATGATTAAAGATTCATCAAAATCCATAGGCAAACACAAAACAAACCACCAAAAATTGAAAATTTCAACCTCATTTCACTAGGATCTCTAAAGAAAAAAAATCCACCATCAACTTAAGCTTAAGGTAACTATCTTATCAAATTTTCATACAAAAATCACTTACAACTTATCATTACTTATAATCAACTTCACTAAACTTTCTCCTCATCATAATTTCAAAACTAATGTCTAAAAATCAATCAGATTAAGAGATCTAGGATCCAAAAAAATCACAAAATACCAAAATCTCCATGGATAAAAAATCTAATTTGTTTCAAACTTATAAACTTTTGATAGATCAAAATCATTCTCCATAATAATCATTAAGCTTAAGATATCCTTTTCACCTAATTCACATCAAAATCATTTCACTTACAACCACCAATACTCCCTATCAAACTAATCCAATTTTTTTTGGTACAAAAATTCAAAACTAATACATTCATATTAATCGAATAAAGTAACTCAAAATCTTTAGAATCACAAACCTGAGCTCTGATACCACTAATCTGTCATGTCCCAAACCCAAAGATTTAAAATGTAACAATGTCGCATATTCGTGAGATGAATCTCACTTGCATGCAAGGCAACATATATCAAACTAAATCAAAATCTCTAATAATCTCCAAAATAATACTCTATAGAATCTCAAGTCTACAAAATTATACTTTTTACAAGTTGGTTGAATATACTAAAGTTCTTACTAACAAATCTTTGAAAGCAATACCAAACTAAAGATAAATGCTAATCTAACTAATCCAAGTAGTTGTTAATATTAAGTCTCCCAAGACAAAAACACCGAAATCTGAAAAAGTAAAGAAAAATAAAAGAATAAGTATAATGACTCAGCAAATAACTGACATCCCCTCAGTTGGATTAAGCATGCCATAAAACATTTACGCCAAAACATTAACTAAATGATTTAAAAATATTTTGGGTAATTTTGTATTTACAAACATATTCTTAAAACTAGATTCTCTGATCACAAGATAGAATCAAATATCACAAAATTATAAATTTATTTAGTCTCCCGTAACATACTATGATCACACTTAACCTTTATGGCATAGGTCAAAATCAGAATTTCTCCTCCAATGCAATAGGATAGAAATATATTAGAAGTAACTAGATCGTTGCACTGACAATCATAATTAACCTGTTAATGCAATGGGATAGAACAAAAATCATAGCAACTCATTTAGTGCAATGGGATAGAAGTATTTCACCAATGGCATGGTAAACAAAAATTACTATTCTCAATTGGTGATATGGCTCGAAATCGATATCAATATCACAAAATACATATCGACATAGCCAACAATTAACCCATATTGGCAAGGTCAGAACATAGTTATACTAGGAGATAAAAGCCAAAATATATTTTCATATTGCCCAACATATACAAATTCAATAGTTTTAAATTTTCTCAAAATATAATCCATACAAAGTAAATTCCATAATAATTCTAAAGCAAAATTTCATATTCCAACAAATGATGGATATATAAATATATTATTATGAAATCATATTTGAAAAACAAAATAATATAAAACCATATTCCAAACTCATAACAAAGAAATTATATATATATTTTGCATGTGTAACGCCCTCAATCCCACAACGAAAGAATATGTGGATATGGTATGATATATATGTAGAAATCTAAACCCAAACGTATGAAGTGCCTTTTGTGGGACAAAACCATGAGACTTTCAGATCAAAGTAGACAGCACCTCGCAGGTTGGATATAGGTCTTTACAAATGGTATCAGAACGGTTAGTAGTCATCAAAAACTAAGTGCTACATCATAGGAGTTACTAAGTGCTATACAGTGGGGCCATGAGAGTCATTAAGTGCTACACGATAAGGTCATATCGTTAAAATCCCAATATCTGGTGTGATTTTGGTCCTGTGGTTGGACTCAGCTCGATAGGGACGTCAAGCTTTAAAATTGAAAAGATTGTAATGCCCCTAATCCTACATTGAAAGAATGTGTGGATATGGTATGATATATATGTAAAGATCTAAACTCAAACTTGAGAGGCACCTTTTTTGAGACAAAATCATGAGACCTTCATATCAAAAGGATAATACCTCACAGGTTGGGTGTAGGTCTCCACAAATAGTATCAGAACGGTTACTAGTCAGTAAGAACTAAGTGCTACATCGTGGGAGTTACTAAGTGCTATATAGTAGGGCTGGGGAGTCATTAAGTGCTACACGATAAGGCTCTAGGAGTCACTAAATCCTAACATCTAGTGTCATTTTAGTCCTGTGGTTTAACTCGGTTTAATAGAGATGCCAAGCTTTAAAGGTAGAGATTGTAATTGCCCCAATCCTACATTGAAAAAATGTATGAATATGGTATGATATATATGTAGAGATCTAAACTCAAACTTGTGAGATGCCTTTTGTAGGATAAAATCGTGAAACCTTCGAGTCAAATCGGACGATACCTTATAGTTTGTTGTGGGTCTCCACAGCATGCTCAACCCAATTTACAAAACAAATGGATAGAACAATATATATTATATATTTCAACTCTAAATATATTAAGGCTGATTGTTAGGGACATAAAAGTCACTTACTTGATATGCTAAATTAAAACTTTGCAGCAAATCAGTCAATTCTCTTAATATCCTAATAATTCAAGAAATATTCAAAAATCAAAATTCAACCCAAAAGCATAAATTTAATGAGGCAAACCTTTTGTGGGTCACCCTAAGCAAATTGAGTTGTGTGGTAACCTTTTCAACAATTTAAAACTATTTAAAAATATTTTTTTAGCATATAAAACAAAAACTTTTTTAATATAGTAAAATGCCTAAAATTGAGTATAAATATGAAATTAAGGACTAAAATATAAAAAATTAATAGCAATATAAATTTTTACAAATATTCACTTTTTAACATTTAATAGTAATTATCTTTTTGTAAATCTGAATATAATTTGATAACCTTTTGACAATACTAATAACATGAAATTAACATAATAAAAATATATTAAAATAAATAAAAATTCATTAAAAATAATATAACTAAAATTCAAGTAATTTATAACTAAATACATCAAATATTGGTTGAAAATAATTTCTAAAATAATTAAAAAAGAGAATTTCTAAATGTTAAAATTTTCATATTTTGTGATCATTTGGCTTACTTTGAGCCATTGAAACTCAAACATCCTAAAATTCCTAATGACAAAGGGAAGCACGAATTTAAAGTAAAGATGTAATACTATAACCTAGAGTTTTGCTTCAATAAAAATAATTTTCAAAAGCCTAAATTTCGATGGCCAAATTTTAACAAATTATTACAAATAGCCCCAGATTTTTTGGGTTTCAGATTCATGAAGCCTACTTTAGGGCTTCCATTCTCTTAGCTTATAAATCATTTGAACAAACCAATTATTCCACTTGAAATTTCACTTTTTGTACTATAAAAAGGCCCTAAAGTTCAGCCAAATCGACCACCAGAGTAAGGAATTTTGACAATTCAAAGTCGAGTGTCTGTAATTGTTAGAAACCCAAAAATCACAAATTTGAAATTCTAAATTCTCCTAAATTACTCAACTAAATGAAGTGTTACACATACCATTAAAAAGGTCTTGAAGAGACCTTTCCATTGGTACCCATAATTTCGTCAAATTGCCATCTAAAAATAGCTGAAATATTTTTTAAGTTGAAAAATATAAAAATATATGTTGAAATTTTTAAAAAATTGCATAAAACTTGAAATTTCTAAGAGTTTTAAGTAAAATCTTATATTAATCAGTCATTTCTAAGATTGATTTGCCTTATCTCTTCTTTAATCTTCTTCTTAAGTGATTTTTAAAGTTTATCTTTCTTTTTTTATCCCAGAAAGCTATCGACAAAAGCTATTGATAAGTTTTCTTTCTATTTTCTTCTCCTTTAACTTTTTTTTTCTTTTTACCAATGATACCTATGGGTTGGATCACTAATTACTCTATAAGAACTTGGACTAGGTTTAGTTATGGTGATGTATCTTTTTTGTTTGAAATAGGATGTTAGTTAATAGAAGTTTGTGGGGTCTAATATTAATGCTTTGCTTGTAAGATGGTGTGTGCATAATTATCCAAGAAAAGTAGGTTAGAATGTTGTCATTACCATACTTTGTTGATGGGGTGGGAGAAGTACAAGCTTTTGAACTTCCCAAATCCAATAATATATCTTGTCAACTTAATCTTTGAATCTTTTATTTTGTATTTCATATTTATCCTTCATCCAAAGCTACTACCCTAGCCTGTCATACAGTATCTTGATATCATATTGCAAAATATCAATAGTGTCATAACTGTTAGCTTTATAAATTTGGAATAAACCAAGAGGGGGGTGAATTGGTTTTAATGAAGTTTTCAAAAACAATATTCAACAAGCATAAATTTTGCTAAACAATTAAACACAATAATTGAAAGTAAATAAGAGTTTGAGATAGAGAAGATAACACCGTAATTTATAGAGGTTCGATCATTCCTTAAGCACTTATGTCCTCTCCCATAGCCTCTCTTGCCAAGGAGTTCAATCCACTATAAGTGTTGAAGATTATAACCAAGCTTCTCTAAGCTCTACAAACTCAACACAATATACTCTTAAGGGCTATCCTCCCTCTTATACTAACTCACAAAATAGAAAAATGAAGTGTTTTGCAAACTCTAAGAACCTCTCAAAGGTTGGATGTTTTCTAATTTGAAGTACACAATGGTATAGACAAGAGAATGATGACTGAACAACAAAAATAGTTCGAATACAATAAATACAAAGACATAGACTTTGAAGCTCTAAAAACTTTTGATTATTTGAGAGAATGAAAATGTAGCTTATTGGCTTTTGCTCTCTTGATTACTTCTACTTCTTGGTGTTTTGGAGTGCTTAATTTATATAGAAATTGAAGAGCTAGCCGTTGGGGAAGCTTGGAGTGAAGAAATGCCTGTTGAAAGCACCAAAAAGTAGCCGTTAGAGTTCTTACGCCCATAACTGATCGATCATGTTGGAGAAGGCACGAATTTTTACCTAAAAAGCTTTACCCAATCGATCCCTTGCTTGAAGGGATTGATCTATTCTTTGGGTGATTAATCCCCTATGTGGGGGGATCGATCCTTTTTCTGGATTTTCAGACTTGGGGGCCATTCTGTTTGAGCAACCGATTGATCCCTTTAAGAGGGGATTGATCCTTTACCATAGGCGATCGATCCTTTATGTGGGGGATGGATCCCTTTTCTGGAAAATTGAGGGAGGCGATGATTCTGTATGAAAAAAGTGATCGATCCCATCTAGAGGGATTGATCCTGTCTAGCTGGGTGGTGGTCTCCTATTCTGTACTCTACTTACTAATTTGATCATATCTTGAGTTATGCAAGTCCAAATTACAAAACGTTTGAAGATTTAGAAACTAGACTTAAAGGGCTTTCTATCCATGTAAAGTTCACCACTTAATTCACTATGTATGAATTATAGTGAATTTTCAAATCTACCCTTTGTGCAGTTTTCTAGACAACTACAGTGTGTCTAGTAAAAATTCAAAATTTTATTTCATTTTGCTTAATCCATTAGAAAGTAGACTTAAAGAACTTTCCAACCATATAAAACTCAAATATTAAAACCTTGAGAATTTATACAGAAAAATAAAAGAAGTTCAATGTTGGAAAACTTTGTTTTTGTAAAGCAATTTTCCTAAGTTAATCTATTTCTCAAAACCAATATTATAAAAATTGTATTAAGTCTAAAATGAATAAGTTCACTTTAAAAGCAACAATTGGACTTTCATTTAAGCTCAAATAAAGGAAGATTTGGTTTGAGAAATATGACACCAAGAAAGGTTTGTTTAAACTTTGAAAATCATATTATTTATTTAGTACCAAAATATAAAACTTAAGAACATGTATTAAATTTTTTTTTTTCAAAATCTTGATCAAGTTTATTTAGCTTTAATGTTTTGTCATTTCAAAAGAAAGATCAATTCAAGGTTAACAATAATATATAGATCGGTAAATCTATAGCTAGACTTAACAAAATAGAGTTACTACCAATCTTTTTTACTAGGTATGATTGGCCACTTAAGAAATTTATCCTCTTAAGGAGCTTCTAAGCTTAACTAAGGGTCCCTAATAGAATAGGTTTAGGCCTACAAACTAGAATAGGATTCAAGAGTTCGATTACATATGGGAAAGGTTATAGCACCCCCACATGCCCATCCAAAGGATGGTGCCATTTTATTTTAAATTTATCCTTAGGTCATTATTCTAATGGTTTTAAAATTTAATGTTGAATAATGGAAATAATTCTTAAGATTCTCCATCAATATGGTAGAATCTTAAAAATATTTTTTCACCTCAAAAGTATTTAAGGATCCTATTTGTTTCCTTGAAGAGGCTCCACCATTGGAAAGAGTTTTTTTGTTTCGTTTTTGTAAAAAATATATCTAATTGTTCCACCATTTAGGCCTATTTAAAAATTCTCTTTATTTATTTATTTATTTGGGTTTCTAAATTTTTTACCATTTGGGTCAATTTAGAAATATTTTCTTTTTCGAAATGTCTAAATTTTTCACCATTTGAGCCTATTTAAAAATTCTTTTTTTTTGTTTTTGGAAAGAAAATAAGATGATAATTATTTTTAATTGAAATTTCATTTAAATTCTTCCCTCATTTGGGACAAATTTAAAGAAAATTTTCACCTAAAGATTTCTTAGGAATTTACCATTTGAAATTTCTAAGAATCTCATCATTGGATAATTATCAAATATTTTCAACCAAAAATTTTTTATTTGGAAAAGAATATAATTACTTTTATTGAAATTTTACCTAAATTATTCTACCATTTGGGACAAATTTAAAGAAAACTTCTCACCTAGAGATTTCTTAGAAATTTACCATTTGAAATTTCTAAGAATATCATCCTTGGGTAATTTGTATTTAATTTCAAAAGTTTAACATTTTTTATTTTATTTTTTGATTTTTGATTTTTTTATTTTTTTGTTCGAAAATAAATATCAATTATGGTTATTAAAATTTTATCTGAATCATTCCACAATTCGAGGCAAACTCAGATAAAACTTCTCACTTAAGAATTTTACAGAAATTTATCATTTAAAATTTTCATAAATTCCATCATTGGATAATTAATATTTATTCTCAAAAATTTTATTTTTTTCCTAAATTTAATCATGCAAAAATACCCCTTAAAATAAACAAACAAACAATAAATAAATAAATAAATAACAAAAAAATGAAGTAGCTCAGCTAGAGGAGTTGACTTAGCTTGGCTCCAGCCACGAAAAATGACTCGGGGAACGTGACTTGGTAGCTCGGCTCAACTCAAGGGGTCGATTGGTGCATGAGTCAAATGCGGATCAAAAGTGGGTTAGCACTATGGGTCAAGTCACCCGAACAAAAACATGTGGATCCTGATAGGTCTCTTAATGCCAAAATAATGCCATTTCTAAAGGGTATATAAGCCCAAATCTCAGCTTTTCCTTCAGACCTCCTCTTTCCCCTCTTTCTATTCCTCCCCTTTTCTCTCCCTCTCTCTTAAAAATCCCTTAAGAACACCAGTTAAATTTCATCAGATTCTAAAAAATCTTGTCAAAATCTAAGTTATTCGTCGAAAGTTCATCGAAAAGTTCACCGATTTTTGGAAAGTAATCACTCGAAACTGGGAAGCTTGTTGAAATCTGAGAATGTGGCCAAAAACTCTCCAAAAAATTCAATCGAGGCTGGAAAATTCACCAAAAAATTCAATCGAGGTTGAAAAATTTTCTAGAAAAATTTCCTTTTTCACCCCAAAATCCTTCCAATAAATTTCTAATTGCCTTTTGTGAGTGTTTTATTATTTTTCTCTGATTTCTAATCTATTTTTTGCTTTATGTATGATCTATGTTTCTCTGATCCATAGGTATTTATAGGGTGAAATTAGAAGAGTTTCTGATTAACCCTGACTTTCCTTTTGGATAGGATTTTCATATTATCAAAAAACATGAAATCAATCTTTAGACATATTGAATCCAACTCCAACCCTACCAACCCCTAATTCACAATAAAATTATTATTATTTTTATTATTTTAACATCTAATAAAAAATATAAATTAAATAAGAAAACCAAAAATAGAGGAAAACAAAATCATATAAGTAAGATTAACTCAAATAAATATTTAATTAGTTAATTAAAAATAATTAAAAAAATAATTGGGCTAGATGAATTGGACCCCATGAAACCAGACCCCAATTGTTATGGGTTTAGACCAAAATGAGTGTCTACAGCTGCCCCTATTTACTTATTTCCTATGAAGCAGGAGTTGTGCAAAGATGTAAACACCCCTAATATTTAGAAAATCATCTTAATGCATTCACTTTTTTTCTTTTCTTTTGTTTTTTTTAATTTTTTCAAAACCAAATGCTTGAACCAACTAAATGACACAAGACTCCCTTAAGCCGAGGCTCACAACTTTCGAAAATAATAAATATAACTCCTCTAAACAGAGGCTTAATGACTTTGAAAAATAAATGCTCATTTAATCAAAGGCTTAATGACTTTGAAAAAGAAAAATAAAGGCTCCTCTAATCAGAGGCTCAATGACTTTGAAAAATAAAAGGCTCTTCTAAGCAAAGGCTCAATGATTTTGAAAAATAAAAGGCTCCTCTAAATAGAGGCTTAACAACTTTGGAAAAATAAAAGCTCCTCTAAACAAAGGCACAACAACTTTAGAAAATAAAAAGGCTCCTTTAAACAAAAGCACAACAACTTTGAAAAATAAAAGCTCCTCTAAACAAAGACTCAACGATTTTGAAAAATAAAATGCTCCTCTAAATAGAGGCTCAACAACTTTAAAAAATAAAAGCTCCTCTAAACAATGGCTTAACGACTTTAAAAAATAAAAGGCTCCTCTAAACAAAAGCTCAACAACTTTGGAAAGATAAAGGCTCCTTTAAACAGAGGCATAATAATTTTAAAAAATAAAAGGCTCCTCTAAACAGAGGCACAACAACTTTAGAAAATAAAAACTCCTCTAAATAAAGGCTTAACAACTTTGAAAAATAAAGGCTCTTCTAAACAGAGACACAATAACTTTGAAAAATAAAAGCTCTTCTAAACATAGGCACAACAACTTTAAAAGAAAAAAAGGCTTCTCTAAATAGAGGCTCAACAACTTTGAAAAATAAAAGGCTATTCTAAACAGAGGCATAACAACTTTAAAAAATAAAAGCTCATCAACAATCATGTCTAAAGGAATCATAGGTCGTGTCTGAAGGAATTTTAAGAGATTATGCTCGAAGGTCTTACAAATCATTCCTAATACTGAGAAGTATCCTCTTTCAGGGATTAGAATCTTATCTTAGAGGCTTTTTTTTTTCAAATGAGAAGTTGAAATCCTTTCATTGGAAAGTTTTCATATTTATCTTCTCCATGGGAAATCTTGAAATATTTCTGCTTCATGCATTGGACACTCTCACATGTAATGCAAGCTATGCATAATACATGCTATGTAAATGTTAGTCTTTCTTTAAAAAAATTCAAAATTTCTTGCCATTAAAATTTTCAATCTTTCATCCAAATCAAAACTTTGTCATGATAATGATGCAAATATTTTTTAATGATGAAAATATAACTGTTTAGATTTTCATAATACTATAAATGCCATATTCTAAATCATGATTTATATGTCCATTGCTTGATGTAAGCGTATTAGCAAACCAAAGTTTTAAATTTTCTTTAAACAATAAGGTAAATGCAATGCCTGTAATGCATATGTCAATGTCATAAAATTTTAATTAAATGTGGTAACATGGTTCTCAAAATCCCATCATCTCACATCTTCTCCTTGTTTAGCTTCTTAACACTTTGGAATAAGTTTTGTCAATCGATCCTCATTATTTTCATCACATGCTCACCATTCATAAGCTTCTTAGCAATCTCAAAGCAAGTTTCATCCATCGATTCATATTAATCACAACTCAGAGGTTTCTCAGCATTAGCAATTTCAAAATGAATTCTATCAATTGATCCATATCATTTTCATCATTTGATCACATTTCATAAGTTATGTTGACCAATCCATCACCATATTCATCATTTGGTCTTACCATGTATTCTTTCAAATGACCTTTTCAAGTTTCTGCCATTCTTTATTTATTTTTTTATCCCCTATTATCCTAGATTTCTTTTCAAAAGAATGCAAGAATCTTTTATGCACATTGTCATTCATTCATCATCATTTCAAATCATGCCAAGTATAATGCATTCATACATTTCCTCGATTTATTTTGAGGATACAACAATAAAATAGCATAAGGTGAATTGAGAGAAATGTAATCAATGAAAAGTGAATTTGGTAAAAATAAATAGGCAAATGAACAAATTCAAAGTATATCAATAAGGATGGTATTGAATAGTGTGACAATGTCCAAACAATTAATACTTAGGCAATTCTTAATATTAGTCTAGCATTTTTTCTTAAAAACTTATTTCATTGATTTTCGAAATCATTTTAAGCTCAGTAAACTTTACCCCAACTTTGAGAGATCTTTAAATATCTTTGACCTTCCATCCATGTGATCGTTTATCCAACTCTCAACGCAAAAACTTTTCTACCCAAATCGCCTTTTCGGGTTTTTAATTTAAGTCTTCTTTTTCTTTCTTTTTTATTTTTTCATTTTCATTCTTTCATTTTTCTTTTATTCTTTTTTTTTCCTTTTTTCTTTTTTTTCTTTTTTTTCTCTTTCCCTTTTCCCTTTTCTTCTTTTTTCATCATTTTTTCTTTTTTTTCCTTTTTTCATTTCTTTCCATCCATTAGTGATATCTCTCATACATTAATCTCTAGAGCAATGTAGCATGATTCCATTGTTCCATCATGAGCATGCCTTAACTTAACATATGATCATTCAATTTGAGCACTCATATTTAATTCAAATAGACTTTTAAAGGTTGTAATATAGCCCATGGTGAGGGAACATGAAAGAAATTGATAAAATAGGCTCAAAACATGTGTTTAAAGGGCTCAAAGCCAATGGATCATTTCTCATCATTTGAAACAACTTGGCATTTTGCCCCATTCCACATCATTTCACTATTTTTTCCTTTTTCACTCATTTTATTCCTCACAAAAAGATTCTCATTACTTTGCCCCAACTCATGTGTGGCATTCTCTTTTTTTTTTACTTTTTTTTCTCTTTTTCATATCTTTGAGACCTTTTGCGATCTCTTGCCTTTTTTTTTCAAAAATTACCCCTAGTGTGGAAAGTGATCATTTGTCGAGGTTCTCTAACAAAAGAAGTCATAGTAAGTTCAAAAGGGTAGCAATGAATGGTTTTTTGAATGGTAAAGAAAATATGACCATTTTTTATCTCAAATATGAATGCTTTCCTTGAAAATTATCTATTGAACAAAAACAAGCTCATAGATCTTTATAAATGATTACACATCTTCAAGATATATCTATTTCACATTTGCCAGCAACTTACTTTTTTTTTTTCAAATAATCTTCTCAAATCAATGTAAATGAGTTCTCAAATTAAATCCTAGAATTATTGTTATCATTGTCTAAACATTTATCATTATGAATTCAAGAATAGTAATTAAAAGATATGAAAATAACAAAGTATGGAATAGTGGTTAGGATGAAAGAGAAAATGTAATGAAATGCATCAACTTATCTTTCATTAAAATGATAACAAATGAAATCTTATTACATGAAAGAATTCCTAACATTACTTTTAAAAAAAACCTAGAATGACAAGCAACTTTCAACCAGCCTTATCTTTCTTAAAATTATGCCCCTATGTAATCAGGTGAATAATTTTTATTAACATCTTGCCCCCTTGATTCATCAAAGCTCACCAAGTCTTTTAAAATAACACTCGTTCTTGATTTTCACTTGAAGCATTGACATTGTGATTGGGCAATGGATTGCCATTAACGTTAAGTGTTGTTACCCCTCATTGATCAAAGTTTATCATTCCATCCTTGATTAATCATTGCACCTTATGCTTTAGGGCAATGCAATTCTCTATGGAATAACCGACAATTCCATAGTGGTAGTCATAGTGAACTGTAGGATCATACCACTTAGAATAGGGTGGCTTAAGTGGCTCCAGACGATTGAGGGCAATCAAATGGTTATTATAGAGCTCTCAATATAATTTTGTATAAGTCATAAGGATTAGGTCAAATACGGGTTTTTCTCAAGTAGCTCATTGCTCTCATGAATCACTTGTTAGGTTAGCAGGATGAATCTGGGATTTTATGAGAGATTGAAGTTAAGGCTATGTATAAAAGCTTAGAGGCTAAAAATGGGCTGGTATGTTGATGGATAAGATGGTTATGGAGTTAGCTGGTATAGGTAAGATAAGGTATTGATCACAACAGGATAATATGGGGAGTAACCCTATGGTAGATAGGGTTGATATCTCTTAAACTGTTTGTCAAAGCTCATGGCTTGAATTTTAGTCTCTTTTTTCTCTAGCACCTTTTTGGTTTTTTCTCCTTTCAACTTGTCATTTTTAATGGCATTCTTAATGATTTTGCCTAAGATCACCATGTCAGTAAAATTTTTTATTGCATTCCCTATCATATTTCTTAATATGGAGATTTCAAAGTGCTGAAAAATAGCATTATGGTCCTTTTCTCAGGCAAAAGAGGTTGCACCTAAGTAGCTATGTCCCTCCCCCTTTGGGCATGTTCTTTGAATGATTCAGTCACTTTCATTTTCATATTCTATAAAGATAGATAATCAGGGGCTAGATCTATGATATGTCGGTACTGATTAATGAAGTCATAGGCCATATCACTCTAAGAACAAAAATAGGTATTGTCCAACTAGACATACCACCTAGCAGTAGAGCTTGTGAAGCTATCTTGGAATACATACATTAATAGCTTTTCATATTAGCATGAACAACCATTTTTTTATAGTACATGGTAATGTAGGTCTTTGGGCACTTCGTGCCTTCATATTTTTCAAACTTTGAAACCTTTAACTTTGGAGGAATAACCATATCTGAGACTAAACAGAGCCTAGCAACATCTACTAAACCATAGAAACTAATTCTTTTCACTGCTCGTAACCTTTCCTTTAACAAGTTCATTTTTTGTTTAGCTCTTGAGCCTTGTAAAGCCTCATTCTCCTTTTGCCTTAGCTTTTTTTCTTTTCTAGATCATCCAAGTTAGCGATTGGTATTAGTTCTACTACATTTTCGGTAAAGATAGAATTTACATAACTCTAGTACTACCTTGGATTTGAAGCTAATGGCATTTTAGGGTATGTATACACTATTGGATATGTAAACTACTGTGGTGGTGGATCTTGTGTGGACTAGGCTTGCTACGGCCCAAGATCAAGAGTGTACACAGGGTCAATCACCTCTTATAATGGATGATCATGCTGGCTAGTATTTTCTTTTATCCCCTTCCCTTTATTTAACTTGTTCAAGGCATCCAAAATCTTACCCAACTCCTCTTCTAGCTTCTCTTAAGGTTTCTCTATTCTCTCAAAATGATTGAAATTTTCTTGTTCCATTTGTCAAGCTTGAGCTCTTGTATTGTATTGGTGAGTTGATTATGTGAGATTCTTGATTAGTGGAGCTATCCTTAAACCTTGAATACCATAATTATTATAAAAAATGTTATGCTTTATGCATGAATAAAATGTACATTTTCATGGATGAAATCTAATATGAAAATGATGCAGATGCATAATATTTCCTATGACAATGAAAATGATGCCTGATAATGTGATGCACAAAGTCAAACAAATAAACTGATTAGATAAGCAATATATCACACAAATTGTTCCTTATTGTGTCCTAGTTTTAGGTTACATCTATCACTAGGTAGGAAGGGCTTTATCTTAGGGGTGGCCTCTTAAGTGTACACTATATGCAGGGTTAATTGATATTGACCATTAAAGGTTCCCAAATTTTTTTTTACATCATCATTTATCACAAACTAGTAAGGCAATCCAATCCTCACCCATGACAAGCTATCAATAAAAATAATTCAGTTTAAGTGAGAGTATTTTACTAGCTATTACAGAGATTATCATCTCACGAGAATGTAGGTATTTTACTCCTTCCTAAGAGGGATAGAGCTTGGGTATAGAGCTTATGTAATGCAAATGCATGTGATAGTGTGTGTGAAGAAACATATAAGTTTCGTGCCCCAAAAATAAAAGACGAAAAAGACGAAAATGTTAGTAAACAAATAACACAAATTATTATAATTTAAAACCATTAGACCAAAAAATAAGATAAAGTTAAAAGTTTATGGCTTGACTTTCTATGGCTGTCCCCAGTGGAGTTGCCAAATTGTCATAACATACAGAATTGTAAATCTATAACTAGACTTAACAAAATGGAGTCACCAAAAATCTTTTTTACTAGGAGTGATTGGCTACCTAAGGAATTTATCCTCTTAAATAGCTCCTAAGCTTAACTAAGGGTCCCTAAAAGAATAGGTTCGAGTCTACAAACCAGAACAGGGTTCAGGAGTTCATTTACATGTGGAAAAGGTTATAGCACTTTCACATGCCCACTGAAGGATGGTCCCATTTTATTTTTAAAAGGTCATGGTTCTAATGATTTTAAAATTTAATATTGAATATTAGAAATAATTCTTAAGGTTCTCCATTAATCTAGTAGAACTCTTAAAAATATTTTCTCATCTCAAGAGTATTCAAGGATCCCATTTGTTGCCTTGAAGAGGCTCCATTATTGGAAAGATTTTTTTTGTTTGGCTTTTGTTGAAAATATATCTAATTATTCCACCATTTGGGCCAAATTAGAAATTTTTCCCTTTTAGAATTTCTAAATTTTTCACCATTTGAGCCTATTTAAAAATTCTCTTTATTTATTTATTTAGGTTTCTAAAATTTTCACAATTTAAGTCAATTTAGAAATATTTTCTTTTTCAGAATTTTTAAAATTTTCACCATTTGGGCCTATTTAAAGATTCTTTTTTTCTTCTTTTTTTATTTTCAAAAATAAAATAAGATCAAAATTTTTTTTTTAAAATTTCATTTAAATTCTTCCACCATTTGTGACAAATTTAAAGAAAATTTTCACCTAAAGATTTCTTAAGAATTTACCATTTGAAATTTCTATAAATTCCATCATTGAATAATTAATACTTATTCTAAAAAAAAATTATTTTTTCCTAAAATTAATCATGCAAAAATATCCCTAAAAATAAACAAACAAAAAAATAAATAAATAATAAAAAATAGCAAAAAACTGAAATGGCTCAGCTAGAGGATTTGGCGCAGCTCGGCTCCAAGCATGAAAAGCTGCTCGGGGAACATGGCTTGGTGACTTAGCTCGACTCAAGGGGTCAGTTGGTACATGGGTCAAACGTGAGTCAAAAATGGGCCGCGCTAATGGAAACGTATAGATCCTAATGGGTCTCTTAATGCCAAAATGACGCCATTACCAGAGGGTATATAAGCCCAAATCTTGGCTTTTCCTTCAGACATCCTCTTTCTTCTCTCTCTCTCTCTCTTCACCCCATTTTCTCTCCCTCTCTCTCTAAAACCCCCTAAGAACATAAGTTGGATTTCATTGGATTTTGGAAAATCTTTTCGGAATCTGAGGTATTCACTAAAAGTTTGCCAAAAAGTTCAGTAATTTTTAGGAAGTAGTTGCCAAAAACTAGGAAGCTTGCCAGAATTTGGGAATGTGGCCAAAACTTCGCTGAAATTCAATCGACGCTAGAAAATTCACCAAAAAAATTTAATCAGCCTAAAAAAATTCCTTGAAAAGCTAAAAATTTTCCAAAAAAATTTCCTTTTTCACCCTAAAATCCTTCCAACAAATTTCTAACTGCTTTTCATAGGTGTTGTTTTATTTTTCTCTAATTTTTTATATGTTTTCTACTTTGTGTGTAATTTGTGTTTCTCTAATCCATAGGTATTTATAGGGTGAAATCATAAGAGTTTTGATTAACCCTAACTCCCCTTTTGAATAGGATTTTCATATTATCAGCAAACGTGAAATCAATCCTTAGACAGATTAAATCTAACTCCAACCCTAGCAACCCCAATTCACGGCAAAATTATTATTCATTTTTATTATTTTAACATCTAATAAAAAAGATATATTAAATAAAAAAACAAAATTAGATAAAAACAAAATTAGATAAGTAAGATTAACCCAAAAAAAAATTAAATAATTAAAAAAAAAATTAAGCTAGAAGAATTAGACCCCATGGAACCAAGCTCTAATTGGTATGGGTCTGACCAAAATGGTGTCTACAAATAGTAGTTATCTTTTATGCTACATGATTAGCATAAACTGATATGCTATACATACTTTCTTCTTAATAATGCTTTCTCTACTATATTGAGCAAGGCATTTCCTTTGTGTTCAATGAAAGGTTACTTGCAACCATAGATATGAAGGTTGCCTTAAATAATTTTGAAATTTTGTGAAGCATATAAATATAAACGATAATGCATTTTAAGTGTATCTAAATATAAAAAATTTGTTTTGGCTAAAAAATAAAAGTAAAAATAAAAATTTTGTGCTAAACCAATAAAGAAAAAAAGGTAAAAGAGAATAAGAGGTGAGGAAGGAGATACAAAATCTAACTGTCCTCTGGGACTTGCTTGAATTTTAGGATGAGCATAAAAGTAGTTACTTTGTTTCTTGGCCAAAGAAGATTTTTATATGCATGTTTGTTTGTTTGTTTGTTTGTATTATTTTTGTCATGGTGTAGCCCTAAATCTGCCATCTCCTGGTTGAGCTGTTTTTATACGATTTTAAGCCTATTATTTTTTGTTTCTTTTTCATGATGATCTGTTCAAAGCTGGGAAGAAGGAATGAGATACTGTAGATGCTAAAAGTAACTCCAGGGATAAAGCTAGTGAACTTTATGCTATCCAATTTTGGTTGGAATGGATCACTAGAGAACATTGTCTTCCCTACCACAAATCCATTGCAGGTTAGCAAAATTCTCAACCTCCTCTTCTGGCAAAGCTTGTACTGTACTTATTCTATATAGTTTTTTTTTTTTTTAGATGGACCAATTCAAAACTTACAGCAAGTAGGGTCCTCACATTATCATTCCAGTTATATGTACAAAAGGAACTCAAAAATCGCTTTACTTTATTCATAAGCTTTACTCAAAAATTATGTTTTTTTTAATGGAATCATTAGGTTGTATACTTGTACACAAAAACTTATACTTTTATTGTTTATTCCTTTAATCAACTATTACTTGATTGACTTTTCTATTTCATGTTGTGAAGAATTTGTAACCAAAATCAATTGTTTTTTTAATTTTTCATTACAAGATACAGACAGTCTAATAACCAACTTGAAGACCATTCAAGACTATCTTTGCTCTTTCAAGTCATGGGTATGCCATTTCAAGCTTGTTTCTATTGGTTGTTAGGATGAAACATATGCTTGTATCCTCTTGTATGTTATGTGCCATTTTCTATCAAAACTTTTTATGTATTAAGTCTAGTGCAATATAACATCATATTGAGGTATCTGTAGATTTTATGTAAAACCAGTTTTAGTAGGAAAAGATAGTCGGCTATGACCGTGTGGGGTGTGAAGGCATAAGCATTATAACCATCATATTTTGGGTGAACATGCTCTTAGATATCTGATAAAGAAAGTAGGTCAAATCTAGAAAGTCCATTGGTATATATAGAGGAGGCTTCGTGATTGTTTTATCTAGCATTCTCCAAGATAATTTCATGGATTTACCTTTGTTCGTAGCACCATCTGATGTTTTAGGCTTGTGCTTCAAATTTCTTGGATTGCCCCATCATTTTAGGCATTTAAAATTTTTAGTATGGTATGAAGAGTGTGGAGTAAGGTGTCACCTTTCTTTTAAGAGGAAAAAAGTTAACAGGGATTTTCTACCCCCACTTGTTATAATTTTAAAGTGTAGTTTCATTCATCTCTATTTTTTTTTTGACTAGTTTGTTTGAAAATTGAACTGTTGTTGAACTTTCTAGTTTTTTGTTTTTGGTGCATCGTCCCTTTGAACAGGGTTTAAGAATTGTCAATGTATCAATGACCACATTTCACAGACATTGGATTGGCTACATGGATATCTTCTTCAGGTACACTAGATAACTAACTGTTAATAGTAAAAGCCGAAACTGATCTTGCCATCCGACACCTTCTTCAACCTGGAAAACATGGATAATTTTCCAAGTTGCAGTCAAATGAGTTATTGATACTTCATTTCATTTTATTTAGCTCTAGATTTAAAGGATATTTTAGTTGGAAAATGAGACGAGTATGTAACTAGATTTTCCACTTAAGCTATGAAAGCAGTTTAAAAGTTTTTCTCTTCTTTATAATGACAACGAGATACTATTGTGCAATAAATTTGTATATAGTGAATATTTTGGCTTTGCACAAAGTTTTCTCATGTGAAAAACAATCATATTTGTTGAGTGATACGCCAAAAATTTTGGTACAGTTAAAACTTAAGACAAGAAGGCTCTCTTAAGTTTGTGGCAATGGAAAAAACTAAAAGCGTTTAACATTCATAACTTTCACAATAAAGTTCGTTAACAAGTTAGACATTTGAAAAGGAAATAGTTCAGATTAAGTCTTAGCTAAAACTTCTATTTTATGATTTATTTTCACTACAAGCTGTCTTTCCCACCTTAAGGTGGGCAGCAAGGATTAACCACCATCATCTGAAAGACATCTAAGTAATTATTTATGTGATTTGTCTGAGTGGAGTGTGATCATTTATCTTTTATGGGAAGAGTAGTGGATTGGTGGCATATTAGCTTTACTGGTTGGGCTTTTACTTTGCACTACTTTGTGTTTCTTTGATTACTAAAAGAGGGTCTACAAAGCTCTTTCTAATTGGCTAAGAGAGAAAACCTGTGAATGGGTCTTTTAATCCACTTGAATTCTTTAGGGTGTAGACTTTTTCTCATATCTGGTTATGTTTTTCTCTGTTTTTAGAAGATTTTTTTCTTTTTTCTTTTCTTTGTTTCTTATACCTGATAAAGTTGCTTTGCTGGTTAGAACAAAAATCTACTGATGGGGTTGTCCTGTTCTCTCATTGCTGTTTTATATAGGTAGCATTATTGGTTGGTGGTTTAGTTACGATGATGTATCTTTTTTGTTTGGAATAGGATGTTAGTTAACAGGAGTTTGTGGGTTCTAATATTAATGCTCTACTTGTGAGATGATTTGTGCATAATTATCCAAGGAGAGTGGGTTAGAATGTTGTCATTACCATACTTTTATTGGTCGGGGTAGTGGTGGGGGTGAGGAAGTTCAAGCTTTTGAACTTTCAAATTTCAATAATTTGTCTTGTCAACTAAATTTTTGTATCCCCTTTTTTAGTTCATATTTATCCTTCTTCCAAATCTATTACCCTAGTGTCATGGGCACATGTTTTTTAGACCGAAACCATCGGTCCGTGCGGCACCAAAATTACTCTTAGTTGAGGTTAACCTTTTTCGAGTTCATTTCTACATGGACAAATCGCTACTAATCCTTCAAGCCACATATTCGTAAGCTCTTTCTAACTCAGATCTTGTAGGGTCACATGCAACATTTCCAAATTTGATAGGGAAGAACCTAACTCCCATTATCTCATCAGCCCATGATTTTTAGGGTGGCCACGAGCACCTATCTTTGCCTGTAGGCATTAAGATCCTGAGTACCGACTCAACTAGCTTATAAGGGTGTACAACCCTTATTTTCATGTTATTATCTCATTCTAGCATGGTGAAAACCCAACAACATGCCCGTTCGCATCGTACGCAAGCTCTCATGCTTAGATCCCTAAAGCACAATGCATGCTAGTCAGTAGCCAGCCCGAAGCCACACTAGGCTCATTTCATCCCACAAAACTCATATCTCAGGGCCTCAACCCTTAGCCTCATTCTAGGTTTCCCGCACACAAGATAGACACTTAGCATCATGCTCGTGCCATCTCAGGGACTTGGGTATGCTACCCCAGCTGTAACACACCTCTATCAATTGGCCACAAAGGTCTAACAGTGTATCTACCTACTAGCTCGCTCATCCCTTAGGCTTGATGGTACCTCTCCTACACAAACACCATCTCATGATCCTTTTAGTACAATGAGGGGAAATCGAGAGGCATAGCAAATGTTACAGCCTAACCCTATGGTTTAACCCAAAGGTGCAATAGAGGCCCGAGGGTTCAATGTAAAGTGCAATATGAAGCCTGCCAACCCCGACCATCCCCATGTTTACCATGACCCGAAAAGACACCGTGCCACACTCATGACTCAACAATCCCTGCCTACCTAGGCACTACATGTGCCTAGGAGTAGCTCACTTCAAACTAGCTAGGCCCTCGCCTACCTATTAGCCAAGGGGTGGTGGAGAGCTAACACCAGTCATCCTCCTATAAAAAGTGTAAAACATTTCCAAGCTATCCTACCAATAACTATAAGACTGTCTGAAATGGGAACACTTTTTCCCCAGCCATCTCGGGGTCTTTGTTTAGCCAACTTAGGGCCCAATGACCTTTCTCTTAGTCACAATAATTCAGGCATTTCACTTGTTTCTCCACCAACCAACTCAAGGGTGTTGTGGTTAGCTTCATCCAATAGTACTAGACTAGCAACTTAGCTCCAGGGCACCTAACCACTAGTTTACACTTACCCGTACATCTTGGGGTCTAGGGCTCACACTGCTTGCATACACTATTAACATCATGTTTCTTGGCTCATACTACCTGTGTACAACTCTAAAACCACTATCCCACCTTGACTGCTATTTAGCTTAGAGTCAGTCATGGCTAGATCGAGGCACTAAGGCCTAACCATGACACTCTCCCCTATACACTATGTCGATGCCCTCACCAATCCCAAAGCCATACCCAACACTCTTGTTGCTCACAATTGACATTTTTTTCATATGTCTCTCACTTGTGCCCTCAAGAATTGGGTTGAGATCTCGTCATATGAGGCACTACCCACAGTACTCATTCATTGTTGATGTAGATGGGTCTCATCCTAGCTTTATGCACCATCGTGCTATCTTCACATTTCACCACTAAACTCAAACTATTACTTGAAAAGTGCCACTGCATTGTTTCACCCATGATCACATCATTTTGTGACCTCGATGCACCCTTATCGATCATGACCCTCAGTAGAATGAATGACCACCTACTTTGCCACACATTGGTATGCCTCATTGAACATAACCCATATCAGCAATCGTGCGCTTGCAGCACCTACTCTTCAATATACCTTTCTGTACGTGGTGCTTAGGTAAACTGTGTTCATACGGCACCACCCATGATAGACCTTAACATGGTGATATTCAAACAGTTTGGCCATCTCACAACTTAGGTCCTTTTAGCCCCTCCAAGGTCACCTCTTTAACTGTGGCCCTCTAGCCAAGCGCCCTCGTGGTAGCACTTTAATACTCACTATCTCAGACACAACTCATGCTCAATAACTTTTTAGGCTTTATTGCTTTGGCTCAATTCCACAAGGAATCACCTTTCTCCCTCACTTTTACTCAAACTCAACTCAGCTTTGTGTGCAACCATGTTTGCCTGATGGTTACACAACTCGTCTGCCTTGACTCTAACATATATTAGATGGCAAAACCCAAAGCCCATATATAACTCAAAGATCCATTGAACCACTCTAAACACAAGGTCTCCTATCTGGCTTCTAAAAGTAAAAAATCTAAACATCATGAAAAAATATGAAGAGTCACCACCAATCATTTTAGTGGTATGATTGGGCATCCAAAAATTTATCTCTTTAATAAAACTATAAAATGGTTAAAAACTTTATTAAAAAGGTAGTATGGGTCTAGGAAAATAGATTAGGTTCGATAGTCGATTACATGTAAAGAAGGATTAGCACCCACAGTGCCCATAGAATTGGTATCAATTAACCATGTGCTATTTATAATTTTGGACAAAAATGATTTTTATATGAAATTTAATTACAATTCCTTTCATTTTGTAAGAAATAAAATTAGTTTTAAAAAAATCATTTATTTAGGAATATTAAGAAAATCTTCAAATTAAAGAAACATCTTTAAAGTCTCCGATATAAAGGTAAAATTCGAATATAGTCTTTCCATTTAAGATTTATCATAACATTCCTTCTAAAATAATAAAATAACACTCTTTGTAAATGATAATCATTAATGATTCTCTAACATCTAGGCAAAGTACCAACAATTATATTTCACGGAATACTATTTTAATTTTATTTATTCAAAACTAAAAATTTCAAGAAAACTTTTGATATAGAAAAAAAGGGAATATAATATAATTAATATTAAACATTCATAACTAGAGCAAATATATATATATGCATTACAAATGAAGACATTAATTTAAAAAGGAAACATATGCAAAATGATGATCAAATGTGAATTTAAAAATCATATTTTCAAAAACAAAGAAACCACTTGGACTCTCCAACATCTAGGTAGAGTTTGGGTGTGAATTTTTATATTTAAAATCTCATCCTATTATTTTTATTATCATTGTATATTTATAATCATGGTTTCAAAATAAATTTATTTTGAGTTTGTGAAAATGTATGAAATTCTTAATGAAATAAAATTTCCTAAATAACCTAACATCTAGGCAACATTTAGGAATAATTTACTTCATAAAAGGCTTTCATGCACATTTTTATAAATTTAAAATGAGTTTAGGGTTTTGGATAGATTTGGGTTCCAATTTTAAGAATTTATGAACCTTTCTAAAAACTTCCAAAATCTAGGCAGACTTTTGAAGTAAGCTCATTTTTATAGTTCTTCTAAAAATGATTTTTTTTATATTCTTATGTATTTCATATATATTTTTTGCTTTCTTTAAAATTATTAAAATTATTATTATTATTATTATTATTATTATTATTATTATTCCTTTTTTTATTATTATTTTTTAAATACGAGTGCAAATAAAATAAATTGCATCCAAAATAATAACAATAATAATTTATGACATGAGATATTAAGTTGCATAAAATTAACTTTACCATAAAATAATTTAAATATTAACTCTATCACAACACATGAGATTTCAACTTTAGCTAACTAAGAAATAAGTAAGTATGGACATATATTATAAAAAGCATGCATAACACCAAACGAAGTCAACTTGTACTCCACACCTAGAAGTTTTCTTATGTTAATGAATGCAAAAGACAAAAAACTTAGATTAGACAATTCAAAGGATAAGATAGTAAAAAGTTCTCTAGGCCCTATTATTATCTTGCAAGGTTTCAATGGTTCCTAAGGCTCTAGACACCAACATTCATTGATTTTCTTTTTTGTCTTTAAAAAAAGGTACTACTCTACCCAATTAAAACACACTAGCATGAATGATAAACCAACATGGCATGAAGCTTTTGCAGGAGAGATGGCATACATGAGCAAAAGATAACAACCTTACCTTCAAAATTAACACAACCCATATACAACATCAATCAACAGAAAAGGCTTGAATAAAAACTAACATTTCCATGAAAGACCCATGCAGAAAGAGGGAAAAAGAAGAAAAAATGAAATCCACCAACACCAAGCAAAACAAAAAGCTTGAACAAGAACTTTATGTGTGTTAAACCCAGCTAGAAGTATAAAGCTTTAGATTTCTATCAACAAGTTATATAGAAGAAAAAGTAATAGATGTGTAAATGGTAAAGCTACACCCTTTGCACTAATAGATACAAATGTGTTCATGGGAAACCTCCAACTTACATGCAATAGAAAAGTGATGAAACTAGTTTAAAAGAAAAGGTTTTCTTAGGAGTTTTGATTTTTAAAAAGTTCCTTTCATTATACACCAATTGAATACAAATGGATATGACAGCGTTCACAAGCATGAAAGCAAATAAAAATGGAAGTAGAAGAGCTACATTTCTAATCTATTTTTTTTCAAAAAATGAAGGCTTCCCTTGCTACTAGACCAATCCACTTTTTTCAGTAGCTTCCCCCTTTTGGTTGTAAGCTCTCTTTTTTTCTAAAGCCCTTTCCTTCTCTTTTTGGTTGCTTTTCTCTCTCTCTCTTTCTCAACTGACTCTTTTTTAAAGCTCCCTAGCTTTCCACCTTAAGGCTCCAAGGTTTATTTTTTTTTCTAGCTCCACTAACCCTATCTTTTGTCATTGGTTGCAGGTGTTATCCCTCCACTACAATCCATCAGCTTGTACCTTGCTGGATGTTCCCTGTACTTGCATCTTTGTGCATGCCTGTGAAGTGTTTTTGCTTGGGTTTCAAGTTCTTGCCAACTTAGTGTTTTCTTTCACTTTTTGTTTTAGTGTAACTTTTAACCATTGGATGAAGATTTCATAGGAGATCTGATGGTCTATATTATTCACTACAAAATTTTGATTTTTATAGCCCTTAAACCATGTGAAAGAGCATTTTACCCTTAGTACAAATTTTTTCGGTATTTATGCCATTCTTTTAAAAATCAATGTTCCCACGCTCATTTTTGTGATTTTAAGCACCAAAATTCATGAAATATTATAAAATTGAGATTTGAAAATTTTTGTGAAAATCCAAGCTAAAAGAAAGTTTCATGAAATTCTAAGCTCGAAAAGGTCAAATTACAAAAATACCCCTATAAGGATATTTTGTTAATTTCACACTTTTTGAGGCATTGCTATGATTTCAAATACACCAAAAATCATAAAATATTATGAAATTAAGATTTGGAAAGTTTCACGAAATTCTAAGCTTGGAAAGTCTAAATTACAAAAATACCCTTAGAATGGTATTTTGGTAATTTTACACTTTTTAAGGTATTACTGTGATTTTTTATATACCATAAATCATGAAATATTATAAAATTAAGATCTGAAAAGTTTCACAAAAATCTAACCTCAAAAATATCCCTATAAGGGTATTTTTATAATTTTGCACTTCTCGGGGTGTAATAAAAATTTTAATGTTTTAAAAAATCTTTAAATTTAATTTTAAACCACATTGATTCCAATTAAGTTTTGAATTTTAAGAATTAACCTGGGCTCTATCCATTTTGATCAAGTTTACACAATTTTGATGTTGTTTGATTGAATGTGATCAAAGTTGACTTTAGGCTTCTAAATGGACAAATTTGTAGGCTTTTTATGGGTTGTAGATGGTTCTCCTAAATGGTCTCAGCCCATGTTTACAAATGAATCTAGGGTCAATCATGTTAAAAATGTTTCGAACAAAATTTGGTATTTACAACTGCCCCTCTTTGAATATTTTTGAGAAATAAAAATAATGTAAAGACATAGATGACAATTTTGTCATGACGATACCCTTGTTCCCTTCTTTCCCTTTTAGTGTTTTGTTTTTGTTTTTCTATTTTGTTTGTCTATTTTTTTTTAAGTTGAAAAGTTCATAAACTACAAAAAATAATTAGGATTACTACACAAGTTAGGGAATAAAAATGTTTAGGATTAAGCCATGAACCAAAAATAGAAAAAGACAAGGATTGAACTGGGAGTCGAGAAGTAAATATGATCGAGATTGAGCCATAAATGGGGAAATAAAAATGATCGGGATGGAACTGTGAATCAAAAAACAAAGATTGTTGGGTTTAAGCCATAAAAAAAATGACTAGGATTGAACGGCGAGTCGAAAGACAAAGATGACTAGGAGTAAACCGGAAGTCAAAAAATGAAAATAATCAGGATTAAATTACGAGTCAAGAAATAAATATAATCAAGATTGAATCGCTAGTCAAAAAATAAATATGACCAGGATTGAGTCATAAGTCAAAAGATAAAAAAGACCAAGATTGAATCGTGAGCCAAAAAATAACGATGACTGGGATGAGCTACAAGTCAAAAAATAAAAATGACCAAGATTGAACTACGGGTCTAGAAATAAATATAACTAGGACTGAGCCACAAGTTGGAGAATAAATATGACTAGGATTGAACCATGAGTCAAGAAATAAATATGACCAAAACTGAACAGCAAGTCAGGAAGTGAAAATAACCGAGATTGAATTACTAGTTAAGAAATAAATATGATTGGGACTGAGCCATAAGTCGAAGAATAAAGATGATCAGGATTAAACCGCAAGTCGAGAAATAAATATAACTAGGATTGAGACGGCAGTCAAAAAGTGAAAATGATTGAAATTGAACCATGAGTCGAGAAATAAATATGACTGAGACTGAGTTGCAAGTCAGAAAATAAAAATGATTAGGATTGAAATGCAAGTCAAAAAATAAATATGAATGGGATTGAGCCACAAGTCAGGAAATGAATATAATAGGGACGAAGCCATAAGTTGGAGAATAAAGATCACTAGGATTGAATCGTAAGTCAAGAAATAAATATAACCTAACTGAACCATAAGTCAAAAAATGAAAATGATTGGATTGAATCACAAGTTGAGAAACAAATATGAGTAGGACTAAGCCATATGTCAAAAGATAGAGATAATCGAGATTAAACTATGAGTCGAAGAAATAAATATGACCAAGATTGAACCGTATGTTAAAAAATAGAAATGATAGGGATTAAATCATAAGTTGAAAATAAATATAGTAGGGATTGAGCCATAAATCAAAAAATAAAAATGATAGGGATTGAACTGTGAGTCAAGAAATAAATATGATCGGGATTGAGCTGTAAGTAAAAAAATAAAAATGATTAGGATTGAACCACGAGTCAAAGAATAAAAATGATTGGGACTAAGCCGTAAGTCTAAAAATAGATATGAATAGGATTGAACCATGAGTAAAAAATAAAGATGACAGGGATGAGTCGTAATTTAAAAAATAAAAATAATCAAGATTGAACCGCGAGTTAAAGAATAAAAATGATTAGGACTGAGCCACAAGTCAAAAAATGAAGATGATCGAAATTGAACCGCAAGTCAAAAAATAAAGATGACCAGGCTTAAATCTTTCTTTCGTACCAAAGAAACTGAGTTTAAAATTTCACTGGTGCTAGCCAAGCTAGGCTTAAATTTTCACTGGTGCCTAGTAAACTAGGCTTAAACTTTCATTGGTGCTAGCCAAACTAGGCTTAAAATTTTCTAAAGTGCTAGGTAAACTGAGCTTAAAATCATCATCAGGTGCCAAGTAAATTAGGCTTAAATTTTCATTAGTGCCAGCTAAGCTAGGCTTAAACTTTCACTGGTGCCAGATAAACCAGGCTTAAAATTTCAATGGGTGCCAGCTAAGTTAGACTTAAACTTTTCATCAAGTGCCAAGTAACCTGGGCTTAAATTTTCATTAGTGCCAGATAAAACTAAGCTTAAAATTTTTATCAGGTGCCAGCTAAGCTAGGCTTGCATGCCCAAGAATTAGTGATATTAGAAATGAAAGGTGAAAATTCCTTGCAAATGGGTTGAATGGTTCTGTATATAGAGATTTCTATTTATTCAAAAGGGTTTCAGCATCTAAAAGAGATAAAAGAGGCATCTAATTTTTCATGCAAGCTCACAAATGAAACATAAGCATTTCTAAAAACATGAATTCCTTGAAAACCAAACATATTCAATATTTTCCTTAGTCTCTAAATGCTACATTGTAATATATCTCAAGATTAGCTGTAAGGGTTTGAGATTTTGAAAAGTTATTTGGAAATGGGCAAAAGTTGAGAATTTCAAATTTAATTCATGTAAGACTTTTGTGACTTTGATATTTTAGATCTTTCAATAAGGTTTGGCTTATCTTGGTTCAACATCTACCACATTTAGCAATAAAAATGGCCTTCAAGGTTTGCTCTAGACTGCCCTTTTAAGTTTTTCACCTTAGAGCCACTTTTATTTCTATTTATTTCTTTTTTTATTTTTTTATTAACACACCATGCACTTTAAAAAATTCAAAACTAATTCGAAAGAGGGAAAGGAGTTTTTCACTAACGGTCCAAATAGGAAATTATGTAATAAATGGGGACTCAAATGATTCATGATCATTTTTCCAAGATAAACTCTTCAATTTTAAGCCTTTATGCTTGATCCAATATGGACTTTTCAAAGGTTGTAATGTAGGTTAAGGTTCAGGGTTGTCAAAGAAAATGATAAAAATGCTCAAAATAAGTATTTAAGGGCATTTATAACCAATGATCATTTTTCTATTCGAAGGATACACTTTGAGGTCTATTTCTTTTTGCTTTCCACCTATTCATTTCTTTTCTTTTTCCTTCTTTTATTCTTCTTTTTCTTTCATTTTTTTCTTTTCTTTTACATTCTTTCATTGAGTGGATTTAAAATTTATTGTGAACTTTTATATTGAGCCTTTTCCCCAACATATGGGATTTCATTCAGAAATCTCCATTCTTAACCCTTAAATGTGTTCTTTTTTGTCTTCTCAGTCTGGAGGATGATCCTTAGTTAGGATTTATTTTGAAAGAATTCAATCAAGCTTAAAAGGGTAACAAAGGATAAACTTCTACATTTGTGAAAAGATAATGAAAGATGACCATTTGTCATTTCAAGTATAAACGCTTAAATTGAAGAGCAATTCCCTTTAATAAAATGATCTCGAAGAAAAGTTTTCATTTCAACAGTTTTTTTTTTTTGCATTTTTTATTTTGGGCTTTTTTCCTTTTCCCTTTTCCAAAATTTTGAATTTGTCAAGACTTTATTAGAATTTGTTCAAATTTCTTAAGTGTATGATGTGATAACCATTTCTATTTTCTTTTCGTTTATATATTTTTTCCCTTTTTTTTTGTTTTTGTTTTTGTTTTTGTTTACATGCTTCCCATAACTCATACCTAAATTCATTCTACCAATAATGCATTTCATGGAAAATGCTCCATTTTAACAAACCACCTCTAATGAAAATTGTTACAAGAAAAGGATCATGTGAATGAAGAAGGAAAGAACCATGTGGAATAAACTCATTTAAGGTAAATGATGATCTAAGTTACTCCATAAAAAGAAAATAAAATGGTTGATTATAACTTATGTTATTTTAAGGGTAATGAAGTCTTTCTTTTTTGATCAACATGCCTCTAAGAAATATGAGTTGGCCAATTTTTGGAATAAAATGCTAAATAGGTTGATAAATTTGAGGTCTTTTTACAAGACTTGAGTTGGCTTTGAATTATAGCGTAATATTGACACATGAAATTACTACATCTAAATTCTTAAGAAAAATGTCATATTTTTCTAATCTTCTGGCAATCCAAATTTCTTTATTCTTTTTTTAATTAGATGTTTCATTATTCATTGCCATCGAAAAGAATATCATGTTTTGATATCATAACATTATCGGGTGAAAGCAAGGTTCACAAATTCAACTTTATCACTTTTGAGGGTTATGGCTCTTGACTGAAATCATTTGAAAGGCTTAAGAAAGATAGTTTAGGTATTTAACAAATCCCTAATACTAATCGTCAACTCATATGACACTCAAAATTTTTTTTCATTTTTTTTGTCTTTTGTCTTTTTTGTAACCTTGGAACCTAAATATGTATGACTTTATTCAAATCTAACAATTTTCCCTTTTTACTAATTACAAGTCCAAATTTTAACAGAAATTTAAAAATCAAATAATGATACAAATCCATAGAACATAGTTGATGCACAAGATCTATTCATGCAATGTAAACACTCAAACATGACCCAAAAATTCACATTCCTAATAATATTCTCAAGATGACACTCAAACTTACAAACAAAGGTTTTCCATTTGATGATTCAATTTTAGCATCATTGACCTGTAACTCTCTCACTATGAATCATCAAAATCACCAATCAATTCTTTAAATTTTATGGGATTTGCGTCAACCAAAACCTGAACTATATCCTTGAAGGTAGTACAATCTTTTTATGAAATGTTCTTCGAGCCTATCATGAAACTCACACTTAACATCAGGATTATACCACTCTAGGTAAGAAGGCTTTTTATAGGAATAACAAAGATCATATGATTCTTGACCAGTAAAGTGAAGAGTTTAGTATAAGACATTGGAAGTAAATGATACATTTCGACTTTCTTTCTCTTATGGCTTCATGAATGGCTTAAGGAATAAAAGGTCAAAGATTTTGGTTTAGATTTGGACCGCTTGAAAATTGTATGAAGTTTTAGAGCTTGATCGTAAATGTTTGGAAATGAGGCCAAAAATAGTCATGAAAAGGATTTAAATACAAGTTTGAGCTTGAAACAATTAGTAAAGGCTGCACCGACCCTGGTAACCCCATCTTCGAAATCAAATTTTAAAGCTCAGACACTTAAATAGTAAGATCACTCATCCCTTTCATAATCTTGTCCAGACTTTCATTATTGCTCAAACCATTAAAAAGGTCTCAAAATAAATCTCTTAAGTCTATCCACAGTCTTGTCAACTCAACAAACTGTTTTTTTACCTTTCAAATATCATGACCAAACTCCTCTTGATTTTGTTCTAGTGTTCTAATTCGAGCCTCTAATTAACCTTCCATATTTTATGCTTCTTATACCACTAACAAAAATATTATCTCAAGGGTTTAATACCAATAATGCTTATACTATTATTCTTGCTAAATAAATGACACAATTTTAAATTTGCATGCAACATGCCTATGAATGTTGAATATGATAATGACAAAAATGGAATAACACAAAAATGTACAAACCAACTTAATGATGAATTGGATTGACTAAATTACAAAAAGAAAATAAATTTCTTACCTATCATAATTTTTTTTTTTGCTCTTTTTTTTGTCTTTTTTTCATCTTTTTTTTTTATCCTAACTTTATTTGCACTATTATTACCCTTAAACACAAACTATATCAAAGTACCCACATAATTTAGTTTGGGTAATTTTTATGAAAGAAAAAATGGCATGGCTTTAGACTTTTGAATAATTTTTACGAAAGGTCGACACCGTAAATGGCTCCATGAGCACCTTTTTTTTTTATCTTTTTCTTTTTTCTCCTTTTTGTCTTTTTGTCTTTTTTTTTTTCATCTTGTCGATGACTGGCCTAAAAAAAATACACTCTCTTAAAATATAATACCTATGTAATGTAAGCAATAAAATCAAAAAATATATAAAAAATAAAATGACTCAATAATTCAAAATGAAGAAGTAATAGAAACAATATAGCAACCATACAACAAAATAATATAATGTATATAGTATCCTAACTTTTTGTAATTTTTCTAAAAATGTAGCATGGTTCTACACTAGGCAGGTTTCCTATGGCTCTTAATATGCCAAGTTGGGATTTATTTATCTAAGGTTCCTAGACTATTTCTTACATAATCATTCATTATAGACTAGTAAGGCTCCTTGATCTTCATCCATTGTAGGCTACTAACGAAAATGGTTCGATCTGATTGAAAGTATTTCACTAGCAAATATGGAGGTTATCACCTCACGAGAGCATAGCTACTTCACTTTCTCCTAAAAAGGATGGAGCTCAGGTCTAGAGCTCATGCATGTAAGTGTATATGCAAAAGTGTGCAAAGTAACATATTAATCAAAATATCATAAATAAATCATAAGCACAAAATCAAAATAAAATAATAACTAACATACAATTTATTTTATTTATTAACCTATATATATTTTTTTGAAAAATTAAAATAAAGGAAATTAAATTAAATATCAAATAAAACCAATTAAATTCAACAATTATTAATAGCGCATAAATAAAATTCTTGGCCTAACTTTCAAAAGACCCTAGTAGAGTCACTAAGCTATCATAACGTATTGGTCCGAAGATTCGATCATTAGATGTAAAAAATCTAAAAATCGTGAAAAAACATTAATAGTCACCACCAATCTTTTAGAGGTGTGATTGGCCACCCACAAATTTATCTTTTTAATAAAACTATAAAATAGGTTTAAAGCTTTATTAAAAAGATAGTTTTAGTCCACGAAAACAGATTAGGTTTGGGAGTTGATTACATGTGGGGAAGGATTAGCTTCCCCACAACACCTATAGAATGGCACCAATTAATCATGCGCTATTTATAATTTTGGACAAAAATAATTTTTATATTAAATTTAATTACAATTCCCTTCATTTTGTAAGAAATAAAATTAGTTTTAAAAAATCATTTATTTTGGACTATTAAGAAAAATCTTCAAATTAAAGAAATATCTTCAAAGTCTTCAACATAAAGGCAGAATTCGAAGATAGTCTTTCCATTTAAGATTTATCATAATATTTCTTCTAAAATAATAAAATAAAACTTTTTGCAAATGATAACCATTGATGACTCTCCAACATCTAGGTTGAGTATCAATAATAATATTTAATGAAATGCTATTTTAATTTTATTTATTCAAAACTAAAAATTTTAAGAAAAATTTTGATGTAGAAAAAAATGAAATATAATATGATTAATATTAAACATTCATAACTTGAGCAAACATATATATATATATATGCGTTATAAATGAAGACATTAATTTAAAAATGAAACATATGCAAAATGATGATCAAATGCAAACTTAAGAATCGAGTTTTCAAATATAAAGAAACCATTTAGACTCTCCAACATCTAAGCAAAGTTTGGGTGCGAATTTTTATATTTAAAATCCCATCATATTATTTTTATTATTATTGTATTTTTATAATCATGATTTTAACAAAATGAATTTATTTTGAGTTTGTGAAAATATATAAAAATTCTTAATGAAATAAAATTTTCTAAAAACCCCAACACTTAGGTGACATTTAAGAATAATTTACTTCATAAAAGGCTTTCATGCAAATCCTTATAAATTTAAAATGAGTTTGGGGTTTTGGGTAGGTTAGGGTTCCAATTTTAAGAACTTATGAAGCTCTCTAAAAATCTCTAACATTTAGGTAGACTTTCAGAGCAAGCTCATTTTTATAATTCTTCTAAAATTGAATTTTTTTATATTCTTTTATATTTCATATATATTTCTTGCTTTTCTTTATTATGATTATTATTTTTTTTATTTTTATTATTACTATTATTATTATTCCTTTTTTTATCATTAATTGTTTGAAGCAAGAGTGCAAATAAAATAATTGCATCCAAAATAATAACAATAATAATTTATGACATGAGAATAAGTTGTATAAAATGAACTTTAGCATAAAAGAATTTAAATATTAAATCTATCACAACACATGAGATTTCAACTTTAGCTAACTAAGAAATAAATAAGTATGGACATATATTATAAAAAGCATGCATGACACCTAGCAAAGTCAACTTGTACTCCATGCCTAGAAGTTTTCTCATGTTAATCAATGCAAAAAACAAAAAACTTAGATTAGACAATTCAAAGGATGAGATAGTTTGATAATGAAAAAGTTCTCTAGGCTGTATTATTATCTTGCAAGGTTTCAATGGTTTCTAAGGCTCTAGACACCAACATTCATTGATTTTCTTTTTTGTCTTTCAAAAAAGGTACTACTCCATCTAAGTAAAACACACCAACATGAATGAGAACCCAATATGGCATCAGGTTTTTGTAGGAGAGATGGCATAAATAGGCAAAGGACAACAACCTTACATTTGTGAATTAACACAACCCACATACAATAGCAATCAACACATAAGGCTTGAATAAAAACTAACATTTTCATGAACAACCCATGTAAGAAGAAGGAAAGAGAAAAAAAAATAAAAGTGCCAACACCAAGCAAAATGGAAAGCTTAAACAAGAACTTTATGTGTGTTAAACCTAGCCAGGAGTATGAAGCTTTAGATTTTCATCAACAAGTTATACAAAAGAAAGAGTAATAGATATGTAAATGGTAAAGTCATACCCATTGACATCAACAGATAAAAACGAGTTCATGGGAAACCTCTAACTTACATACAATAAAAAGTGATGAAACTAGTTTAAAAGAAGAGGTTTTCTTGGGAGTTTTGGTTTGAAAAGTTCTTTTCATTACACACCAATTGAATACAAATGAATATGATAGTGTTCACAAGCATGAAAGCAAACAAAAATGGAAGTAGAAGAGCTACCTTTTCAATCCACCTTTTTTTGAAAAAAAGAGGCTTCCCTTTCTACAAGACCAATCCACCTCTTTTGACAGACTTCCCCCTTTTGATTGTAAGCTTTCTTGTTTTCTAAAGCCTTTTTCTTCTCTTTTCTATTGCTCTTCTCTCTCCCTTTCTTAACACTCTTTTTTAAAGCTCCCTAGCCTTTTTTTTCAAGGCTTCAAGGTTTATTTCTTTTTCTTGCTCCACTAACCCTATCTCTTGTCACTGGTTGCAGGTGCTATCCCTCCACTTAGCCCACAACTTGTTCCTTACTAGATGTTCCCCGTACTTGCATCTTTGTGCATGCTCGTGAAGTGTTTTTGCTTGGGTTTCAAGTTCTTGCCAACTTTATGTTTTCCTCCTCTTTTTTTTCTTTTTTTTTTTGTGTAACTTTTAACCATTGGATCAAGATTTTATATGAGATCTAATGGTCTATATTATTCACTACAAAAGTTAGATTTTTATAGCCTTTAAACCATATGAAAGACCATTTTACCTTTAATATAAAGTTTTTTCAGTATTTAGGCCATTCTCTTAGAAATCAATGTTCCCATACTCATTTTTGGGATTCTAAAATACAAAAAAGTCATGAAATATTATAAAATTAAGATCTAAAAAGTTTCATGAAAATTCGAGCTCGAGAAAGTCAATTTATGAAAATACCCCTATAAAGGTATTTTGATAATTTCACACTTTTTGGGGTATTGCTATCATTTCAAATAAAACTAAATTCATGAAATATTATGAAATTAAAATCTGAAAAGTTTCACAAAATTTTGAGCTCAAGAAGGCTAAATTATAAAAATACCCCTATAAGGGCATTTTGGTCATTTTCACACTTTCTGGAGTACTGTTGTGATTTCCAATGCAACAAAAATCATGAAATATTATGAAATTAAGATCTAAAAAGTTTCATAAAATTTCAAGGATGAAAAAATGTGAAATTATAAAAATACTCTTATAAGGGTATTTTAGTAATTCATACTTTTTGGGGTATTACTGTGATTTTAAATGAACCAAAAATCATGAAATAATATGAAATTAAGATTTGGAAAGTTTCAAAAAAATTTGAGCTCTGGAAGGTTAAATTACAAAAAATACCCTTATAAGGGTATTTTTGGAATTTTATACTTATCAGGGTGCAATAAAAATTTTATTGTTTTACAAAATCCTTAAATTTAATTTTAAAACCATATTGATTCCAATTAGGTTTTGAATTTTGAGAATTAACGTGCACTTTATCTATTTTGATCAAGTTTTATACAGTTTTAACGTTGTTTAATCGAATTTGACCCGAGTTGACTTTGGGCTTTTAAATGAGAAAATTTGTAGGCTTTTTATGGGTTGTAAATAATCCTTCTAAATGGTCTCGACTCATGTTTACAAATGAGCCCAGGGTCAATCATGTTAAAAATGCTCCAAACAAATTTTGATGTTTATAGCTCCATCTCAAGGTTCACCAACCTATTCGATACTCAAAGTCCGTTGACCTACTCAAACTCATGGCCATCCTATTGGCCAACATCTTGCCCAAATCCCAATCAGCTTGATTCTGTCATGCTCAAACTTGTTTAGTCTATTGATCAGATGTACAACTCAAATGCCAATACCATCGGCTTACTTAACTCAATCGATTCTTTAACCCCCAAAACTTAAGGCCTTGTCAATTGGCCAATTCCCGATTACTCATTTCACTGAACTACACATTGTCATGGTCCATTGACCACTACATCTCATAAGGCCATCTTTCTCAGCCAACATAAGCATGGTCCACTGACTGCCATAATCTAATAATTCTTTAACCACAAGAACTTATGGTCCACTAACCATCACAAACTCATGGTTTCAAGCTTCAGTCAACTCATATTCATCTACCTTTGTAAAGTGGCTCCATGCTTTGACCCAAATTACTCAACTCATATCCCCACTAGGGCACCTGAACCACACAACAAGTGCATGTGTTAATAACTTATCTCAATATGCATGACTCATGTCCTTTAGGACAAAACTTGCTTCTGCCCTCATGGCCTTACTTAACACCATTTCATGATGTATGCCCCTATTGCATTTTGGTTACATTATGGTTTTCCCACCGTAAGGGCATCACATGCTTGTATGCGCCAACACCTTTTGCTAGGTAAGGTTAGACTCCCATGCCCTTTCACTTGGCATCTAAGAGCCTACTAAAAAACCTTCCACCTAGGCCAAATTTTCTCATAGCACACATCATTGGCTTATTCCTAAGCCCTCATAGCCACAAAACCGCATTCGCATCTTGATAACTCTCTTTAACCTTAGCACCGCCTCAATTTCACTTTATCATGCCCCCACCTAGGGTCATGTTAATCTCACCACTGAGCCAAACCAAGCTCTGATATCACGTGTTATGAGCCATGTGTTCCTTAGATCGAAACCTCAATTCCGTGCGACACCAAGACTACTCTTAGTCAAGTTATCCTTTTTTGAGTCCATTTCTTCATGGACAGATTGTTATTGACTCTTCAAGCCATGTACTCATGAGCTCTTCCTAGATCATACCCCGTAGCGTCACACACAACATTTCCAAACTCGATAGGCCGGAACCCAACTCTCATTATCTCATCAACCTATGATTCTCAACGTGATCTCGAGTACCCATCTCTACCTGTAGGCATCAAGCTCCCAAGCACCGACCTATTTGGCTCATAAGGGTGTATAGCCTCGATTCTCACATTATTCTCTCATTCTGGCGTGGTGATAACCCAACACCATACCTGTCTGCATCATACACAAGCTTTTATGTCTAGATGTCATAGGCATAACATATACTGGTCAGCAGCAAGTCCAGAGCCACACTGGGCTCATCTCATCCCACAAAACTTATATCTCAAGGCCTCAACCCTTAGCCTTATTCTAGGTTGCTTGCACACATGATGAACACTTAGTATCATGCCTATCCCACCTTAGGGACTTGGGTGTGCTACCCCAGTCGTAGCACACCTTTACCAATTGACCATAAAAGTTTGGTAGCTTGCCTACCTACTAGGCCACTCATCTATCAAGCTCGATGCTGTCCCTCCTACACAAATAACATCTCATGATCCTTCTGGCATAAAAAAGGGAAACCGATGGGCATAGGGAATGCTATTTTCTAACCTCATGGTTTAAGGCAAAGGCGTGATACGAGACCCGTTGGCCCTAACCGTCTCTGGGTTTACCATGATCTGAAGAGATATCATGCCACATTCATGATCTAACGATGCCTGCCCACCCAAACACCACATGTGCCTAGAAGTAGCTCACTTTAGACTAGCCAAGCATCCCTTGCATGCTAGCCAAAGGGGTGGTGGAGAGCTAACACCAATCATCCTCCTATATAGAGCATAAGAGCTATCCCAGCTACCTTACCATAAATTGTAAGACTGTCTTAAATAGGGACACTTTTCTCCCTAACCATCTCAGGACCATTCTTTAGCCAACTTGAGCTGTTTTTATATGATGTTAAGCCCTTTCTTTTTTTTTGTTTTCCCGTTCCATGATGATCTGTTCAGAGCTGGAAAGAACGAATGAGATATTATGGATGCTGAAAGCAACTCCAGGGATAAAGTTAGTGAACTTTATGCTATCCAATTTTGGCTGGAATGGATTACCGGAGAACATTGTCTCCCCTGCCACAAATCTATTGCAGGTTAACCAAATTCTCAACCTCCTCTTCTGGCAAAGCCTGTACCGTACTTATTCTATATAGTTTTTTTTTTTTGGTAATGGACCAATTCAAAACTTGGATCAAGTAGGGTCCTGACATTATCGTTCCAGTTGCATTTACAAAAGGAACTAAAAAAATCGCTTTACTTCATTCATACTCTTTACTCAAAAATCAAATTTTACGTTGTATATTAGTACACAAAAATTTCTACTTTCAATATTACTGCAGCAATATCTACCAAATTATTTCAGAAACTTAAGTACTGAACCAAAGAAGCTAGATGTTGAAGCAGAGGGCAGGCAAACGTATGAAATTAAATGAAGTGGATCAGCCTCAGCCTAAGCTCCCCTTTTTTTTGTTACACTTATTTTTAACCATATTCAGCAGCAGGTTTTGGATCATTTTCCTTTTTATAATAACCGTGCCCCAAGGCCCATACCCATCCATCTGATGCCGACCAAGCTTTTGTCAAAATTTCCCACCGAATTTAGATAGTGGGCCTGCAGAACAAGACTTGGAAGAACGCTATTCAAAAAGGTGGATATGTGTATTTTTCAACTTTGAACACAATTCTTGATCACGTACAATTTGTTCGTGAGATCTGAGATAACGCTGTCGTCCCTTGACACTGGACGTCGCTAGCTTGTTGAAAAGGTCAGCGGGAATGGGAGGTTGAGAGCCATGATACGCTGCTCTCAATTGCTGACAAAAATCGGGAATGAGAACCACTAAAGCTTCAGAACTTAATCCACGTTTAACGCGTAAATTAGATATGCTAATATTCTATACGGTACATTGATATGGAAATAAACTTTTAGTTTTAACAATCAAAATTCAATAACAAAAATGCGTATGACTAGATTCTTTTGTGAAACTACAAATAACGTTCTTGTAGCCTTTGCCACTCGACTAATTTTGTCTCAACCGAGTGTCAATGTATGAGAATTTTGTAAATAATATTCAGCTAGTTTATAGGTTAGTGAGAAAACTTACAATATAAATTATGAATATAATAAGAAAAATAGAATATAAAAGTAAGATTATTTAAAATTTTAGTAATAATTATATATGAATTTAACAAAATAAAAAGAAAAATTCGTGTTTTCGTAACAACACAAATTATGCATACAATTTTCATATAAAATATAATATAAATACAAAAATTTTAATATTTTATGTTACATGAATATATGAATTATCATATTACTTGAAACCATGATACACTCTAGTCCACCAACAGCTTCAAATGGGTTCCATTGTTTGACAAAAATCATAAATGTGGACCATTCAAACTCAGTGCAAATGTAAATGGTCAAACAATTTAAACTTTTGTTAAATTGCCAAATTCATAGAGTGCAAGTTTAGCAGTTTATTTGGGGTTGGGGCAACTTCCACAGACCTCACTCACTTTGCACCCCCCACAAGATACGTTATATATTATTTGTAGATGTAGATGGTCAAACAATTTAAACTTTTGTCAAAATTTCCAAATTCATATAGTCCAACTTTAGTAGTTTATTTGTTTGGGCAACTTCCACGGGCCTCACTCACTGTGCACCCCCACAATATTAGTTGTCTATTATTTGCATATGTAGATAGTCAAACAATTTAAACTTTTGTTAAATTTCCAAATTCATATAATCCAAGTTTAGCAGTTTATTTCGAATTGGAGGTTCCTAAGCTTTAGGTTTGGGCAACCTCCACAGACCTCACTCTGCACCCTTATAAGAGACGTTATATATTATTTCCTTTGTGATTCATCAATTTCAAAGTTCTTTTTTAATCTTTTTCTCTCCATGACCTGCAATTAAAAATGTTTAAAAAAAATTTGTCATCGGACTCATTTGAAGCACATAACTCAATTGCCAACTACTTAGGCTAAGTAGTTGATACAATTAAGAGTGTAAATGATACATTAATACTCATAAATTACTTAAGTTTGATTCAAATAAAACTCGAATTTTGCTCGATCATTATTGAGTCGAACTCGAGCTCGAATAATTTAACTCATCGATCAAGCAGAATTTGAGCATTTTTATACCTGATTCAAATTGCTCGTGAGACTAATTGAGTTTTTATATTTAAATATATTTTTATTATTTTAATTAATAAAATATCTCGAGCTCGAGCTTGAGCACAAATAATCGAGATTTTGTCGAATATAAGAATCGAGTTTATTTTTACATATTAATCGAGTCTAATTAAGCAGTTCGAATAATTCAATTTTTATATCGAGTTGAGCTCGAGTTAAAAAAATAAAAGTCGATCGAGTTCGAGCTGAGTTTCGAGACTCAAATTTTGAATCAAACTCGAACTCGAACTTAATATTATATCAACTCGAACTTAATCAATTACACCTCCAGATACAATCAAGGATTTTCATGTAAATGTAATACTCGGAGGAAACAACAAAAACAGCAAAATAAGCCACGTTAAAAGGAAAAAAAATTGTGTATTGCTGCCATCCACTTGGGAATCATCAGACTAATGCTTGTCTGTTGAGGAAGTGTTATTCACTAGTTTAGAGCTTAATTAGATACATCTAGTTGAATACCAGTATCTCTATCTACCAGAAACAGCCTACTTCAAGCTGCTGAGATACCCTACTCATAGTTGGTCGAGACTGGGGATTGGCACCACAACATAGGATTGCAATATTTAACACGAATGATAATTCATCTTCAAGTTTTTGGTCCACAGGAGAAGAGGGACGGGGATCTAAGACATCTTCCAAGCCGATTTTATGATCAGGGGATGAATGGAGATAGGATATAAGTTCCCCAGGATGGTTTCCCATCAAAACTTCAAGTGCTAAAACGCCATAGCTATATACATCGCATTTTTCTGTGACTGCCATGGAGTAAGCAAGCTCTGCAGCAACAAACATTCTTTGATTGATGATGGAAATTTCAACCTTATTTTGCAATAAATATAGATATAAATGGTCCCCTAAGTTATATTGATGATGTTGTTTTGCTATTTTACTTTCAAACCAAAACTGGAAATTAAGAACAGTTCATTGCCACTAAATATCCAATTTCTCACATAAAAGTTCGTTTGAGAATATTGAAAAAATTACCCCTATTATGAGCATGGAAGTTTTAACAATGGATTTTCCGAAATCAAGCTAAAGATTAAGTGATAAATGGCTCAGGATTCTTAGATCATGAATACTCAAGTGCGGAGAGACTAAGAGAGAAAGCGAGAGTGCAAATGCAGATTACCTGGAGCAACATAGCCATAAGTTCCTGCAACTGCAGTCCAGTTGGATGAGTTAGGATTCAACAACCTTGCAGTGCCAAAATCTGATACACGGGCCTCAAGTTCAGGACTCAATAAGACATTCTTGCTCGATATGTCTCGATGAATTATTTGTGGAACACAATCATGATGCATATACGATAGAGCATGAGCTACCCCTTTAATAACTCTAATCCTTTTCGTCCAATCTAATTCCTTTGCTCCTACGTCATTGCTCAAGATCTTAGCCAAGCTTCCCCTTTCCATAAACTCATACACCAACAATAAATGTCTAATTTGGGAACAAAATCCATAGAGCTTTACAATGTTTCGATGGCTTATCTCTGTCAGAGCCGCAATCTCATTCTTGAAACTTTTCACTTCCTCCATCTCTATGTCACCATGGGAGCTCAACTTCTTAACAGCAAATACTTGGCCATCTGCCATTTCTGCTTTGTAAACTTCTCCAAATCCTCCCACTCCTATGCAACATGTCTCGTCAAAGTTCTTTGTCGCTTCAAGGATGTCTTTGTACATGAATTTCCCATTAAACTGCCATATTGGGAAAAGATTTTCTCTTATTGGTATGTCTTCAAGTTCGGACTGATTTACTGATCTCTGATGGAGAAAAGCTAAAATCCATATGCAAACCATTACAAAGATTAATATACTTGCCAGGGATGCAACAACAATAACAACAATCTTGTTCTTATCATTTCTACCGTTCTTCTCTGTAGATGTGGCACTGCAGGGTTTTAAACATTGTCTTTCGCCGCATAGATCTTTGTTGTTCCTAAAAGCCTCTGGTTGAGCTGACCGGAAGAAGTTGCTGTTGGGAAGAGGACCCTCCAAGTTATTGTCTGAAAGATTAACGGACACCAAGCTCCAAAGATTGCTAAGCGAAGAAGGAACTTCACCAGAAAGATTGTTGTGGGATAGGTTTAAGTTTTCCAAATTTGTAAGCTTCCCAAACTGCCATGGTATCTCTCCAGAAAGTGAATTATAACTTAAATCTAGTAAACCTTGTAGGGCTACAAGATTACCAATTTGATACGGAATTGTAGCATTCAAGCGGTTTTCATTCAAACGTAAATTCTGCAGCTTGGAACAGTCCCCTAACTGATATGGAATTGACCCGCTGAGTCTATTTGTTGAGAGATCTAGAGACTGTAAATTCGATAGTCTTCCAATTCCTGCGGGTATTTGACCCGAAAGCTTGTTATCATTCAGGCTTAAGGAAAACAATTTCGATAATTTTCCAACTTGTGAAGGAATGATTCCCGAAAGTTGGTTGGAAGAAAGGTCAAGCTCCACTAATTGGTTCAACTGACTAATCTCATCAGGGATCTTACCACCTATCATATTACCGGCAGCTTTCAGCAGTGTCAAGTTCCGATATTCTCCCCAATTTGAAGAGAGCTCACCACTCAGTTTGTTGTAACTCAAGTCAATATATGTGAGGTTTGGGTACAAACCAAAATCTTGGGCTATGTTTCCAGTAAGTTGATTATATTCAAGCCGAACTCTGTACAAGGTCTTGCAATTCCTCAGGCTCTTTGGGATGGGACCTGAGAAGTTGTTGAAGGAGGCACTGAAATTGACAAGCTTTCCACCTCCACAAACTTGTGACGGTAAGTTACCACTGAAGTTGTTGACGGCCAGATGTAGAACTACTAATGATGAAAGATTTCCCAACTCCTCCGGTACAAGACCAGTTAGGTGGTTTATGTGCAAATATAGAATATTTAACTTGCGTAAAGTTCCAAAACTAACAGGAATGTTTCCTGAAAGTCGAAGACTGGAAAGCTGTAGAACAGTTAAACTGCTCAAATTACCCAAAGATGGAGGGATAGGCCCATAGAAAAGACTCCCATCTAGAGCTAGCAAAGAAAGATGTTTCAAATTCCCTATCTCATTAGGAATTCTGCCACTAAGTAGAGTATCTTGAAGGAGAAAATTTTTGAGACTAATGAGGCCTGTTTTCGATCGACTAGTTCCATCGGGGAATAAAGACGGGTATAACTCACCCGTTATGTTGTTTCGTGAAATGTCAAGCTCATAAACTTGAGTGAGATTGGCAAGAGAGATAGGAAGCTGGCTGTTAAAAGAATTTGTGGAAAGATCAAGGAACTGGAGTTTTGAAAGCAAACCAATGCTGGAAGGTATTTTGCCCGTGAGCTGGTTTACTTTAAGATCAAGCCGAAGAAGGTGCGGGAAGGAAGAAAAATCTAATTTTTCAATGGTACCTCTCAGACCTGTGTATGCAAGATTTATTGCAATTACATTTCCTGCACTATTACAGGTTATTCCACGCCATCTGCATGGACTCTGAGTAGTAGCATTGGCAGGAGCTGGAGTGACCCATGACTCGAGAATAGACTGATTTCCGAGGCTTTCTTTCCATTTGAGCAAGGCCTCAGCTTCTCTAATCGGGGCAGAATTGGCTTTCCAGGAAGAAGGCAATACCAAAAAAGCTAGAAAGAGAGTAAGAGAGTAAGAGAGAGATACTTTTCTTCGAAATTAGGCATAGTTTCACAAAGCCTTTTCTTTTCTTTTCTTTTTTTCTTTTTTTTCCTTCTGGTTCTGGTATTCAATGGCAATGGCATGATTTGGTTATATAGGGTATAGGTGACCTCTTGGCTTCTCACCCAACTCGCAAGTCAGAAGACGACGTTTGTTAAGACTCCCAAATCCCACGTTAACGTGGAATACAGACTACGATTTGAATTGACATTTGTGACAAATTCCCATCAAGATAGTAAAACTACAGTTGGATCATCCCTTGCGAAACGAAACTAGTCTTTTAATCAGCATATTTTCTTCAAAAGTTTTATCACAACTTATTTATTGCGTCAAAAGAATTTTCCCTCAATCAGTATTAAAACCAGAAAAAAAACGAAACGATATAGACTGAATCAAAATTTTAAATGATTGACTTGAAGCCCAATCCCAACGGAACTTGCAGGCCTATAGTTGATCCTCTTATGTTATATTGGTGTATAAGATGATCATGAAAAAGATAAAATAATAGTAATATTATATTATATTTTATTTATATTTAAAAAAAGAGATTAAATTACAAAAAGAATTAAATGTTCTATTCGTATAAAATAATTCAATCTTCTCAAAATAAAGAGAATTATTTTTAATTTATGAGATTAATTTTAAATTTATTATTGTAACTTTAAAAATGATATCAACAATACAAATGGTATAATTTTGATTAATAAATAAATTATTTTATTATAATCCTTGCACACATCAAATATAAAATAATATGATATTATTTAATGTAATCATAATCATAATATTATTTTATCTTATCTTATCATAACTCTATGTGTCAAATGTATCCTTAGTAAATATAAGTCATTTTTACTTGATCATTCTTATCAAATATATAAGTATTTTCTTTTACTATTAATTATTTTTTAAAAATTGTTAAATTTTCTTGTAAGTGATGTTTAATTGACACTTTTTTTTGGCTTTTTTGTGAAAAAAAAAAAAAAAAGCAAACTAAAGGTTAATATCAATATTTGCATATGATTTTAAAAGACATTTGGCTTTATTTTGGAGCTCAATTTGAAGGTATAGCCATAAAAAGCATATTTCAATTAGGTGAGAACCCTCCCAAGCTTCTAAATGGACTGTAATTAGTTAAGTAGTACATAATTAAAAATAAAAAAAATGATAAAAAAAGAGATATTTGACTAAGTAGTTAAGATTTTAATTAAAAAATAAAAATATGTATTATGAAAAATAAATAGAAAAGGTTACTATCAGTATTTACAAATGATTTAGAGGTTGCAAAAATAATAAAAGTAATTGTGTAATTACTAATTAACTCTGTATATAAAATATATATATATATATATATAAAGTATAAGCCATTAATTCAAAGACACATTGAAACAAAAATAAGGTGGAATTGTTAATGTAAGGACATAATAATAAATTAATTATATAGTTGGTAGCAATCCGAAGTCATGTAAATCTCCCTACTACTGAATCTCAAAATGAATTAGACATCGCCTAAAAGAGAATTAAGCAAACAAATTTAGTACAGGAGAAAAAAAGGTTAAGCCGCAGCCAGAAACTGATGCTTCACCGGGGAACACGACAATGTCATATGGAAGCCCAGCAACTGCAGCTCCAATGACGAGTCCAACCCAGTAAACTACTTGGTTCTCGAAGAGACCAGCAATGACAGCAGACACAAAGGCCAATGCAGGGTTCATTGACCCTCCAGCGAACGGACCAGCGGCCAAGGCCATGGCTCCTGCCATCAATCCTATTGCCAAGGGTCCAACGGTGCCAAATGGACCAGTTCTAGGGTCATCAGCAGCATAAACAGTGTATACCAATGCGAATGCAAGCACACCTTCGAGCATGGATGCTCCGAATCCAGTCATTTCATTTGCAATCGTATAAGTTGGGACATGCTGCAAAAATTACAGGCACTTTTAAATAAATTGGCTTCCTTCGTGGTCAGAAGTATTTTACCTGCCAAAAACTTTTAGCACAAATCTTTGAATTTGATTGTTCATGTAAAGCTTCCTAAGAAAGAAGTGCAAAATCATTTATCCTTTTTTTCCTTTTAACTATGATTTCTGTAAAACATTGTTGTTCGTAGGAAGGAAAAGATGAAGGAATGAAATAGGTCGAAGGAAAGATGAGGATATCTTTTTCATAATGTGTAGTTTTGTAGTACATGAGATGCTTGTAGTTTTGTTTTAGTAAATAATATGTGTTGCAAATTGCTAAACTGAAGCATATGAAGGAGATACCAATTCAAATTCACGTTTAGCAAAGATCTAAATTTTGGTGTTGCTACTGATTTCTCTTTCTAAATTGTTGCAAGAATGCCTCATCAACTACATTATGCAGACATAGGCTACTAATGTGTGATGAACAATTAGATGTGTGTTAGTGGTTTATGGAAGTTAGATGTTTGTTAGTGGTTTATGGATGTTAGATGTGTGTTAATGGTTTATGGAAGTTAGTTGTGTGTTAGTGGTTTTTGTTTATGGCTTGCAAATAGGAAGATCATGCCTTGTGACTAGTAGTCATTCTAGTTTTAGGTTAAAATCCTTTTGTATTTAAGGAAGTTGCATCAAATGAATAAGAGGTACAACATTTTCAATTTCATATTCTCATTGTTCATTCTCATAAGTTTTTTTTGTCTCTGTAAAAACTAACAAAATTGGTATCAGAGCCAAGCCTCTTAGGGGATCTGTGAGTTGAGTGAACAAAAAAAAAATTATTACAAATAAAAATCCTCTACACAAACACAGCAATACATAAAACCCTTAGTCAAATGGAGTCAGATAAGACATTCTCTGTTGAACCATCAATCTTTGATGGTGACAACTATCAAGCCTAGGCTGTTAGAATGGCAATACATTTGGATGCTTTGGATCTGTGGAAAGCAATGGAGGATGACTATGAAATTCTTGCACTACCTACTAATCCAATAGTTGCTCAGCTCAAGAATCGTAAGGAGAAATGGACCAAAAAGTCAAAAGCAAAAGCTTGCTTATATTCTACAGTTTCAAGCATAATATTCACCAGAATCATGAACCTACAATCAGCCAAAGAGATCTAGGAGTATCTTAAAAAGGAATACCAAGGCAATGAGGGGACAAAGAACATATAGGTGTTGAATTTGGTCAAAGAATTTGAAATGCAAATAATGAAAGAGTCAGAATTCATCAAAGAGTACTCTAACAAGCTGCTCAGTATTGTGAGCAAGGTGAGACTATTTGGTAAGGATTTTTTTTATGAGAGAATTGTGCAAAAAATTTTGGTTACATTATTTGAGAAACATGAAGCTAAAATCTCTTTTTTAGAAGAGTCAAAGGATCTATCAAGCATTCTTTTGGCAGAGTTAGTGAATGCATTGCAAGCATAAAAACAAATAAGGATGATGAGACAAGAGAATTGTATGGAAGGTGCTTTTCAAGCAAAGGCATAGAATTCAGGATGAGGCAAAAAAAGAAAGAATAATAGGAAGTAGAACAACAATAAGCTTGGCAATAATGTAGGCAACAACAAAAGCAAGGATGGAACTTATCCACCTTGTCCACACTGCAAAAAGACTAACCATCCGCAGAAGAAGTGCTGATGGAGGCTAGATATTCAATGTGGAAAATGTGGTTAGATTGGGCACAAGAAAAAGATTTGCAAATTACATAAGCATGAAGATGAAGCAAAAGTCACTACTGAACAATATCAAGAGGACCAGTTGTTTGTTGCAACATGCTTTGCAACGAACAGCAGTTCTAGTGACTCTTAGCTTATTGATAGTGGTTGTACAAACCACATGATAAATGATCAAGAACTTTTTAAAGAATTTGATAAAACTAACATTTCCAAAGTCAAGATTGGAAATAGTGAATACATCGCAGTCAAGGGCAAAGGAATAGTGGTCATAGAGAGGCCTAATAAGTTTGAAATGCATTATTGATATTTTATATATGCCTAACATTGATCAAAACTTGCTTAGTGTTGGACAACTGCTTGAGAAGGGTTTCAAAATATTATTCGAAGACAAATGGTGTAAGATAAAAAATGCAAAAGGTATAGATACATTTAAGATAAAAATGAAAGAAAAAAGCTTTGCTCTAAATCTAATGGAGGAAAAACATATAACCTTTCCATGTAACACAAGCAATGCAAAATTATGGCATAAGAGGCTTAGGGATTTCCATTAAGCTAGACTTTTTTATATGCAAAAACACAATCTAGTGAAAAAAGTACCATTGCTAAAAGAGAAGATGGTAGATTGTGCAGCTTGTCAGTATGGCAAACAAGTTAAAAGTTTTTTTTCTCAAATTGTGTGAAAAGCAACACAAAAGCTTTAACTAGTTCATACAGATGTTGGAGGACCTAAAAGAAATCATCCTTAAATGACAGTAAGTACTATGTTGTCTTTATTAATGATTATACTAGATTCTGTTGGATTTATTTTCTTAAATTCAAATCTGAGGTTGCTGGTGTATTTTGGAAATTTAAAATATGGGTGGATAATCAAAGTGGTTGCAGAATGCAGGTAATAAGGTCAGAAGGAATACATTTTTTATAGGTTTAACAATTTTTATGAAGAAGTTAGTATTGAGCATCAACTTACAGCATCCTATACTCCACAACAAAATAGAGTAAGTGAAAGGAAAAATAGAACCATAATAGAGATGATAAGGTGTATGCTATATGAAAAGGAGCTACCAAAGAAATTGTGGGCAGAAGCTGCAAATACAGAAGTCTTTCTACTAAATCGACTACGAACCAAAGTTCTCTAGAAGAGAACTCCATTTGAAGCATGGTTTGGTTATAAACCAGACTTGCAACATCTAAGAACCTTTGGTTGCTTATGTTTTCTTATGTGCCATAGGTAAAAAGAGACAAACTAGACAAAAAGGCAAAACCAAGAGTCTTCATTAGATGTAGCAGTCATCTAAGGCTTACAAAAGTTTTCAACTATAAAATGAAAAAATTCTTGTGAACAAAGATGTTAAGTTCATAGAGGATAGACAATGGAATTGGAAGGAGTTAGAAAAGAATTAAAACTCAAAGTTTCAGCAAAATCTTGAGTTTCTATTTTTTTTCTTCTTTATTTGTATATTTATTTATATTACTTAGTTATTTCTCTTTCTTTTCGTATGCATATTTAAAATAAATTTTTATAATAAATTCATGATCCCTACCAAACGATTAGAGGATTTAAGTTTTGAATTATAAATTCTACTAAACGATTGGAGAATTTCATAATGAATTTTTAAAAAATAATTTTTCAATCCTACCAAACAATTGGAAGATTCAAATTTTCACTAAATCTTACCAAATTATTGGAAGATTTAATGACTTTTTTTTTTCAAAAGAAATTTTGAGGTTTTCAATTAAAAATCTCACCACACGATTATGGGATATGCATTGATATAAATCTTACAAAACAATTAAAGGATTTTATTATTTACTTTCAAAAAATAATTTTACAGAAAATATGTTAATGAATCCGATGATAGAACCTCTTCAAAGTGGAACACAAGTCTCCATGAATACTTCAAAGGTAAAAAAACTATCTTAAATCACTACCAAACAATTAGAGTAATTTTACGATCAATTTTTAATAATTAAATTTACTTGGTAAAAATTCAAAAATATTTTAAAGCTTGGATAACATAAAATCAAATTGATACCATCCTTCGATGGGCGTTGTGAGGGTGTTATAACATTCCTCACATGTAATCGTACTCCTAAACCTAGTGCTGGTTTCATAGACATGAATCTATTTTTAAAGTTACCTAAGTCAAATTTTTGACTTCTCATTAAAATGGGACAAATTCAATTAGGTGACCAATTGCACCTAAATAAAAATGATTGGTTGCGACTCCTAAAATCAAGTCTAACTATAAGTTTTCAAATCTATACATTATGACAAGAATCATCAAACCTGAGGGTATGGAAAGTGAGCTTTAACCTTTCTTCCTATGTTCTGAGTGTAGCTTAGATCAAGAGCAACATCAACCTATTGCAACCATCTCATAGAGAAGTTAGTCACTTCAACTGTCATTTCATGACAATAATTTACTCAAAACAATAAAAGTACAATATGAAAAAGTAAAACAAGAACTATGGTGCCAAAAGTAAACTCAGGCCTTGAAAAATACCATGATTGTGTAAGTTTGCGTACTTGCAAGTGTCTTCAGATGCATAAACATTCAATAATTAAGAATCATTTCATGAAACATAAAATTTAGAAATTACTTTAAAATCCAACTTGTCTTAACAATCTTCCTATATTAAGCCATAATTGCCTATTCTATGGAATTGTGCCATTCAAGAGATTTTCATTCAAACATAAATTTTGCAGCTTGGAATAATCCCCTAATTAATGTGAACTTGGCCCACTGAGTCTATTTGTCAAGAGATCTAGAGAATGCAAATTCAACACTCTACCAATTCTTGCAAGTTTTTTTACCTAAAAGCTTGTTATCATCCAGGCTTAAGGAAAACAATTTTAATAATTTTCCAACTTGTGAAAGAATGATTCCTAAATGTTGGTTGGAAGAAAGGTCAAGCTCCACTAATTGGTTCAACTAATTAATTTCATTTAGGATCATACTGTTAGGATTTGCCTTGAATCTCATGATCCCACATCGAAAGTTAAGTGAGTTTGAGTTTGTTTTGTATCCCATATCGGGAGTTTAGTAAAAGTATAAGGGGTTTCACCCTTATAAATAAGATGTTTAGGTTTTCATTTGTTAATCCCAAATAGTTAGACATGAAGAGAATAGTTGGTGAGTAAGCTATTAAAATGGTATAATTGGGTTTTGGGTTAAGTTTTGAGTAAGGAATTTTTGGTGACTTTTCTCATTCCAAAAGTTTCATAGTTGTAAAGATTTATTTGTTAGTGGATTATGTTTAGAGTAGGCCATTTTGAGTTGGGCCGAAATAAATATATTTGTGTATTTTTTTTCTTGATTTGAGCTTGCTATTTTGTATATAGGTACTGCGTGTACATGTTGATTTCCTAACAAATGGTATCAGAGCTATGATAATCCCTAACAAGTGGTATTAGAGCAAGGTTTTAGGTTTGTGGGAAGAAGAGGCAGGCTTAAGAGATCATGAAGCAAGTATTTCAAAATGTTTGAAGAATATATGTCTAGTATGCCTATACCCAAGTTTGAGGTTTCGTTATTTGATAGAAAGAGTAATTTCATGTTATGATAAAGTACGATTCAATATATGTTAGTACAATAATAGTTGGATTAGGCATTAGAGAGTAATAAGCCTAAGGGAATGTCTGACTGTAATTGGAATAAAATTCAAAAAAATCCTATTAGTACTATTAGATTGGTGCTAGCCTTAGAGGTCAAGTACAATGTGTTGATTGAGAGTACTCTGAAGAGTTTGTAGGATAAGCTTGAGGGTATTTACATATCGAAGTCATTGACTAACAGGTTATGTTTGAAGATGGATTTGTATTCTCTAAAAATAAAAGAAGGTACTAATTTTCATAATCATCGAATAAGTTTAATTTATTGGTTTCTTAATTTTTGACTATTTCTGTTGATAAGTTAGAAGATAAAGAGAGGCTTAAAGTTTGTTGTCACATTTGCCCAAGTCCTATAGACCTTTAATTTAAACTTTATTAGTGGTTAGATCTACTTTGAAGTTGAATGATGTAACTACCCTGTTGCATGAGAACAAAAGGTTTATGAGAACACAAAACTCATCACTAGGAGAGAGTACATTAGCTGTAAAGGGTTTTGATCAAGAGAGGACTCAAAAAAAGATTGATAGATCAAAAAGGAGATCCAAGTCAAGAGATAAATATTATAATGATATAAAATGTTATTATTGTGGTGAAAAATGACATATCCAAGTACGCTACAAGAAGTTGAGAAAGAATATGATTGTTTTCAAAAGGACAAATGATGAAAAGAAATCAAATGAAAGAAAGAGTGATACTACTATTATTGTGTCCAATGATGATGATGTCATTTCAACGACTTGTATAGATAAGATTCAGACTTTGAAAGATGATAAAGGTTGGGTTTTGGATTCAGCTGCTATAGTTCATGTTTGCAATGATAAGAGTTGCTTGGTGGAGTTAAAAGAGATTGAGAAGTATGGGGATATTATGGTTGCCAACAATAAAAAGGTACAAATTAAAGGCATTAGGAGTGTTCACCTTAGATGTCACAATGGTGTTGTTAGGATGCTTCATCATGTAAGGTATGTGTCGAGTTGTAACTACAATTTGATTGTTTTGGGTGAGTTAGCTTCTTGGAGGTACACATATGATAGTTATGATTAGTTAAAAGTGTACAAGAATGGTTGTGTGAAAGAATGGTAGTGTGATTCTACATGAAAAAAGAGTCAAAAATCACTTGTACATGCTTGATGGAGACTCAGTTGTTAAGATTTGTAAAATGAAGAAAAAGAAGAAGGGCAAACAAGCATGTCAGCTTTGTAGATACTATTGAAATGTTTGGAAATTCAAGTCAATGAAGGATTTATTGGGATTTGCCTTAAATCTCATAATCCCACATCGAAAGTTAAGTGAGTTTAGGTTTGTTTTGTATCCCACATCGAGAGTTTAGTAAAGGTATAAGGGGTTTCAACCTTATAAATAAGATGTTTTGGTTTTCATTAGGCAATCCCAAATAGTTAGACATCAAGAGAATAGCTAGGTGAGTAGGCTATTAAAAAGGTGTAATTTGGTTTTGGATTAAGTTTTGAGTAAGGAGTTTTTGGTGACTTTTCTCATTCCAAAAGTCTCATAGTTATAAAGATTTATTTGCTAGTGGGTTAGGTTTGGAGTAGGTCATTTTAAGTTAGGCCAAAACAAATATATTTTTGTGTTCTTATTCTTGATTTGAGCTTACTATTTTGTGTGTAGGTGTTGTATGTACATGTTGATTTCCCAACACTTGCCACATATCATAATATAGGTAGCTTTTAGTAGTGTAAAATATCGAGATTCTCCCTAATTTGATGAGAGCTCACCACTCAAGTATTTGTAAATCAAGTCAATATATGTGAGGTTTGGATACACACCAAAATTTTGGGCTATGTTTCTTGTAAGTTAATTATATTTAAGCCGAACTCTGTACAAGGTCTTGCATTTATTCAGGCTCTTTAGAATGGGACCTGAGAAGTTGTTGAAAGAGGTATTGAAATTGACAAGCTTTCTACCTCCACAAACTTGTGATGGTAAGTTACCACTAAAGTTGTTGACAGCCAGATGTAGAACTACTAATGATGAACGATTTCCCAACTCTTCCGGTACAAAACTAGTTAAGTGGTTTATATGCAAATACAGAATAGTTAACTTGGGTAAAGTTCCAAAACTAACAAGAATGTTTCTTGAAAGTTGAAAACTAGAAAGTTGTAGAACAGTTAAACTAAATTACCCAAAAATGGAGGGATAAGACCATAAAAATGACTCTTATCTAGAGCTAGCAAAGAAAGATGTTTCAAATTCCCCATCTCATTAGAAATTCTGCCACTTATTAGAATATCTTGAAAGAGAAAATTTTTTAGACTAATAAGGCCAATTTTTGATCAACTAGTTCCATCAGGGAATAAAGACGGGTACAATTCACCTGTTACGTTGTTTTGTGAAATATGAAGCTCATAAACTTGAGTGAGATTGGCAAGAAAGATAGGAAGCTGGCTATTAAAAAAATTTGTGGAAAGATCAAGGAACTAGAGTTTTGAAAGCAAATCTATGTTCGAAGGTATTTTGCCTGTGAGCTGGTTTACATTAAGATCAAGCCGAAGAAGGTATGGGAAGGAAGAAAAATCTAAGTTTTCAATGGTACCTTTCAAACTTGTGTATGCAAGATTTATTTCAATTATGTTTCCTAAATTGTTGTAGGTTATTCCATGCCGTCTGTATGAACTCTAAGTAGTAGCATTGGCAGGAGCTGGAGTGACCCATGACTGGAGAATAAACTAATTTCCAAGGCTTTCTTTCCATTTAAGCAAGGCTTAAGCTTCTCTACTTGGACAGAATTGGCATGCTAGGAAGAAAACAATACCAATAAAGCTAGAAAGAAAGTAAGAGAGAGATATTTTTCTTGGTAATTAGGCATAGTTTCATGAGGCTTTTTCTTTTCTTTCTTGTTCTCTAGTTCTGCTATTCAATGGCAATGGAATGATTTGCTTATATAAGGTATAAATGAACTCTTGGCTTCTCACCCAACTCGCAAGTCAGAAGGCTTATCACAACTTATTTATTGTGTCAAAAGAAATTTCCCTCAATCAGTCTTAAAGCTAGAAAAGAAATGAAACGATATAGATTGAATCCAAGTCTTAAATGGTTGACTTGAAGCCAAATCCTAACGAAACTTGCTGGCCTAAAAGAGAATTTAAAAAACAAACTTAGCAGAAGAGAAAAAAAGGTTAACCCCAGTTCCAAAAATTGATGCTTCACCTAGGAACGCAACAATGTCATGTAGAAGCCCTGCAACTACGGCTCCAATTAGGGGTCCAACCTAGTAAAATACTTGGTTTTTGAAACGACCAGCAATGACAATAGACCCATGGGCTAATACAGGGTTCATTAACCTTCCAAAGAACTGACTTGCTGCTAAGACCATGGTTTCTACCATCAATCCTACTACCAAGGGTTCAACGGTCCCAAATGGATGAGCTTTAGGGTCACCAGCAGCATAAATGGTGTATACCAATGTGAATGCAAGCACACCATCTAGGAAGGATGCTCTGAATCCAGTCATTTCATTTGCAATCGTATAAGTTGGGACATACTATAAAAATTACAAGCACTTTTAAATAAATTTGCTTTCCTTCGAAGTTAGAAGCATTTGATCTTCCAAAACTTTTAGCACAAATCTTTGAATTTGATTGTTATTGTAAAGCTTCTTAAGAAAGAAGTGTAAAATCATTTATCCTTTTTTTTTACTATGATTTCTGTAAAACATTGTTGTTCTTGGGAAGAAAAAGATAAAAGAATGAAGTAGGGCAAAGGAAAGATGAGGACAAAAAAATATCACTAATTTTTCATAAAAAAATGGAAAGGAAAATGAATAGATTTACTCAACTTCACATCCAAGAAATCCAATATTTTCATAAATCAGAGAAAAATGAAAAGAAAACTATCATGGAATTTGGACTAATTGTTTTGTTTTATTATATACTTTCCCTTCTTTCATTTTTCATCATTTGTAGCAAATATAACAATAACTTTCCTCTGTTTTATCCCTTTTTCTCTTTCGTCCAACCAAACATATTGTTAAATAATTAAACAAAGTTGTATTACAGTTTTCTTACTACAAAGTTTACCATTTAAAGGTAATGAAAGACAAAACAAGAGAATAATCTGTGCTTGTAAATGAAGTTAATGTTAGAACAAATAAATAAGAAAAGAGAAATAATAGAAAAGAATTTTGGCTTTGAGGCGTGAAGAATACTTTTTTAAAGGCAATTATATCTTTAAGATACAATAAAGCCTCAAACTTTTCTATTAAAAGCAATGAAAATGGTTATATTTAAAAATTTATTTATAATAAAAATTTATTTATAATGAATGAACAGACATAAACTTTTATTTAAATGATTATGATCTTCTATATAATCATGACCTTTATGAATAATAATCTATTTATATTCAAATAGCTATAATCATTTATTATATGATAATTGTTTCTGTTCAAACATAATTATTTAAAAAATGAATAAAATTAACATAAAAATTAATTTTATTTATCAATAATTAAATCTTTCTATCCAATATGAGATGCACTACATTTTAAACTACCAACAATCCCTTACTAGTTTGGAATGTTGGTGCTTAATTTTTATCTTTTACACAAATAAATATTATGAATACAAGAAAGTATATCTTGATTTAAACCTTCAATTAGCATATATATCTTAGAATTTTAATGAAGTTGATAGTGTTCGTAGATTAAACCTCAACTCTTAGTGTTAGAATTGAATATATAACATTCATAATACTTATTTATTCTTTATCAGAGGTTTATAACTACTTTTTGCACTATTATGACCATGTGCTTATCCTATTTATAAACATTTATAGGAAAGACCCTAATTCTTCTTGTTGAAGCGGTACCACTTCTATGTTTATGTAGATAGAGTTTCCATTATGTCTCTATTGCTTTGGGCATTTAAAACTCCATTAAGAGTATAAAAACTCATTCTTCCCATGTAATGGATCACACTAGTTTTTAAAATCTGAATGGATTTTACTAGTGTTTAACAGACACATAACAATAACTTATTTTTACCCAATAAACTTTGTAATTAGAGGTTACTAATTCAAAGTTGGGTTCTTATTATTGGTGTCTAATAGTAAAGGTTTAAATCCATTCTACTTGTAGTAATACTAACCAAATATTTTGGAATTCAATTTTCTTTTATGGTAATTACCCCCATTTGAGATTGAATCTCTATTATAATCACTTCAGGTTAATATGTCTAAACTTTTCATTTTGTGTATCATTTATATGCTCCAAATATTGTTGCGTAATTATTATTATTTTAAGAAATAGTTGGTTTTGGTTATGGCCACAACTCTATATTATTAATTTCAACCATTCTATTTCCATACTTTTATACATTTTTATTATAATTATACTTTTAGACAATTGAATAAACTCAATGAATATACCAAACGATTTTTGTCCTTCTAAGATTTTTAAAAGCCTTTTTATGATTTACTTTAATAAGTGTTTAAACTTATTAGTTTGTATCATTTGCTCATAAAATTATACTAAAATCTTACAACAATATGGTGCTAATTTTTATTTCTTTTGATCTTATCACCCCCACCATGTGCAAGTATGCATTCTTTTATTAAAGAATATCTCATTCAATTATCAAGATATCATATATACTTAATTAAGTTGCCATTTCATTTATCTTTTCACTATTTGGTGGTTTTTTATTTTTTTAAGTAGGAGGCTTCTAAATCCACCATTAGTAAAAGATAATTAGTTGATATCTTAATATTTCAATAAAAGTTTCAAAACTTTTATATTTTAACTCAATATAAGAGTTTACATCAATAAGTAGATTTCATATATAATCATGCTTCTATAGTTTCCTTTTAAGACTTTTATGTCAATTCATAAAAATTTGTATGAATTTGTTTCATCATGGATACTATTAATAATTTTTTATTACCATGAACAAAACCATTTTCATCATCCAAATTGATCAAATAGCATTCTTTTTGCTATTATAAAAGTTTCAAATTCACAAGATCTTTGAATCACTCATGATTTCCAAAGTAAATACACTTTGAAATTTTAGCTATATAAAATTATAGAAGATAAATTATTTGTATAATCCATGAATTAGACCATATATATAATAAAAAATTACCACAACATGATCAAGATTGTGGCATGAATTTTGGCTTATGGCTATTTTAAGCCAACCATAATAATCCATCTCATACCTACAAATCATGTAAATTTGGCAATTAAAGTTATCTCATTTATAATAATGGCTTTTAGTGTAAATCAACTAGCTCAAATATTATCATGAGTTTTCAGTGCATATAGTAATTGCCCAATGGCCAATTCCAAGTTCATGATCATTGAAACCTTTAAACTTGATTTCAAATTTTTATGAGAACTTTCTTTCTCCACTATTGTGTAGCCTATATATCTCTATTATTTATCACTTTTAATTGGTCAAAACATTTTCAGATATATAATAAATTCAAACTTGACTTATAGGACCAATAAGCCTATATACAATAAAAGCCTATAGCATATTTAACTCCAATTTCAAATACTTTTACAATCATTTTGTAACCAATATGTTCATATCTAGATCACCATATCAATGCAAGTCATGAAACAAGAATCCAAAGAATCATTTTCATAAAATAGTATAAAAATAATTATAATATGAGTTCTACTCATATTTCATGCAAAAATTTGTGAAGAATTTGCATTGGTTAAATCATTGATTGGCTAACTCTAAGGTTTACGACTTTCACAAACTAATATTATTATCTAAGCCCATATGTTAACATGGTATATAACTAGCCACATCCTTGCCATTGTCATGAAATTATTGAAAACCTCATAAACTTGTTCACTTTTCATTTTAACAGCCTACAAAAGGGCATATTTTAGGTATAAGAAGCAAAATTACCTTCATTGTGTTTAACTAATAATGTATTAATTGGATGGTGCATTCAATCTCCATACTCCATATCTTTCTTATATGTATACAAAAGAAAATTTCATCCCATTTAGTTCATTTTTGTAATATATGGTAAACTGTACCAATGTTCTCCATGTCATAACAAAATGGAATTAAACACATGCATGTATTGGTGCTTTTGGAACATTGAATTTGCATGTTCTTTTTTAATTTATAAACATGCCTAATTAGACATTGATGAGCATCCTTTAAAATGCTAGTAACCAATAGATTCTTCAATATTTTTTAATAGCATGCCTTTTTGTTTAATCAATATCCCATATGTGAAAAGCAATAATGCTTTTGTTTTTATAACCATTGATTAACTCTTTGATGGCTTTTTATGATTTCCACTTTGTGATTGTTCACAATAAAATTTCATTTTGAAAATCACTGCTAGTGCAATACACCCAATAGGGAAAATACATGTCACTCCACCCATGTTTCTGATAATAATCATTATTTGGTTTATTATCCACCAATTAATCCATGAAACACCATATCTTAATAATAATTATTCACATATATGAATTTAATTTTAATTGATTTTCATGAAAATTAAACACTAGTCAAATTTTGAACTAATAATAATATTTTTAAAAATAATTATATCAACATTTACTTTATAATGATCAACAAAGATAGAAGCATATAAATAGCTTGACTCAACTTATTATCTCCATGTTGGTGCCATGATTTAATAGCAAAACAATTTTGTAGCCAAATCTTATTTTTTGCATGTATTCTACTTGCATCTAATTTTTCATTGTAAATTCTTTTACCTATTTTTGATTGTTTTCATAGAAACTATGGGACAATTTGCCTGTTCTATATATAACTAAGACACGACAATTAAACAATCAGCCACTTCATTATAACCTAATTTAATCTAGTACTCGATAACAAATGATAATTCTTTCGATCGTAAATCAATTCATTTCTTTGTCTTTTATGTTTTTAGGCTATTTCTCATCCTAGTCTTTATAAGCATTGATTTTCAAATAAATATATAATTTATTAAACCCAATTGTGGAGTCAGTTTCAGTATATGCATAAACTTATGTAATGTAATCAATATTTTACATATTGTGTTTTGACTTTAAACACTAATGAAATAAATTGCTAACATGTTTATCTCATTCAGTCAATCTTTTTACCAGCAATTATGCAAAAAATAAAATACATACCTCTAATGAAGATCTTTATGAAAATTAATATTTTGGTCTATAGAAACATTTATCCTTTGACATCTTGAATCTTCTCTAATATTGATCTTTAAATCATTTTAATTTCTTTTCCTTGTATCTTCCTCATGCGAAATATAAATTTTTTATAATTATCTTTAAATTGTTAGAAAAAATATAAATAAGAGAAAAAAAATAATAGAAAGGAATTTTGGCTTTGAAGTGCAAAGAACACTTTCTTAATGGCAATTATGTCTTTAAGATACAATAAAGACTCAAACTATCCAATCGAAGCAGTGAAAATGGCTATATTGAAAATTTTATTTATAATGAATGAATAAACATAAACTTTTTATTTAGATGGTTATGACTTTCTATATAATCATGACATTTATGAATAATAATCTATTGATATTCAAATAGTTATAATCATTTATCATATGATAATTGTTTCTGTTCAAAATAATTATTAAAAATATGAATAAAATTAATACAAAAATTAATTTTATTTATCAATAATTAAATTTTCTATCCAATGTAGGATGCACCATATTCTAAACTACCAATTGTTAACAATCGTGATAGAAGTGGATTCCCATAACTTAAGTAGCAACACTTTTTTTCTAATCTTAAGTAATTGAACTACATATGCAACAGATGAAACAGTCATTCCATACCTATGAAACAGTAGTCACCTTCAACAAAAGGCAAGCCATGATAGAGGCCAACATCTGAGAAACCCAATAAAACAGAGTAGTTAGGACACTAATATAGCCTTTAATTGCCAAGCCAAAGGTGACGGTCAATTTCACATGTCTGTCAGTGACGTTTGCAGCAATGTATACTAATGAGGACAATGCAAAGGTGTTTGCAATGGCGACTAACACTAGGCATGATAGATTTGTTGCCAAGTCTTGCATCATGTTCCCTGGCAAATGAAAAGTTGGAAATCATTTTTTTCTAATGTTTTAGAAAAACCTTGGGAAAGTAAAACAAGCAATTAAAAGCACTAATGTGAAGCCATGGCTGAACCAACAATTGCAAACACATAAAAAAATGTGGAGATAAATGCTACAAGATAGGCTCTAAGAGCATTAGAAGTAATAGATTGCTAGAATCGAAAAGGAAAGATGCCAAAGTCATTTAGCCAAGAATCTTGGAAATGGAAATTTTGTGGTGAATATTTTATGCGTGGAAGAGAGACTTTGATTCATTTTACTTTTGAATCTTTACAAATAAGAGGATATGAACGACAAGCCAAGTTTATAACAATCAAAAAAGGTTGCAACTATTTATGGTGCTTTAGGTACAACAATTAACTACCCATTAGCCATGTGGAAGGTGCCAAGTTACGAGCTTTTTGGTCGGGTGTTCTGTGATTTCTACCATTATGTTAATCTAATTTGTTGAAAGCCTAAAACTCATTCGTGGACTTGACTTGGGCTTGTCTATGATTTTTTTTAGATTTGGATTCAAGTCAATTCAAAATATTAGTATAATAATAAATAATTATTTAATTGTAAAATATTTCTAATTTTTGAATGATAATTATAATTTAAATATGAATATATAGGTTTGAACCTCAATTTTAGAAGTGTCAATCATATCTGTCTATGAATAGTTGGACATTTTTAGTATGCATTTTGATATTTGTTTTAGTGTCATTTTCCTTTCTTATATTGATTCATTTATGATTTCAATTTATTTTATTGTTTAGTTTTAAGTTTAAGTTCATTTCACCATCTTTTATCTTACAAATGATCATGTGAACTCTATTTAAACCAATCTTCATCATAAACAAATTTTATTTTTTGAGAATTCATAATTGTCTTAAAATAAAATATTTACTTTACTTTTTGTAGCCTACATGCATAAAGTACCAAGGAAACCCTAAAGAAAAAAATTTAGAATTTATATGCCTAACAAGTATTAACATAGAAAAGAAAGCAACCTAAGTTCGGTCTCACAAAGTTATTATTGTTTAAAAGGTATGAATTGTCTTTCTTCCTTCATATTTTCTAAAATACACCAACAAGAAGAAAGAACTTGTTAGCAAATCGAAGGTCAACTGTGTCCATCAACTCCATGTGCTTGAACATCATATGTGCTTGTGTGTGCTGAATACACTATAAGGCTGAGGTATGTGCTTTCCTAACAACAATTGCTTTTAGGAGAGTTGGTAGTACTTGAAGTCTTAAAAGAACTGTTAGTTTTTTAGGTGAGATGGTGATCCAATAGGGTGATGAATTGGATTTTTCCAAATTCTTTCCCAAAAATATATTTCAATATAATTAAATGGAAGATTAAAACAAATATCAAAATATCATACAAATAACAATAAATTGATGAACTTGAAGCAAATATAAACTATTATCAAAGTCAAGAGATAGGAAAAGAGAAATCAAACATAAGGACTTATAGAGGTTCAGTCATTCTCCAACATCCACCTACATCCTCCATTTTGGTTGTCCAAACCAAGGCTTTAATCAACTAATCTTGAATTAAGAATAAAACCCTATCTTTTTCTTATTAAGGCTTAAAATAGAAACCTTCACCCTTACACAATCAAGAGGATACCTCACCTGTTACTTACAATACAACCCAAATGATTTTTGCAAACTAAAATACCTCTCAAGGTTAAGTGTTTGCCTAATGAAGTACAAAGAAATTTGATGAACAAACAACAATAATGATTTGGAAAAAATAAATGCAAAGATATAAACTTTAAAGCTCTAAAACTCTTGATTTCGTTAAGAGAATGAATATATGACTAATTTGATCTTACTCTTTTGATTCATCAACCTTCTTGGTGTGTAGGAATGCCCAATTTATAGAGGAATTGAGGAAATAACCATTGGGAAAGCTTGGGAAATTAAAAACTATATTTTCTTCCTTTGAAACTAGCCATTGGAGCTTGTTTGGGACAAAGGGATCGATTGGTAATGATAGAGGATCGATTGATTCTTGAATTTTACTCAATTTTTGACAATTACAGCAAAGGGGATTGATTGGCATCTAATCGATTGGGTCAGCCAGATTTTGTGTACTAAATGATTTTGGATGAACAATGATGTTGGTTGCCTTCCGTTTTGCACTTTATTCACTAATTTGACCATATCTTGAGTTATACAACTCTAAATCAAAAACCATTAGAAGATTTAGAAACTAGACTTAAACGGCTTTCTATCCATGTAAAATTCATCATCTAATTCATTGTATTGGAATTATAGTGAATTTTCAAAACTACACCTTATGCAATTTTTAGATAACTGCATAGTGTCTAGTAAAAATTCAAAATCGTTTCATAAAAAATTTGGATTTTGATTTTGTTTGATTCATTAGAAAGTAGACTCAAAGAGCTTTCCAACCATATAAAATTCAAATATTAAAACTTTGTGAGTTAATACAAAAAATAAAACAAGTTCAATGTTAAAAAACTTTATTATTGTAAAACAACTTTCTTAAGTTAATCTATTTCTTAAAACCAATATTATCAAAATTGTATTGAGTCCATAATGAATAAATTCACTTTAAAAGCAACAATTAGACTTTCATTTAAGCTCAAATAAATAATCTTTAGAGATAGATTTAGTTTGAAAAATATGAATACAAAGAAAGGTTTGTTTACACTTTGTAAAATAAATTATTTATTTAGTACCAAAAATAATAAAACTTAAGAACATGTACTAAATAATTTTTTTTCAAAATTTTAATAAAGCTTATTTAGCTTAATATTTTATCATTTCAAAATAAGGATCAATTCAAGGCTAACAATCTCTCCTCTTTTGATATGACAAAATATAAAGATAACTTTGCTTAATGAAAATTTTTCTTTGAAATATTTAAGATTTTAAAAAACATTTTTAAAAACTCCACTTTAAACAATACATGGCAAATGTCCCCCTCAATTTATGCATCTTAATCCAACATAACTCAACAAATATATGTTATTCAAATATATCAAATTAGCACAATCAAACGTATGCATGTCAAGCACAAGCAAATTTATCCATATAATATTTCTCTCTCTTTGTCATGGCAAAAAAAGGAATGAGCATATTAATGAGAAAATAAATACAAAAGGCATCATTAACAAATATATTCATGAAATATTTCTCCCCATTTTCATTTAAGCTCTTTATACTAAATGTTAAAACTCGTATACCGATTGCTATAAGCATACAAGAATAAATATCCATAAACTCTCTCTTTTTTTGTCATAGCAAAAGAAAAGAGAGATCAATTCAAAGCATGTGATAAAATGCTTGATACCAATAATATTAAGAGTATTTTTGAATGCATGTAATCAAGTGATGTTCACAATCAAGTTCAAATACATGTATTCAAACAAAAGAGCAAAAAAGTATTATAATGTATCCAATTTTAGCAATTTAACACAAGTCTTCAAATTTACTACATGAAATTTATGAGTAAAAGATAATGAATGATATGCAACCTACTCAAAAATCATGTTATTGTAGATGTGCTTAGAACATAAAATATTAACAACAATTAAACATAAATTCAAGCACATTTATTTAAGCTCATACCAAATGTTAAGGATACCAATTGTTAAATATATGTCATCAAAGCATACTAATTGCTATCACAAAACAATGCATTTTAATCCAAGCAAAATTATATTCTAAGATTTTTTTAAAATAAGGAGTAATCAATTTAAGGCACACATAATTTTGCAAAAAAGGTACAAACTATATCAAGGATAGGCACATAAACAAATGTCTATGAAAATTAAAAAAATTCTTTAGTAATTTTGATACCAATTGTTAGCTATTTTGTTCACAAACTTTCAAGGATCACAATATATTTCAAACATATGAAAAGTTAAATCAATACATACATAGTAGTATTCTTTCATAAGCATATCCTATCGAAAACAAATATACAATCATCTGTTATAGCAAAGAATTATACGAGCATAATTTTTCAAGCATGATACACACATATGCTATAACAAAGAAATAATGAAAGCATAATTATTCAAATATATTCTTATTAATTCCAATGCATAGCAATGAACTTATTCTAAACATATGCAAGTATTTAAATATATATTTCGATCAAAATCATGCTAGCATATGCCAAAACATTTCAAATCACTTATAGCAATATACCAAAAAAAATGCAAATCTTTAGACACAATATGTTACATGCTATCTTAATGGACTCAATCAATGAACATGTATATAAAATTTCAAAAATGTAAGTTCATAATTCATGAGTCAAGGCAATTGAAAGTTCTAGAAATCAATTTATTCAACTCATATCCATGATCAAAGATTCATCTCACACAAATATTTATGCAATAAAAAACTATTAATCTCATCAAAACAATTAAGAACTAGGCATGAATATCAATGAAGGTGAATTAATTAATCCAAGCTTTTAGGAATATTAAAACAATATCTACCAAGTGACTTGGTGATTAATTTGTGCAATGTGTTCATATGTTCTAGCACAATATCTCATTTTCACACACAATCAAAGCAAGCATGTATAGACACATAGCATAGAGTTAATACAATTACCTCCATCCTTATCATGCTATGTTGATGTGCTCATTTGGTTTTGAATTTTCATTCCAAATGTTTTGAATAAATCTTTGATGTACTTTGACTTAATTGATGAAGATGCTTTACTTGCTATACTTGAAACTTCAAAAAGAATATTGACCCTTTCATGCTCATTTCAAGTTCTCCTTGTATCGACTTAGAAAATTTTGTGACAAAAGATTTTCATTAGAAACATCAAGAAAATCAATTGATAAAAATTATACCAATTGTCAAAAATGAATTCCATATTCTAAGTCATTATAGGTAAAAGAAAATTTATTTACTAAGTACAAGTTACTAATTGCAAGAGAGATATATTTCATCAAAAATACTTTATAAACTTATGTTAAAGGTCATGTATTAAATCAAACATCAAATAACTCAATATTAGCATTAAAGCAAAAGTTCTCAAGCAATGTGCAAAACATGAATCTTTTCTAGATTATTTAAAAATAATGAACACAAACAAGACATATTTAATATTGATGCATATTGAATAAATCACCAAGAATATGTCAAGACAAATTTTAGGCCATGTAAAAACTGAAAACTTAAGGAAGATAAATTTATCATCCAAACAAATTTGAAAAAATCTCATCATTAAAAAAAATAAATATGTCAACACAAATCATAGGCTAAAACAGACAATGACTTAAGGTAAAAATAAACACTATAAGAAAATCACTCACTTAAGTCGTATTGTAAGCATGTCAAGTAAAACTCAATCATATTAATATAAGCACACATTTGACAAGAATAATAGATGAATCAACAATACATCATTTTAAAAACAAGTACTTCATCAATGTAAAAACACAAACTAATAGATAAAACATTTAAGCACAAGACTAAGTATATCATAAAAGTATTTCACAAATTAAGAAATAAACAATTTAAGCACTTTTAAATCACAAATATTAAGGTCAAGTTGAATTAATTATCATATGAGCACATATCTTGACCAAAAACATAGATGAACAAAGAATCAATGTATATCTTTCAAGTACATGAAGTTCATCAATTCATCAAAATATGAGAAGAAATAAATCTTGAATTAATAAGGATAAAGAATTAAAACATATTTCAAGACTATTTAATAACAAATTAACAGATGAACAATCAAACATTAATATATGTGATTTAAGTGCAAGATGATCATCAATTTTTAAAATCACAAATCAAGAGTTAAAACAATTGCGAATAAAATAATCAAGTTTAAATAATATTTCACAAGATCCAACCATTACCAATAAGTGGAGCAATTTCAAATATCATGGTTACATAGGCATGTTCAACAATCACAAATCAATACGCATAAAAAATCATAAAAATCATTTCCATCATGCCAAAATCATACTAGCAAATATATTTATGCAAAATATAACAGCATAATCCATTCAAAGCTTATTATGTCTAAGATTTTGTTTTTTGCACTTTAAAACTCATTTTTGCTTGAAAAATACCTTAATAAATTTCAAAATGAGTCAAATTCACTTTTAACCATCTTTAACTGTTTCAACAAGTTTCAAATGAGAAAACAAAGTTTTTCAAGTGATCATTTGGCCTTAGAAACAAGAAAATCAAAAAGTCAATTCTGAAACCATATATTTCTTTGAAAAAGGCTATTAAGACGCCAAAAATGTTTAAACTCACATTTAAGCTCTTCAAACCATTTAGAAAAGTTTTATATCACACTTTGAAAAACTACAAATGGTTTTTATGCCCATAAATGTTCAAAAACAAGATTTGATATTTTAAACTCTAAAATCCTTTAAAACTTGCATGTAGCACTTATGAAAAATTGAAACCATTGCAAGTTATCAAGTTTTCTTTGTTTGAGCAAGTTTAAATCATTAAATTCAAGATATTTAAATTCGTTTTACAATTTAAAACTCACTAACATAAAATTGCATATTTTTAGGCTTAACTCTAGCAAAAATCATTAAAACATAATATTTCAAATTCATTAAGCTTTGACTGCTCTCCCTAAGTTTGTGCGTAAATATAAAAATAATTTTGCACACAATTAATCACATCAAGCATATATAAAATATATCTCAAGCATTAAACACAATATCAACAAGCATATGTGGGCATGTATTTCCTTCAAAACAATTTAGAATCAATCAAGACAATTAATAAAGCATATAACAATTTAGCACTCATAATTCATCAAGAATAGGTAACGAAATTCAAATTCGTAAAAGTTTAGAGGTTACCTATCTCCATTGTGTGCTTGGAGTTCCAATCTTAAATATCACATCGTAGCTTCTTACTATAGCATACTTACAAGGGACTACCTCATTTGATTTTTGGTACCTAAATTGCTTTGGGTCCTTGAGAGTTAGTCATCAAGTCTCTTATTCCTTCAAGAACCCATTCTTGCCTAATTCTACATGAAACTTTTCTCTTTATGGGATAAGTACGTATAATATGACCATAAAAATGATAAAAACTGCATTTAATCACTTTAATACTTTAATTATTGACACTCTTATGTTTTTCATTCATCAATTCATTAAATTTATTTTTCAAATCAAAATTTTCTTTTCCTAAAAGTTCATTACTGCTTTTAGAGGTTTCTAAATTCATTTTCAACTTTTAATTTTGAAATCATTTTCTTATGTTTCAAATCATATTTTCAAACTTAATTACTAAATCACTATAAGTATCTTGTAACTCATCAAAAGTATAAGAGTTTGAATTACAAGAGTTAGAAGTTACCTTCGATTCTTCAATAGCCATGAGACATGATGTATGTTGATTGAAAATTTATCGTTCATGTAGCTCATCCAACTTCTTCCATATCTCATTTGAAGTGTAGGAATTTGAGATTAAGTTGAAGTTATGGTAGTTAAGAGCTTCATAGAGTAAGCACTTGGCCTTTGCATCATCCATTATTTGCCTCAAATAGATTGTATCATTTAAATGAGTTCCAAACCTTCTATCATTAACCAAGATCCAAAATTTTGTGACATTATGAATATTTTCATTCTTATTTTCTATTCACAAAATTCAAAATTTTTTATCATGGGAGTTTTAAGGACATCCTCACTATCTTGGAACCTAAAGTGAGCTATAGGATCTTTACTCAAAGTGGTTAAACCTATAAAAAAAGACAAAAGCTCTAATACTAATTGTTAGTTTTAAGTGAAATAGTAATCCGAGAGAGAGTGAATTAGATTTCTTCAAATTCTTTCCTGAAAATAGATTTTAATATAATTCAATGAAAGATTAAAACCAATATCAAAATATGATGCAAATAACAATAAATTGATGAACTTGAAGCAAATATAAACTATAATCAAAGTAAAGAGATAGGAAGAGGGAAATCAAACACAAAGATTTATAAAGGTTTAGTCCTTCTTCACAAGGCACCTACGTCATCTTTCTTTGTTATCCACACTAGGCTTCAATCCACTAATTTTGAATTGAGAATACAACCCTATTTTTTTCTTCTTAAGGCTTGAAATAGAAACCTCTACCTTTACACAATCACAACTATACATCACCTCTTACTTACAAAACAACCCAAATGATTTTTGCAAACTAAAATACCTCTCAAGGTTGAGTGTTTGCCTAATGAAGTAAAAGAAATTTGATGAATGAACAACAACAATGATATGGATATAATAAATATAAAGATATAAACTTTAAAGCTTTAAAACTTTTAATTTCTTTGAGAGAATGAATATATGACTTGCTTGATCTTGCTCTCTTAATTCATCAACCTTTTTAATGTGTTAGAATGCTCAATTTATAAAAAAATTGAGGAAATAATAGTTGGAAATGCTTGGAAAATGAAAAACCATGTTTTCTTCCTTTGAAACTAGCCATTGGAGCTTGTTTGGGACGAAAGGATCGATTGGTATTAATAGGGAATCAATTGGTTCTTGAATTTCACTCACTTTTTTATCGTTACAATAGAATGGATCAATTGTTTTTGGTACCCAATCGGTTGGGTCAGCTAAATTTTGCATACTGAACGATTCGGGATGAATAGTGATGCTTTCGTTGTTTATTCCTTTAATCAACTATTTACTTGTCTATCATACCTCTTACAATAAAGTTTCTAATTCATTCTCATAAACATGTCCAAGAATATCCTTAAATCTTAGTAATGACATCACCAATTAGCTACCTCAAGGACATCATATACTGATTCTTTTTTTCTCTTATAATAAAATTTTTACTTAACCATTGTAAGATTGTGATAAATGCCAAACCAATACAATTGATTGTATCCGTAAATTCAACACAAAAATCAAAGCATAAAACTTTGAGTTTGTGATACAACTCCTTGTTCACATATTACTACTTCCAAATTTCAATGATCAGATTCCACATATCCATTTCACCATTCAACAGGCTTATAACCATCTAATATCTCAAATTTTCCTTTAAAAAAGCACATTATTTATTAGCTTTAAGTTAATATCAAAAATATATTTATGACGAGGAATCTTTTTATCAGAATTTCAATCAATATACTTGAAGACTATAATTCATATCAAAAGTACAATCATAAAACCACCCAAATATATCACTTCGTATCATTATTTTCTTAAATTCTTCGAAATCACATCTATACTTAAAATTACCGAACAACAAAATCATCTCTAAAGTTGACCCTAAAGTTGACCATATTATTATAAAGGTCTTTCTTTGTACTTATAACATGTAGTTTTTATACAAAAAATATATCATAAGCCCATGAAAAATGTTATCTCCATAAAAAAAAATTGATCAATTCTCATATTGCCTTTGAATTTGAAATTATAATCATAACCTAATCACATTGACCATTTCAAATTCCAACCATTCCAAAGTAAAAATAGAAAGATCGACTTCAAACAATTTCTTGGAACACCAAGTTACATAATCATGTTCGTAATTTCATCTTTTGAATGATAGAATATTTCTTATCGATATAATCATAGATTGTAACGAGGATCAAGACAATGCTATAGATCATACCTTAAGTTCCTTGGCAGTCAAATTCAACATAGTCCATTGAATACCCACTATAACTCCAAATTCATATCTAAATAGCTTTCAATTTCAATGAGCTAATTATCAAATAACAATCAAAATCTTCACCAAACTTATAGGCTTATAGCATCATAATATTCCAAAATTTCCATGTAGTCCAATATATTCTCTATGCTTATTTCACAATGATTTAATCTTAGCAAAACATAATTTCGATTTTCTTAATACTCAGCCAAAATCCACTTTTTTTTTTTAAATGACATTTTTCAATGATTGCAACCTTAGTTTCCATGCAAGAATCATAATATATGTCCATAATATGTGATATTCTCGGTTAACATTACTCAAACAAATTCATATTCTGTCTTAATAAAAAATCATAATCATTATTTTATCACATGACCATTAATAAATCATTTGCCTTCCAAGTATAATTGTAATTTTTCACACTTCAGGCTAATCACATAAGATTCTAACTCTTGTCATCAAGGATAAATAATTTCCAATAAAATAAAATATATCAATATAGACAAATGTCCTTATTTATGCATATAACGTTATTTACCACCAATACAATATAATAAAATAAAATCTATTAAGATAAATTCTAAAACTACAATACCATACCTATATAATAATCTAATTCTAGTAAATTCTCAAAAAGTCAATTCCTACCATCAAGTTATATATAACTCATTGAAATTAAAATCACACTAATATTATCGTAATCCTCAATTGTATCATAATTTTTACTGGCTCTAACTGTAAGTTTAAAAATCATAATCCATAAAAGAAAATTTACAATTAATAATAATAAATATCTCAAAGCCTCATATCAATTCTTATCAAGTTAAAATTTCCTACTTTATCTTAATAGAAATAATTTGTAGCCATGATAAAAAAATTCAATAAAAATTTATCGCAAAACTCTGAAATCTTAATTGATAAAAAATTTAACTTCAATACTATAACACCTCAGAAGGTCCAAATCATTCTTTACAATAACTCTTCAGCTTAAAGTGTCCAATTTATATAAAAATCCCACCAAGTCACTTCATTTAAAGGCATATCACTTCATCGCTTGTATAATGTTTCATATTTTGGCTCCAATAGTATAATAAATATCATGATTAAAGATTCATCAAAACCCATAGGCAAGCACAAAACAAACCACCAAAAATTGAAAATTTCAACCTCAATTCTATAGGATCTCTAAAGATAAAAAATCCACCATCAACTTAAGCTTAAGGTGACTATCTTATCAAAATTTCATACAAAAATCACTTACAACTTATCATTACTTATAATCAACTTCACCAAACTTTTTCCTCAACATAATTTCAAAACTAATGTCTAAAAATCAATCGGATTAAGAAATCTAGGATCCAAAAAAATCACAAAATATCAAAATCTCCATGGATCAAAAATCTAATTTGTCTCAAACTTATAAAATTTTGACAAATTAAAATCATTCTCTAGAATAATCATTGAGCTTAAGATATCCTTTTCACCAAATTCACATCAAAATTATTTCACTTACAACCACCAATACTCCTTATCAAACTAATCCAATTTTTTTTGGTACAAATTTTCAAAACTAATACCTTCATATTTAATTGAATAAAGTAACTCAAAATCTTTAGAATCACAAACCTGACTCTAATACCACTAATCTGTTCTGTCTCAAACTCAAAGATTTAGAGCGTAACAATGCCGTATACTCGTGAGATGAATCTCACCAACATGCAAGGTGACATATGTCAAACTAAATCAAAATCTCCAATAATCTTCAAAATAATACTCTACAAAATCTCAAGTCTACAAAATTATACTTTTGGCAAGTTGGTCGAATATACTAAAGTTCTTACTAATAAATCTTTTATAATCAACAATAAAATACTCACTTCAAAAGCAATACCAAACTAAAGATAGATGCTAATCTAACTAATCCAAGTAGTTGTCAAGATTAAGTCTTCCAAGACACAAATACCGAAATCTAAAAAGGTAAAAAAAAATAAAAAAATGAGTACAATGACTCAGCAAGTAACTGACATCCCCTTAATTGGATTAAGCATGCCATAAAATATTTAGTCCAAAACATTAACTAAATGATTCAAAAATATTTTGGGTAATTTTGTATTTACAAACATATTCTCAAAACTAGATTTTTAGATCACAAAATAGAATCAAATATCACAAAAATATAAATTTATTTAGTCTTTCATAACATACTATGATCAAACTTAACCCTTATGGCATAGGTCAAAATCGAAATTTCTCCTCTAATGCAATGGGATAGAAATATATCAGAAGCAACTAGATTGTTGCACTGACAATCATAATTAATCCATTAATGCAATGGGATAGAACGAAAATCACAGTAATTCATTTAATGCAATGGCATAAAAGTATATCACCAATGGCATGGTAAACAAAAATTACTATTCTCAATCGATGGTACGATTCGAACTCGATATCGATATCACAAAATACATATCAACATAGCCAATAATTAACACCTATTGGCAAAGTCAGAACATAGTTATACTAGGAGACAAAAGCCAAAATATATTTTCATATTGCCCAACATATACAAATTCAATAGTTTTAAATTTTCTCAAAACATAATCCATACAAAGTAAATTCCATAATCATTCTAAAGAAAAATTTCATATTCTGACAAACAATGGATATATAAATATATTATTACAAAATCATATTAAAAATTCAAAATAATATAAAACCATATTCCAAACTCATAACAAAGAAATTATATATACATTTTGCATGTGTAACGCCCCCAATCCCACATTGGAAGAATGTGTGGATATAGTATGATATATATGTAGAGACCTAAACCCAAACTTATGAGGCACTTTTTGTGGGATAAAATCATGGGACCTTCAGATTAAAGTGGCTCACAGGTTGGGTGCAGGTCTCCACAAATGGTATCAAAACAATTAGTAATTAGTAAAAACTAAGTGCTACATCATGAGAGTCATTAAGTGCTATATGATAAGGCCATGTGAGTTACTAAAATCCTAACATTTGATGTGATTTTGGTCCTATGGTTGGACTTGACATGATAAAGATATCAACCTTTAAAAGTTGAGAGATTGTAACACCCCCAATCCTACATTGAAAGAATATGTGGATATAGTATGATATATATGTAAAAATCTAAACTCAAATTTGAGAGGCACCTTTTGTATGACAAAACCATAAGACCTACAAATCAAAGCAGATAGCACCTCACAAGTTAGGTGCAGGTCTCTACAAATAGTATCAGAATGGTTACTAGTCAGCAGGAACTAAATGCTACATCATAAGAGTTACTAAGTGTTGTATAGTAGGGCTAGATGAGTCATTAAGTGCTACACGGTAAGGCCATAGGAGTCACTAAATCTCAACATCTGGTGTGATTTTAGTCCTGTGGTTGGACTCGACTTAACGGGGACATCAAGCATTAAAGGTAGAGAGATTGTAACACCCCAAATCCTACATTAAGAGAATGTGTGGATATGGTATGATATATATGTAGTTATCTAAATCCAAACTTGTGAGACACCTTTTGTGGATAAAATCATAAGACCTTCGAGTCAAATCGAATGATACTTTACAGTTTGGTGTGGGTCTCCATAGCATGCTCAACCCAAGTTACAAAACAAATGGACAGAACAATATATATTATATATTTCAACTCCAAATATATTAAGGCTGATTTTTAGGGACATAAAAACCAAATGGATATTAAGTCACTTACTTGATATGCTAAACTAAAATTTTGCAGCAAATCACTCAATTCTTTTAATATCCTAATAATTTAAGAAATATTCAAAAATTAAAATTCAACCTAAAAACATAAATTTAATGAGGCAAACCTTTCGTGGGTCACCCTAAGCAAATTGGATTGTGTGGTAACCTTTCTAACAATTCAAAACTATTTAAAAATATTTTTTTAGCATATAAAACAAAATTTTTTTTAATATAGTAAAATGCCTAGAATTGAGTATAAATATGAAATTAAGGATTAAAATATAAAAAATTAATAGCAATATAAATTTTTACAAATATTCAATTTTTAACATTTAATAGTAATCATCATTTTGTAAATCTGAATATAATTTAATAACCCTTTAACAATACTAATAACATGAAATTAACATAATAAAAATATATTAAAATAAATAAAAATTCATTAAAAATAATATAACTAAAATTCAAGTAATTTATAAAAAAAAAAAAACATCAAATATTGGCTGAAAATAATTTCTAAAATAATTAAAAAAAAGAACTTCTAAATGTTAAAATTTTCATATTTTGTGATCATTTGGCTTACTTTAAGCCATAGAAGCCCAAACATCCTATAATTCCTAATGACAAAGGGAAGCACGAATTTAAAGTAAGGATGCAATACTATAACCTAGAATTTTGTTTCAACAAAAATAATTTCCAAAAGCCTAAGTTTCGATGGCCAAAATTTAACAAATCATTACAAACAACCCCAGATTTTTTAGGTTTCAAATTCATGAAGCCTATTTTAGGGCTTCCATTCTCTTAGCCTATAAATCATTTGAACAAATCAATTATACCACTCAAAATTTCACTTTTTGTACTATAAAAAGCACGAAAGTTTGACCAAATTGACCACCAGAGAAGGAATTTTGATAATTCAAAGTCGGGCATCTGTAATTGTTAGAAACCTAAAAATCACAAATTTGAAATTCTAAATTCTCTTAAATTACTCAACTAAATGAAGTGTACCCATAATTTCATCAAATTGCCATCGAAAAGTAGCCAAAATATTTTTGAAGTTGAAAAAATATAAAAATATAGGTTGAAATTTTTAGAAAATTGCATAAAACTTAAAATTTCTAAGAGTTTTAAGCAAAATCTTATATTAATCAATCATTTCTAGGATTGATTTGCCCTATATTTTATTTTCATCTTCTTCTCGAGTGATTTTTAAAGTTTATCTTTTTTTTTTCTTATCCGAGAAAGCTATCGACAAAAACTATCGATAAGTTTTCTTTTTATTCTCTTCTCCTTTAGCTTTTTTTTTTCTTTTTTACCAATGATACCTATCGGCTGGATCACTAATTACTCTATAAGAACTTGGACTAGGTTTAGTTATGGTGATGTATCTTTTTTGTTTGAAATAGGATGTTAGTTAACAGAAGTTTGTGGGTTCTAATATTAATGCTTTGCTTGTAAAATGGTGTGTGCATAATTATCCTAGAATAGTAAGTTAGAATGTTGTCATTACCATACTTTGTTGGTGGGGTGGGAGAAATGCAAGCTTTTGAACTTCCCAATTCCAATAATATGTCTTGTCAACTTAATTTTTGTATCCCCCATTTTGTATTTCATATTTATCTTTCTTCCAAAGCTACTACCCTTAGTTGTCATATAGTATCTTGATATCATCTTGCAAAATATCAATAGTGTCATAACATATAGATCGGTAAATCTATAGCTACACTTACCAAAATGGAGTCGCTACCAATCTTTTTTACTAGGTGTGATTGGCCATCTAAGGAATTTATCCTCTTAAGGAGTTCCTAAGCTTAACTAAGGGTCCCTAAAAGAATAGGTTTGGGCCTACAAACCAGAACAAGGTTCGAGAGTTCGATTACATGTGAGAAAATTTATAGCACTCCTACATGCCCATCCGAATAATGGTACCATTTTATTTTAAATTTATCTTAAGGTCATGGTTCTAATGGCATTAAAATTTAATATTGAATATTGGAAATAATTCTTAAGATTCTCCATCAATCTAGTACAACTCTTAAAGATATTTTCTCACCTCAAGAGTATTTAAGGATCCCATTTGTTTCCTTAAAGAGGCTCCACTATTGGAAAAAAATATTTTTTGTTGGTTTTGTCGAAAATATATCTAATTATTCCACTATTTGGGTCAAATTAGAAATATTTTCTCATTTTGAATTTCTAAATTTTTCACCATTTAGACCTATTTAGAAATTCTTTTTATTTATTTATTTATTTATTTGGGTTTCTAAAGTTTCTACCATTTGGGTTAATTTAGAAATATTTTCTTTTTCAAAATTTTTCAATTTTCCACCATTTGGGCCTATTTAAAAATTTTTTTTCTTTTTTTTTTGGAAAGAAAAGAAGATGGCAATTATTTTTTATTCAAATTTCATTTAAATTCTTTCACCATTTCGGACAAATTTAAAGAAATTTCTCACCTAGTCATTTAGAGATTTCTTAGGAATTTACCATTTGAATTTCTAAAAATCTCATCATTGGATAATTATCAAATATTTTCAACCAAAAATTTTTTATTTGGAAAAGAATACAATTACTTTTATTAAAATTTCACCTAAATTATTCCACCATTTGGGACAAATTTAGAAAAAATTTCTCATCTAAAGATTTCTTAGAAATTTACCATTTAAATTTCTACGAATATTATCTTTGGGTAATTTGTATTTAATTCAAAAATTTTAACATATTTTAATTTTAATTTTTGATTTTTTTGTTTGAAAATAAATATTACTTATTGTTATTGAAAATTTATCAAAATCATTCCACAATTTGGGACAAATTCAGACAAAATTTCTCACCTAGGAATTTTATAGAAATTAATCATTTAAAATTTTTATAAATTCCATCATTGGATAATTAATACTTATTCTAAAAAAATTTTATTTTTTCCCTAAATTTAATCATGCAAAAATACCCCTAAAAATAAAGAAAGAAAAAAAAATGAAACAGCTCAACTGGAGGATTCAGTTCAACTTGGCTTCGAACATGAAAAACGGCTCGGGGAACATGGCTTGGTAGCTTGGCTCAACTCAAAGGGTCGACTAGTACACAAGTCAAATGTGGGTCAAAAGCAGGTAAGCACTACGGGTCGGGTCGCCCAAATGGAAATGCATGGATCCTGATGGGTCTTTTAATGCCAAAACGACGCCATTTCTTGAGAGTATATAAGCCCAAATCTCAGCTTTTCCTTTAGACCTCCTCTTTCCCCTCTCTCTTTTTCACCCCTTTTTCTCTCCCTCTTTCTCTAAAATCCCCTAAGAACACTGGTTGAATTTCACCAGATTCTAAAAAATCTTATCAAAATCTAGGTTATTCGACAAAAGTTCATCAAAAAGTTTATTGATTTTTGGGAAGTAACCACTAGAAACTGGGAAGCTTGTTGAAATCTAGGAATATGGCAGAAAACTCTTTAAAAAATTCAATTGAGGTTGGAAAATTCACTGAAAAATTCAACCGAGGTAAAAAAATTCACCAAAAAACTAAAAATTTTCTAAAAAAACTTTCAGAAAAAATTTTTTTTCAACCCAAAATCCTTCCAACAAAATTTTAACTGCCTTTCGTGAGTGTTTTTTTATTTTTCTCTGATTTTTTATATATTTTCTGCTTTGTGTGTGATCTATATTTCTTTAATCCATAGGTATTTATCAAGTGAAATCAGAAGAGTTTCTGATTAACCTTAACTCCCCTTTTGGATAGGAATTTTATATTATCAGAAAGCATGAAATCAATCCTTAGAGAGATTGAATCCAACTCTAACCCTACCAACCCCTAATTCACGGTAAAATTATTATTCATTTTTATTATTTTAACATCTAATAAAAAAGATAAATTAAATAAGAAAACAAAAAACAAATAAAAACAAAATCAGATAAGTAAGATTAACCCAAAAAAATAAATAAATAATTAAATAATTAAAAATAATTAAAAAAATAGTTGAGCTAGATGAATTAGACCCTATGGAACCAAGCCCTAATTGGTATGGGCCTAGACCAAAATGAGTGTCTATAGCTGTCCCTCTTTACATATTTCCTGTGAAACAGGAGTTGTGCAAAGATTAGACACCCTTCCTATTCAGATGGTCATCCTCAACACATTCGCTTTTTTTCTTTTCTTTTTTTTTCATTTTTTTTAAAACCAAATGCTTGAACCAACTGAATAACACAAGACTCCCCTAAGCAAAGGCTTATAACTTTTGAAAATAATAAATATGGCTTCTCTAAACAGAAGCTCAATGACTTTGAAAAATAAAGGCTCCTTTAATTAGAGGCTCAACGACTTTGAAAAATAAAGGCTCATCTAATTAGAGGCTCAATGACTTTGAAAAATAAAAGGCTCCTCTAAGCAAAAGCTCAACGACTTTGAAAAATAAAAGCTCCTTTAAACAAAGGCTCAACAACTTTGGAGAGATAAAGGCTCTGCTAAACAAAAGCATAACAACTTTAGAAAATAAAAGGCTCCTCTAAACAGAGCCTCAATGACTTTGAAAAATAAAGGCTCCTCTAAACAGAGGCTTAACGACTTTGAAAAATAAAAGGCTCTTATAAGCAAATGCTCAACGACTTTGAAAAATAAAAAGGCTCCTTTAAACAAAGGTTCAACAATTTTAAAAAATAAAAGGCTTATCTAAACAAAGACTCAACGACTTTAAAAAATAAAAGGCTTTTCTAAACAAAGGCTCAACAACTTTAGAAAGATAAAAGCTCCTCTAAATAGAGGCACAATAATTTTAGAAAATAAAAGTCTCGTCTAAATAGAGGCATAACAACTTTAGAAAATAAAAGCTCCTTTAAATAGAGGCTTAACAACTTTGAAGAATAAAGGCTCCTCTAAACAGAGGCATAATAACTTTGAAAAATAATGGCTCTTCTAAATAGAGGCATAATAACTTTAAAAAATAAAAGCTCCTCTAAACAAAGGCTTAACAATTTTGAAAAATAAAGGCTCCTCTAAATAGAGGCACAACAACTTTGAAAAATAAAGGCTCCTCTAAATAGAGATACAACAACTTTAAAAAATAAAAGGCTTCTCTAAACAGAGGCTCAACAACTTTGAAAAATAAAAGGCTCTTCTAAACATAGACACAACAACTTTTAAAATTAAAAGCTCATCGACAATCATGTCCAAAGAAATCATAGATCATGTCTAAAGGAATTTTAAGAGATTATACTGAAAGGTCTTACAAATCATTCATAATACTGATAAATGTCCTCTTCTAGGGATTAGAATCTTACCTCAAAGGCTTTTTTTTTTTCAAATGGGAAGTTGAAATCATTTTATTAGAAAGTTTTCATATTTATCTTCTCCATGGGGAATCTTGAAATATTCCTACTTCATGCATTGGACACTCTCACATGTAATGTATGCTATGCATAATACATGCTATGCAAATGTCAATTTTTCTTTCAAAAATTCAAAATCTCTTGTCATGAAAATTCTCAATCTTTCATCCAAGTCAAAACTTTGTCATGATAATGATGCAAATATCTTTTAATGATGCAAATATAATTGTTTATATTTTCATAATACTACAAATGCCATATTCTAAATCATGATTTATATGTCCATTGCCTGATGCAAGCGCATAAGCAAACCAAAGTTTTAAATTTTCTCCAAACAATAAGGCAAATGCAATGCTTATAATGCATATGTCAATGTCATAAAATTTCAATTAAATATGGTAACATGGTTCTTAAGACCCCACCATCTCACATTTTTTCATTGTTTACCTTCTTAACACTTTGGAACAAGTTTTATCAACTGATCTTCATTATTTTCATCATGTGCTCACCATTCATAGGCTTTTCAGCAATCTCAAAGCAAGTTTCATCCTTCGATTCATATTAATAACAACTCACAGGTTTCTCAGCATTACCAATTTCAAAATGAATTCTATCAACTGATCTATATTATTTTCATTATTTGATCACATTTCACAAGTTATGTTGACCAACCTATTACTATATTCATCATTTGGTCTCACCATGTATTCTTTTAAACCACTTTTTCAAGTTTTTGCCATCTTTCATTTTTTTTTTATCCCCTATCATCTTGGATTTCTTTCCAAAAGAATGCAAGAATCTTTTATGCACATTGTCATTCATTCATCATCATTTCAAATCATGCCAAGTATAATGCATTCATACATTTCCTCGATTTATTTTGGGGATACAACAATAAGAGAGCACAAAGTGAATTGGATGAAAGGTAATCAATGAAGAGTGAATTTGGTAAAAATAAATAGGCAAAGGAATGAATTCAAAGCATATCAATAAGGATTTTATTGAATGGTGTGACAATATCCAAACAATGAATACTTAGACAATTCTTAACATTAGTCTAGAATTCTTTCTCAAAAACTCATTCCATTGATTTTTGAAATCATTTTGAGCTAAGTGAACATTTCTTTTTTTCATTTTTTTCATCCATTAGTGATATCTCTCATACATTAATCTCTAAAGCAATGTAGCACAATTCCATTGTTCCATCACGAGCATGCCTTAGCCCAATATATGATCATTCAATTTGAGCACTCACATTTGATTCAAATGGACTTTTAAAGGTTGTAATGTAGCCCATGGTGAGGGACCATGAAAGAAATGGATAAAATAGGCCTAAAACATGTGTTTAAAGGGGTCAAAACTAAATGATCATTTCTCATCATTTGAACAACTTGGCATTTTGCCCCATTCCACATTATTTCATTACTTTTTCCTTTTTCACTCATCTTATTCCTCACAAAAAGATTCTCATTACTTTGCCCTAACTCATATGTGGTATTCTCTTTTTTCTTGCTTTTTTATTTTTTTTCTCTTTTGTCTATCTTTGAGACGTTTTGTGATCTTTTACCTTTTTTTTTTTCAAAAATTATCCCCCAATGTGGAGGGTGATCTTTGGTTGGGATTCTCTAGAAAAAAAAATCATAATAAGTTCAAAAGGGTAGCAATGAATGATTTTTTGAATGGTAAAGGAAATATGGCCATTTTTAATCTCAAATATGAATGCTTTCCTTGAAAATAAACATTGAACAAAAAAAAGCCCATGGATCTTTATAAATGACCACACATTTTCAAGATATATCTATTTCACATTTGTCAACAACTTGCTTTTTTTTTTAAATAATCTTTTCAAATCAATGTAAATGACTTCTCGAAATTAAAACCTATAATTATTGTTATCATTGTCTAAACATTCGTCATTGTGAATTCAAGAATGGGAATAAAAAGATATAAAAATAACAAAGTATGGAATTGTGGTTAGGATGAAAGAGAAAATGTAATGAAATGCAACTTGTCTTTTTTTAAATGATAACAAATGAAATCTTATTGCATGAAAAAATTCCTAACATTACTTTTAAAGAAAACCTAAAATGACAAGCAACTTTCAACTAACCTTATCTTTCTTAAAATTATGCCCCTATGTAATGAAGTGAAGGATATTTAGTGACATCTTACCCCCTTGATTCATCGAAGCTCACCAAGTCTTTTTAAAAAATACTCGTTCTTGATTTTCACTTGAAGCATTGATATTATGATTGGGCAATGGATTGTCACTAACATTAGGTGTTGTTGCCCCTCCTTGATCAAAGTTTATCATTCCATCCTTGATCAATCATTGCACCTTATGCTTTAGGGCAGTGCAATTCTCTATGAAATAACCGACAATTCTATAGTGGTAGTCACAATGAGCTGTAGGATCATACCACTTAGGATAAGGTGGCTTGAATGGCTCCAAACGACTGAAGGCAATCAAGTGGTTATTATAGAGCTCTCAGTATAACTCCATATAAGTCATAAGGATTAGGTCAAATACAAGTTTTTCTCGGGTAGCTCATTGCTCTCGTGAACCATTTGTTGGGTTAGCAGGATGAATCTGGGGTCTTACGAGAGATTGAATGTTAAGGCTATATATAAAAGCTTAGGGGCTAAAAATGAGCTGGTATGTTAATGGATAAAATGGTTGTGGAGCTGGCTACTATAGGTAGGATAAGGTATTGTTCACAATAGCATAGTATGAGGAGTAACTCATGGTGGATAGGGTTGATATCCCCTAAACTATTTGTCAAAGCTCATGGCTTGAACTTTAGTATCACCTAAAATGACAAGCAACTTCCAACCAGCCTTATCTTTCTTAAAATTATGCCCTTATGTAATCAAGTGAAGGATTTTTATTGACATCTTACCCCCTTGATTCATCGAAGCTCACCAAGTCTTTTTAAAAAAAAACTCGTTCTTGATTTTCACTTGAAGCATTGACATTATGATTGGGCAATGGATTGCCACTAACATTAGGTGTTATTGCCCATTCTTGATCAAAGTTTATCATTCCATCTTTGATCAATCGTTGCACCTTATGCTTTAGGGCAGTGTAATTTTTTGTGGAATAATTGATAATTCTATAGTGGTAGTCACAGTAAGCTGTAGGATCATACCACTTAGGATAAGGTGGCTTGAATGGCTCCAGACGACTAGGGGCAATCAAATGGTTATTATAGAGCTCTCAGTATAACTCCGTATAAGTCATAAGGATTAGGTTAAATATAAGTTTTTCTCGAGTAGCTCGTTGCTCTTGTGAACCACTTGTTGGGTTAGCAAGATGAATCTGGGGTCTTATGAGAGATTGAATGTTAAGGCTATATATAAAAGCTTAGAGGCTAAAAATGCATTGGTATGTTAGTGGATAAAATGGTTGTGGAGCTGGCTGGTATAGGTAGGATAGGGTATTGTTCACAACAGCATAGCATGAGGAGTAACCTATGGTGGATAGGGTTGATATCCTCTGAACTATTTGTCCAAGCTCATGGCTTGAACTTTAATCTCTTTCTTCTCTAACACCTTCTTAGTTTTCCCTATTTTTAACTTGTCATTTTTAATGGCATTCTCAATGATTTCCTCTGAGATCACCATGTTAGCAAAATTTTTTATTACATTCCCTATCATCTTCTCATAATAAAGAGATTTCAAAGTGCTGATAAATAACATTGTGGTCTCTTTCTCAGTCAAAGAAGGTTGCACCTGAGTAGCTATGTCCCTTCACCTCTAGGCATATTCCTTGAATGATTCAGTCGCATTCTTTTTCATATTTTGTAAAGACAAGCAATCAGGGGCTAGATCTATGATATATTGGTACTGATTAATGAAGTCATGGGCCATATCACTCTAAGAATAAATACAAGTATTGTCTAACTGGACATACCACCTAGCAGCAGAGTTTGTAAAGCTATCTTGGAATACATGCATCAATAGCTTTTCATATTAGCATGAACAATCATTTTTTGACAGTGCATGGTAATATGGGTCTTTGGGCACTTTGTACCATTATATTTTTCAAACTTTGAAACCTTGAACTTTGGAGGAATAACCACATCTGGGACTAAACAAAGCCTAGTGGCATCTATTGAACTATAAAAACCAATTCTTTTCATCGCTCGCAACCTGTCCTCTAACAAGTTCTTTTTTTGTTCAATTCTTGAGCCTTGTTAAGCCTCTTTCTCCCTTGGCTTTAGCTTGTCCTTTTCTTCTAGATCATCCAAGTTAGTGATTAGTATTGGTTCTATTACTTTTTTGATAAAAACAGGATTTACATAACTTTGGTACTATCTCGAGTTTGAAGCTGATGACATTTTAGGGTATGTATACCCTACAAGATATGTAAAACTACTGTGGTGGTGGATCTTGTGTGGACTGGGCTTACTATGGCCTAAAACCAATAGGGTACATAGGGTAATCACTTCTTGTGATGGATGATCATGCTGGCTAGTATTTTTTTCTATCTTTTTCCCTTTATTTGACTTATTCAAGGCATCTAAAATCTTACTCAACTATTCTTCTAGCTTCTTTTGAGCTTTCTCTATTCTCTCGAGACGATTGAAATTTTCTTGTTCCATTTATCTACCTTGAGCTCTTGTATTGTATTGGTGAGTTGATTATGTGGGATTCTTAATTAGTGGAGCTATCATTGAACCTTAAATACCACAATTATGATAAAAAAATGTTATGTTTTATGCATGATATGTTGATGCATGAATGAAATGTACATTTTCATGGATGAAATCTAATATGAAAATGATGCAGATGCATAATATTTCCTATGACAATGAAAATGATGCATGATAATACGATGCACAAAGTCAAACAAACAAAATGGTTAGATAAGCAATATATCACACAGATTGTTCCTTCTGTGTCCTAGTTTTAGGTTACATCTATCACTGGGTAAGAAAGGCTCTATCTTAGGGCTAGCTTTTTAAGTGTACACTATATGCATGGTTAAGTGATATTGACCACTAAAGGTTCCCAAATTATTCCTTACATCATCGTCCATCACAAACTAGTAAAGCAATCTAATCTTCACCCATCATGGGCTACCAACGAAAAGAATTCAATTTAAGTGGGAGTGTTTCACTAGCTATAATGGAGATTGTCATCTCACAAGAGTGTAGGTACTTTACTCCCTCTTAAGAGGGATAGAGCCCGAGTATAAAGTTCATGTAATGCAAATGTATGTGATAGTGTGTGTGAAGAAACATATAAGTTTCATGCCCCAAAAATAAAAGATAAAAAAATGAAAATGTTAGTAAACACATAACACAAATCATTACAATTTAAAACCATTAGACCAAAAAATAAGATAAAGTTAAAAGTTTATGGCTTGACTCTTTATGGCTATCCGCAGTGGAGTCGCCAAACTATCATAACATATAAATCCGTAAATCTATAGCTAGACTTAACAAAATAGAGTCACCACCAATCTTTTTTACTAAGTGTGATTGACCACCTAAGGAATCTATCCTCTTAAGGAGCTCCTAAGCTTAACTAAGGGTCCCTAAAAGAATAGGTTATGGTCTACAAACCAGAACAGGGTTCAAAAGTTCGATTACATGCGGAAAAGGTTATAACACTCCCACATGCCCATCCGAATGATGGTACCATTTTATTTTAAATTTATCCTAAGCTCATGGTTCTAATTATTTTAAAATTTAATGTTGAATATTGGAAATAATTCTTAAGATTCTCTATCAATCTGGTAAATACTTAAAAATATTTTCTCCCCTCAAGACTATTCAAGGATCCCATTTGTTTACTTGAAGAGGCTTCATTGTCGGAAGGATTTTTTTTTGTTTGGTTTTTATAAAAAATATATCTAATTATTCCACAATTTGGGCCAAATTAGAAATATTTTCTCTTTTTGAATTTCTAAATTTTTCACCATTTGGGCATATTTAGAAGTTCTCTTTATTTATTTATTTATTTATTTAGGTTTTTAAATTTTTCACCATTTAGGTTAATTTAGAAATATTTTCTCTTTCAGAATTTTTAAATTTTTCACAATTTGGGCCTATTTAGAGATTCATTTTTCTTCTTTTTTTTTTATTTTCAGAAAGAAAATAAGATCTTTTAATTGAAATTTCATTTAAATTCTTCCACCATTTGGGACAAATTTAAAAACAATTTCCCCCTAGAGATTTCTTAGGAATTTACCATTTGAAATTTCTATAAATTCCATCATTGGATAATTAGTACTTATTCTTAAAAATTTTATTTTTTTACTAAATTTAATCATGCAAAAATAAATAAATAAAAAGCAAAAAAAAAAAAAAACGGCTCAGCTCCAAAGACGAAAGCGACTTAGGGAATGCGGCGTGATGACTCAACTCGGCTCAAGGGGTCAGCTGGTACATGGGTCAAACGCGGGTTAAAAGTGGGTCAGGGCTAATGAAAACGCACAGATCCTAATGGGTCTCTTAATGCCAAGAAAATGCCATTTCCAGAAGGTATATAAGCCCAAATCTCAGCTTTTCCTTCAGACCTCCTCTTTCCTCTCTTTCTTTTCACCCCATTTTTTCTCCCTCTCTCTTTCAAAACCTCCAAGAAGACCGGTTTAATTTCATCGGATTTTAAAAAATATTTCTAGAATCTAGGGTATTCATCGAAAGTTTGTCAAAAGTTCACCAATTTTTGGAAAGTAATTGCCGAAAACTAGGAAGCTTGTCAAAATCTAGGAATGTGGCCAAAAAGTCATCAAAAATTCAATTAGCACCAAAAAATTCACCAAAAAATTTAACCGATGTCAAAAAATTATCGAAAAACTAGAAATTTTTCAGAAAAATTTACTTTTTCACCCCAAAATCCTTCCAACAAAATTCTAACTACCTTTCATAGGTGTTTTCTGATTTTTCTTTGATTTTTTATTTGTTTTCTACTTTGTGTGTAATATGTGTTTCTTTTATCCCTAGGTATTTATATGGTGAAATTAGAAGAGTTTTTGATTAACCTTGACTCCCTTTTTGGATAGGATTTCATATTATCAGAAAACGTGAACTCAATCCTTAGACATATTGAATCCAACTCCAACCCTAGCAACACCCAATTCACGATAAAATTATTATTCATTTTTATTATTTTAACATCTAATAAAAAATATATATTAAATAAAAAACCAAAAATAGATAAAAACAAAATTAGATAAGTAAGATTAACCCAAAAAAATAAATAATTAAATAATTAAAAAAAATAAAAAAAAATAGTTGGGCTAGACGAATTGGACCCCATAGAACCAAGCCCCAATGGGTATGGGCCTGGACCAAAATGGGTATCTACAAATAGTAGTTGCCTTCTATGTACATGATCAGCATAAACTGATATGCTATACATACTCTCTTCTTAATAATGCTTTCTCTACTATATTGAGCAAGGCATTTCCTTTATGTCTAATGAAAAATAAATTACTTGCAACCACAGATATGCAGGTTGCCTTAAATAATTTTAAAATTTTATGAAGCATATAAATATACACGATAATGCATTTTAAGTGTATCTAAATATAAAAATTTGTTTTGGCCAAAAAATAAAAATAAAAATTTTGTCCTAAACTAAAAATAAAAAAAAAAGTAAAAAAAGAATAAGAGATGAGGAAGGAGATACAAAATCTAACTGTCCTTTGGCACTTGCTTGAATTTTAGGATGAGCATAAAAGTAGTTTGTTTCTTGGCTATAGAAGATTTTTATATGCATGTTTGTTTGTTTGTTTGTGTGTATTATTTTTGCCATGGTGTAGGCCTAAATTTGCCATCTCCTAGTTGAGCTGTTTTTATATGATGTTAAGCCTATTGTTTTTTGTTTCTTTTTCACGATGGTCTGTTCAAAGCTGGGAAGAATGAATGATATATTGTAGACACTAAAAACAACTCTAGGGATAAAGCTAGTGAACTTTATACGATCCAATTTTGGTTGGAATGGATCACTAGAGAACATTGTCTCCCCTACCACAAATCCATTACAAGTTAGCCAAATTCTCAACCTCCTCTTTTGGCAAAGCTTGTTCTGTACTTATTCTATATAGTTTTATTTTTTTTAGATGGACCAATTCAAAACTTGGAGCAAATAGGGTCCTCACATTATTATTCTAGTTGCATGTACAAAAAAACTCAAAATCGCTTTACTTTATTCATAAGCTTTACTTAAAAAACGTTTTTTTAATGGAATCGCTATGTTGTATACTAGTACACAAAAACTTATACTTTTATTGTTTATTCCTTTAATCAACTATTACTTAATTAACTTTTTTGTTTCATGCCGTGATGAATTTATAACAAAAATCAATTTTTTTTTTTAATTTTTCATTACAGGATACAGATAGTCTAATAACCAACTTGAAGAGCATTAAAGACTATCTTTACTCTTTCAAGTCATGGGTATGCTATTTTATGCTTATTTCTATTGGTTGTTAGGATGAAACATTTGTTTGTATCCTCTTGTATGTTATGTGCCATTTTCTATCAAAACCATTTTTTATTGTACACAAGCTCTCATGCTTAGATCCCTAAGGCACAATGCATGCTAGTCAATAGCCAACCCGAAGCCACACCAGGCTCATCTTATCCCACAAAACTCATATCTCAGTGCCTCAACCCTTAGCCTCATTCTAGGCTGCCAGCATACATGATGGACACTTAGCATCATGCTCGTCCCATCTTAGGGACTTAGGTGTGCTACCCCAACCACAACACACCTTTACCAATTGGCCACAAAGGTCTAGCAGTATGTCTACCTACTAGTTTGCACATCCCTCAGACTTAATGGTACCTCTCTTACACAAACACCATCTCATGATCCTTTAGTAGAATGAGGGGAAATCAAGGGGCATAGTAAGCACTACAGCCTAACCCCATGGTTTAACCTAAAAGCATGATACGAGGCTTAAGGGTTCAATGTAAAGCATGATACAAAGCCCACCAACCCCGACCATCCCCACATTTACCATGACCTGAAAAGACACCATGCCACACTCATGACTCAACGATGCCTGCCTACCTAAATACTACATATGCCTAGAAGTAGCTCATTTTAGACTAGTCAGGCCTTCGCTTGCCTGTTAACCAAGGGGGTGGTGGAGAGTTAACACCAGTGATCCCCCTATAAAGAGTGTAAAAGCTTTCCAAGCTATCCTACCAGGAACTGTAAAACTGTTTGAAATAGGAACACTTTTTCCCCAGCCATCTCAAGGTCTTTCTTCAGCTAACTCAGGGCCTAATGACCTTTCTCTTGGTCATAATAATTTAGGCATTCCACTTGTTGCTCCACTAACCCACTAAATGGTGCTGTGGTCGGCTTCAACCAATAGTATTAGACTAGCTACTTAGCTCCAGGGCACCCAACCACTAGCTCACACTTACCCGTGTATCTTGAGGTCTAGGGCTTACATTGCTCGCATACACTATCATGTTTCTTGGCTCATACTACCTGTGCATAACTCTAAAATTGCTATCCCACCTTGATTGCTATTTAGTTCGGAGTCAGTCATGGCTAGATCGAGGCACACTAGGGCCTGACCAAGACACTCTCCTCTATACACTATGTTGATGCCCTCATCAATCTAAAAACCACACCCAACACTCTTGTTGGTCATAATTGACATTTTCCCATATGTTTCTCACTTATGCTTTTAAGAATTAGGTCGAGATCCCATCACATGAGGCATTACCCTTAGTACTCATTCATTGTCGATGTAGATGGGTCTCATCCTAGCTTTATGCACCATTGTGCTATATTCACATTTCACCATTAGACTCAAAATATTACTCGATAAGTGCCAATGCACTGTTTCACCCATGATCACATCATTTTGTGACCTCAATGCACCCTTGTCGATCATGACCCTCAGTAGAATGAATGACCACCTACTTTGCCATACATTGGTATGCCCCGTTGTACATGACACATAACAATAATTGTACGCTTATGGCACTGACTTTTCAATGCACCCTTTTGGACGTGGTGCTTAGGTCAATCATGCTCATAAGACACCACCCATGATAGACCTTAAATGGTGATATTCAAACATTTTGGCCATCTCACAACTGGGTCTTTTTAGCCCTTCCAAGTTCACCTCTCTAGGTGTGGCCTTCTAGCCAACCGCCCTCATGGTAGCACTTTAATACTCGTTATCTTGGACTCAACTTATGCTCAATAAAATTTTAGGCTCCACTGCCTGGGCACAGTTCCATAAAGAATCACTTTTCTCCCTTGTTTTACTTAAACTCAACTCAATTTTGCACGCAACCATATCTGTACGATGGTTCCATAACTCGTCTACCTTGACTCTAACATATATTAGAAGGGCAAAACCTAAAGCCCTTGTATAACTCAAGGATCCATTGAACCGCTCTAAACACAAGGTCTTTTCTCTGGCTTTCAAAAGTAAAAAATCTAAAAATCATGAAAAAACACAAAAAGTCACCACCAATCTTTTTAGTGGTGTGATTGGTCACCCAAAAATTTATCTTTTTAATAAAACTATAAAATGGGTTAAAAGCTTTATTAAAAAGACAGTGTTGGTCTACAAAAATAGATTAGGTTCTAGAGTCGATTACATGTGAGGAATGATTAGCACCCACAGTGCCCATAGAATTAGTACCAATTAATCATATGCTATTTATAATTTTGGACAAAAATGATTTTATATGAAATTTAATTGCAATTCCCTTCATTTTGTAAGAAATAATATTAGTTTTTAAAAAATAATTTATTTAGGAATATTAAGAAAATCTTCAAATTAAAGAAATATCTTCAAAGTCTCTAATATAAAGGCAGAATTCGAAGATAGTCTTTTCATTTAAGATTTATCATAGCATTCCTTCTAAAATAATAAAATAACACTATTTGTAAATGATAATTATTAATGACTCTCTAACATCTAGGCAAAGTAACAATAATTATATTTGATGGAATGCTAATTTAATTTTATTTATTCAAAACTAAAATTTCAAGAAAACTTTTGATATAGAAAAAAAGAGAATATAATATAATTAATATTAAACATCTACAACTAGAGCAAATATATATATATATATGCATTACAAATGAAGACATTAATTTAAAAATGAAACAAATGCAAAATGATGATCAAATGCGAATTTAAGAATCAGATTTTCAAATATAAAGAAACCACCTAGACTCTCAAACATTTAGGCAGAGTTTGGGCATGAACTTTTATATTTAAAATCTCATCCTATTATTTTTAGTATTATTGTATTTTTATAATCATGGTTTTAACAAAAGGAATTTATTTTGACTTTGTGGAAATGTATGCAATTCTTAATGAAATAAAATTTTCTAAATAACCCAACATCTAGGCAACATTTAGGAACAATTTACTTCATAAAAGGCTTTCATGCACATTTTTATAAATTTAAAATGAGTTTAGGGTTTTGGATAGGTTTGGGTTCCAATTTTAAGAACTTATGAACCTTTCTAAAAGCCTCCAAAATCTATGCAGACTTTCGAAGCAAGCTTGTTTTTATAGTTTTTCTAAAAATAAATTTTTTATATTCTTATATATTTCATATATATTTCTTGCTTTCTTTAAAATTATTATTATTTTTATTATTATTTTTTAAATAAGAGTGCAAATAAAATAAATTTAATCCAAAATAATAGCAATAATAATTTATGCATGAGAGATTAAGTTGCGTAAAATTAACTTTAGCATAAAATAATTTAAATATTAAATCTATCACAACACATGATATTTCAACTTTAGCTAACTAAGAAATAAATAAGTATGGACATATATTATAAAAAGCATGTATGACACCTAACAAAGTCAACTTGTACTCCATGCTTAGAAGTTTTCTCATGTTAATGAACGCAAAAGAAAAAAATCTTAGATTAGACAATTCAAAGGATAAGATAGTTTGACAATGAAAAAGTTCTCTAGGAACTACTATTATCTTGCAAAGTTTCAATGGTTCCTAAGGCTCTAGACACCAACATTCATTGATTTTCCTTTTTGTCTTCAAAAAAAGGTACTACTCTACCTAATTAAAACACACTAGCATGAATGAGAAACCAACATGGCATGAAGCTTTTGTAGGAGAGATGTCATACATGAGTAAAAGATAACAACCTTACCTTCATGAATTAACATAGCCCACATACAACAGCAATCAACACATAAGGCTTGAAAAAAAACTAACATTTCCATGAAATACCAACATAGGAAGAGGGAAAAAAAAGAAAAAATGAAATCCACCAACACCAAGCAAAACAAAAAGCTTGAACAAGAACTTTATGTGTGTTAAACCCAGCAATAAGTATGAAGCTTTAGATTTCTATCAACAAGTTTTACAGAAGAAAAAGTAATAAATGTGTAAATGGTAAAGCTACACCTTTTGCACCAATAGATACAAATGGGTTCATAGGAAACCTCTAACTTTCATGCAACAGAAAGTGATGAAACTTTTTAAAAGAAGAGATTTTCTTAGGTGTTTGATTTTTAAAAAGTTTCTTTCATTATACACCAATTGAATACAAATGGATATGACAGCGTTCACAAGCATGGAAGCAAATAAAAATGGAAGTAGAAGAGCCATCTTTCCAATCCACTTCTTTTCGAAAAGTGGAGGCTTCTCTTTCTACTAGACCAATCCACTTCTTTCAGCAGACTTCCCCCTTTAGTTGTAAGCTCTCATTTTTTCTAAAGCCCTTTCCTTCTCTTTTTTGTTGCTCATCTCTCTCTTTCTTTTTCTTAATTTACTATTTTTTAAAGCTCCCTAGTTTTCCTCCTTAAGGCTCCAAGGTTTTTTTTTTTTTTTTGCTCCACTAACCTTGTCTCTTATCATTGGTTGAAGGTGTTATCCCTCCACTACAACCCATCAGCTTGTACCCCTCTAGATGTTCCCCGTACTTTCATATTTGTGCATGCCTGTGAAGTGTTTTTGCTTGGGTTTCAAGTTCTTAACAACTTAGTGTTTTCTTCCATTTTTTGTTTCAGTGTAACTTTTAACAATTGGGTGAAGATTTCATAGGAGATCTGATGGTCTACATTATTCACTACAAAATTTTGATTTTTATAGCCCTTAAACCATATGAAAGACCATTTTACCCTTAGTACAAAATTTTTCAGTATTTTATGCCATTCTCTTAAAAATCAATGTTCCCATACTCATTTTTGGGATTTTAAAGCACTAAAAATCATGAAATATTATAAAATTGAGATTTGGGAAGTTTTGTGAAAATCCAAGCTAAAAAAAAGTTTTATGAAATTCCAAGCTCGAAAAGGCTAAATTACGAAAATACCTCTATAAGGATATTTTGATAATTTCACACTTCTTGAGGTACTACTATGATTTCAAATACCCCAAAAATTATAAAATATTATGAACTTAACATTTGAAAAGTTTCACAAAATTCTAAGGTTGAAAAGGCCAAATTACAAAAATACCCTTAGAATGATATTTTGGTAATTTTACACTTTTTAAGGTACTATTGTGATTTTTCATACACCAAAAATTATGAAATATTATAAAATTAAGATTTAAAAAATTTCACAAAAATCTAAGCTCAGAAAGGTTAAATTACAAAAATACCCCTATAAGGGTATTTTTATAATTTTGCATTTCTCAAGGTGTAATAAAAATTTTAGTGTTTTAAAAAATCCTTAAATTTAATTTTAAACCTCATTGATTTCAATTAAGTTTTGAATTTTTTAGAATTAACCTGGGCTTTATCCATTTTGATCAAGTTTTACGCAATTTTGATTTTGTTTGATTGAATTTGACTGAAGTTGACTTTAGGCATCTAAATGGACAAATTTGTAGGCTTTTTATGGGTTGTAAATGGTTCTCCTAAATGGTCTCAGCCCATGTTTACAAATAAGCCTAGGGTCAATCATGTTAAAAACGTTTCAAACAAAATTTGGTATCTACAACTGCCTCTCTTTGAATATTTTTGAGAAATAGAAATAATGCAAAAACATAGATGATAATTTTGTCTAGATGATGCCGTCGTTCCCTCCTTCCCTTTTAGTGTTTTGTTTTTATTTTTTTGTTTTGTTTTTTTTTTTTAAGTTGAAAAGTTCATAAACTAAGAAAAATAATTAGGATTACTACACAAGTTAGTGAAAAAAAAGCTCAGGATTGAGCCACGAACCAAAAATAGAAAAAGACAAGGATTGAACTAAGAGTCGAAAAGTAAATATGATCAAGACTAAGCCATAAATAAGGAAATAAAAATGATCGGGATTGAATTGTGAGTCAACAAACAAAGATCGCTGGATTGAGCCATAAAATGAAAAATAAAAATGACTGGGATTGAACAGTGAGTCGAAAGACAAAGATGACTAAGAGTAAACAGAAAGTCAAAAAATGAAAATGACCAGGATTGTACTGCTAGTCAAGAAATAAATATATTCTGGATTGAATCACGAGTCAAAAAATAAATATGACTAGGATTGAGTCATAAGTTAGAAGATAAAAATGATCGAGATTAAATCACGAGTCAAAAAATAACGATGATTGGGATGAGCTACGAGTCAAAAAATGAAACTGACTAGGATTGAATTGCGAGTTTAGAAATAACGATTATCAGGACTAAGCCACAAGTTGGAGAATAAATATGACTGGGATTGAACCACGAGTCAAGAAATAAATATGACCAAAATTGAATAGCAAGTTAGGAAGTGAAAATGACTGAGATTAAATCACTAGTTAAGAAATAAATATAATATGAACTGAGCCATAAGTCGAAGAATAAAAACGATTAGGATTAAACTGCAAGTCAAGAAATAAATATAACCAGGATTGAGATGCCAGTCAAAAAGTGAAAATGACCAAGATTGAATTGTAAGTCAAGAAATAAATATGATCGAGATTGAGCTACAAGTCAAAAAATAAAAATGATCGGGATTGAACCGTAAGTCGAAAAATAAATATGATTGGGACTGAGCCATAAGTCAGGAAATGAATATAATAGGGACTAAGCCACAAGTTGAAGAATAAAGATGACTAGGATTGAATCATAAGTCAAGAAATAAATATAACCTAACTGAATCGCAAGTCAAAAAATGAAAATGACTGGATTCAATCACGAGTTGAGAAACAAATATAAACAGGACTAAACGGTATCTTAGAAGATAGAGATAATCGAGATTAAACCACGAGTCAAAGAAATAAATATGATCGGGATTAAACCGTATGTTAAAAGATAGAAATGATTAGGATTAAATTGCAAGTTAAAAAATAAATATAACTAGAACTGAGCCATAAATCAAAAAATAAAAATGACAGGGATTGAACTGCGAGTCAAGAAATAAATATGACCAGGACTGAGTTGCAAGTCAAAAAATAAAAATGATTAGGATTGAACCACGAGTTGAAGAATAAAAATGATTGGGACTAAGCCACAAGTCCAAAAATAGATATGACCATGATTGAACCGTAAGTAAAAAATAAAGATGATTAGGACTGAGTCGTAATTTAAAAAATAAAAATAACCAGGATTGAACCACGAGTCAAAGAATAAAAATGATTAGGACCGAGCCGCAAGTCAAAAAATGAAAATGATCGAAATTAAACCTTAAGTCAAAAAATAAAGATGACTAGGCTTAAATCTTTCTTTGGTAGCAAAGAAACTGAGTTTAAAATTTCACTGGTGCTAGCGAAGCTAGGCTTAAATTTTCACTAGCGCCAAGTAAACTAGGTTTAAACTTTAATTGGTGCCAACCAAGCTAGGCTTAAACTTTTTTACAAGTGCCAAGTAAACTGGGCTTAAAATCAGCATCAGGTGCCAAGTAAATTGGACTTAAATTTTCATTAGTGCCAGCTAAGGTGGGCTTAAACTTTCACTGGTGCCAGATAAACTAGGGTTAAAATTTCATTGGGTGTCAGCTAAGTTGGATTTAAACTTTTCATCAAGTGCTAGGTAACTTGGGCTTAAATTTTCATTAGGGCCAGATAAAACTGGGCTTAAAATTTTCATAAGGTGCTAGCTAAACTAGGCTTGCATGCCTGAGAATTGACGATCTTTATCAAAAATGAAAGGTGAAAATTCATTCCAAATGGGTTGAATGGTTCTGTATATGGAGATTTCTATTTATTCAAAAGGGTTTCAACATCTGAATGAGATAAAAGGCATATAATTTTTCATGCAAGCTCAAAAATGAAACATAAACATTTCTAAAAACATGGATTCTTGAAAACCAAACATATTCAACATTTTCCTTAGTCTCCAAATGCTACATTTTAATATATCTCAAGAATAGCTATAAGGGTTTGAGATTTTGAAAGGTTATTTGGAAATAGGCAAAAGTTGAGAATTTTAAAATTAACTCATCTCAGACTTTTGTGACTTTGATATTTTAGATCTTTCAATAAGGTTTAGCTTATCTTGGCTCAACATTTACCACATTTAGCAATAAAAGTGGCCTTCAATGTTTGCTCTAGACTGCCATTTTTAAGGTTTTCACCCTAGAACCACTTTTATTTCTATTTTCTTCTTTTTTTATTTTTTTTATTAACACATCATGCACTTTAAAAAATTCAAAACTAATTTGAAAGAGGAAAATAATTTTTTCACTAACGATCCAAACAAGAAATTATGTAATAAATAGGGACTCAAATGATTCATGGTCATTTTTTCAAGATAAACTCTTTAATTTTAAGCCTTCATGCTTGATCTAATAAGGACTTTTCAAATGTTGTAACGTAGGTTCAGGTTCAGGTTATCAAAAAAAATGATAAAAAGGCTCAAAACAAGTATTTAAGGGCATTTAGAGCCAATGATCATTTTTCCATTCAAAGGATACACTTTGAGGTCTATTCCATTTTGCTTTCCACCCATTCATTTTTTTTCTTCTTCCTTTCCTTTTATTTTTTTTATTTTCTTTTCTTTTGCATTCTTTCACTAACTGGATTTAAAACTTATTGTGAACTTTTTATATTGAGCCTTTGCCCGAACATACAAGATTTCATTTAAACGTCCCCATTCTTAACCCTTAAAAGTGTTCTTTTTTGCCTTCTCAGTGTGGAGGGTGATCCTTAATTAAAGTTTATTTTGAAAGAATTCAATCAGACTCAAAGGGGTAACAAAGGATAAACTTCTACATTTGTGAAAAGATAATGAAAGACAACCATTTGTCATTTCAACTATAAACACTTAAATTGAAGAGCAGTTCCCTTTAGAAAAGTGATCTCAAAAAAAAGTTTTCATTTCAATAGTTTTTTTTTTTTTGCATTTTCTAGTTTTTGCTTTTTTCCTTTTCCTTTTTCCAAAACTTTGAATTTGTCAGGACTTTATTGGAATTTGTTCAAATTTCCTAAGTGTATGATGTGATAACCATTTTTATTTTCTTTTCATTTCTCTTTTTTTCTCCTTATTTTTGTTTTTGTTTTTGTTTTTTTTACATGCCCCCCATAACTCACACCTAAATTTATTTTACCAGTAATGCATTTTATGGAAAATGCTGCATTTTAGCAAACCACCCTTAATGAAAGTTGTTATAAAAAAAGGATCATGTGAATGAACAGGGAAAAAGCCATGTGGAATAAACTTATTTAAGGTATCAGATGATCTAAGTTACTCCACAAAAAGAAAATAAAAAAGTTGATCATAACTTATGTTATCTTAAGGGTAATAAAATCTTTCTTTTTTTATCAACATGCCTCTAAGACACATGAGTCAGGCCAATTTTGTACTAAAGTGCTGAAAAGGTTGATAAATTTGAGGTCTTTTTACAAGACTTGGGTTGGCTTTGAACTATAGCGTAATATTGACACATCAAATTACTACATCTAAATTCTTAAGAAAATTGTCATACTTGCTTGATCTTCTGGGAATCCAAATTTTTTTTTCTTTTTTTAATTAGATGTTTCATTATTCATTACCTTCTAAAAGAATATCATGTTTTGATATCATAACATTATCGGGTGAAAGCAAGGTTCACAAATTCAACTTTATGACTTTTAAAGGTCATGGCTGTTGAATGAAATCATTTGAAAGGCTTAAAAAAGACAGTTTAGGTATTTGACAAATCCCTAATACTGATTGTCAACTCATACGACACTTAAATTTTTTTTTCATTTTTTTATCTTTTGTCTTTTTTTTTTTACAATTTTTTAGAGTACTTTGTTTATAACCTTGGGACCTAACTATGTAAGACTTTATTCAAATCTAACATTTTTCCCTTTTTACCAATTACAAGTCCAAATTTTAACAGAAATTGAAAAATCAAATAATGATATAAATCCATAGAACACTCTTGATGCATAAGATCTATTCATGCAGTGTAAAAACTTAAACATGACCCAAAAATTCACATTCCTAATAATATTCTCAAGATGACACTCAAACTTACAAACAAAGGTTTTTCATTCGACGATTTAATTTTAGCATCATTGACCCGCAACTCTCTCACTATCAATCATCAAAATCACTAATCAATTCTTTATATTTTATGGGATTTACATCAACCAAAGCCTAAACTGTATCCTTGAAGGCAGTATAGTCTTTTATGAAATGTCCTTCAACCTTATCATGAAACTCGCATTTAACATTAGGATTATACCACTTTAGGTAAGAAAGCTTTGTGGGTCTTATAGGAACAATAGAGATCATAAGATTCTTCACCAGTAATGTAAAGAGCTTAGTATAAGACATTAGAAGTAAATGATACATTTTGACTTTCTTTCTCTCATGGCTTCATGAAAGGCTTAGGGAATGGAAGGTCGAAGATTTTAGTTCAGATATGGATTGCTTGAAGATTGTATGAAGTTTTGGAGCTTGATTGTAAATGTTTGGAAATGAGGCCAAAAATAGTCATGAAAAGGATTTGAATGCAAGTTTGAACTTGAAACAATTAGTAAAGGCTACACCGAACCTAGTAACCACATCTTTGAAATCAAATTTTGGAGCTCAGACACTTAAATGGTCAGATCAGTCATCCCTTTCATAATCTTGTCTAGACTTTCATTATTGCTTAAACCATTGAATGATTCAACATGTTTGAAAGTGTGCTAGGCCCTGTGGGAATTGGTTAATGATGACTTCATGAATTCATAGGACTCACTTAGGCTAAATTTGGTAAAGACTCTTGAAAAGGCATCAAAATAAATTTCTTGAGTCTAGCCATAGTCTTCGTCAACTCAACAAGCTATTTTTTTACCTTTCAAATATCATGACCAAACTCCTCTTGATTTTGTTCTAATGTTCTAATTTGTGCCTCCTATTGATCTTCCATATTTTTAGCTTCTTATACCCACTAACAAAAATATTATCTCAAGGGTTTAATGCCAATAATGCTTATACTATTATTCTTGCTAAATGAATGACATAATTTTTAATTTGCATGTGGCATATCTATGAATGCTTGAATATGATAATGACAAAAATGGAATAACCCAAAAATATACAAAGCAACTTAATGATGAATGGAATGACTAAATTCCAAAAAGAAAATAAATTTCTTACCTATCCTAAAATTGTTTTTGCTCTTTTTTTTTGCCTTTTTTTTCATCTCTTTTTTTTAACCTAACTTTCTTTGTGCTATTATTACCCTAAAACACAAATTGTATCAAAGTGCCCACATATCTTAATTTGGGTAATTTTTGTGAAAGAAAAAATGGCATGGCTTTAGACTTTTGAATAATTTTTACAAAAGGTCAACACCACAAATGGCTCAATGAGCATTTTTTTTTGTCTTTTTTGTCTTTTTGTCTTTTTTTTTTTGTCTTGTCGATGATTGGCCTAAAACAAATACCCTCTCTTAAAATATAATGCCTATGCAATGTAAGCAACAAAATCAAAAAAATATATAAAAGATAAAATAACTCAATAATTCGAAATGAAGAAGTAATAGAAACAATATAGCAACCATACAATAGAATAATATAATGTATATAGTATCCTAACTTTTGGTAATTTTTCTAAAAATGTAGCGTGGTTTTACACTAGGCATGCTTTCTATGGCTCTTAATATGCCAAGTTGGGATTTATTTATCTAAGGTTCCCAGACTATTTTTACATAATCATTCGTTATAGACTTGTAAGGCTCCTTGATCTGCATCCATTGTAGGCTACTAATAGAAAGGGTCCAATTTGAGTGAAAGTGTTTCACTAGTAAATACGGAGATTATCACCTCACGAGAGCATAACTACTTAACTTTCTCTTAAAAAGGATGGAGCTCGGGTCTAGAGCTCATGCATGTAAGTGCATATGCAAAAGTGTGCAAAGTGACATAGATATCATAAATAAATCATAAGCACAAAACCAAAATAAAAAAATAACTAACATACAATTTATTTTATTTATTAACCTATATATATATTTTTGAAAAATTAAAATAAAGGAAATTAAATTAAATATCAAATAAAACCAATTAAACTCAACAATTATTAATAGTGCATAATTAAAATTTTTGGCCTAACTTTAAAAAATCCCTAGTGGAGTCGCTAAGTTATCGTAATGTATTGATCCAAAGATTCGATCGTTAGATGTAAAAAATCTAAAAATCGTGAAAAATCATGAAGAGTCACCACCAATCTTGTTAGGGGTGTGATTGGTCACCCACAAATTTATCTTTTTAATAAAACTGTAAAATGGGTTTAAAGCTTTATTAAAAAGATAGTTTTAGTCTACTAAAATATACTAGGTTTGGGAGTCGATTATATATGGGGAAGGATTAGCTTCCCCACAGCACTTATAGAATTAGTACCAATTAATCATGTGTAATTTATAATTTTGAACAAAAATGGTTTTTATATTAAATTTAATTACAATTCCCTTCATTTTGTAAGAAATAAAATTAGTTTTAAAAAATCATTTATTTAGGACTATTAAGAAAAATCTTCAAATTAAAGAAATATCTTCAACATCTTCGACAAAAAGGTAGAATTCGAAGATAGTCTTTCTATTTAAGATTTATCACAACATTTCTTCTAAAATAATAAAATAATACTCTTTGTAAATGATAACCATTGATGACTCTCCAACATTTAGGTTGAATATCAATAATAATATTTAATGAAATGCTATTTTAATTTTATTTATTCAAAACTAAAAATTTTTTTAAAAAATTTAATGTAGAAAAAAATGAAATATAATATAATTAATATTAAACATTCATAACTTGAGCAAACATATATATATATATGTGTGTGTGTGTGTGTTATAAATGAATATATTAATTTAAAAATGAAATATATACAAAATGATGATCAAATGCGAATTTAAGAATCAAGTTTTCAAATATAAAGAAACCATCTAGACTCTCTAACATCTAAGCAGAGTTTAGCTACAAATTTTTATATTTAAAATCCTGTCCTCTTATTTTTATTATTATTGTATTTTTATAATCATGATTTTAACAAAACAAATTTATTTTGAATTTGTGGAAATATATAAAAATTCTTAATGAAATAAAATTTCCTAAATACCGCAACATCTAAGCAGAATTTGGCTACAAATTTTTATATTTAAAATCCTGTCCTCTTATTTTTATTATTATTGTATTTTTATAATCATGATTTTAACAAAACAAATTTATTTTGAGTTTGTGGAAATATATAAAAATTTTTAATGAAATAAAATTTCTTAAATACCGTAACATCTAGGCGACATTCGAGAATAATTTACTTCATAATAGGCTTTCATGTAAATCCTTATAAATTTAAAATGAGTTTGGGGTTTTAGGTAGGCTTGGGTTACAATTTTAAGAACTTACGAACCTCTCTAAAAATTTCTAACATTGGTAAATTTTCGAAGCAAGCTCATTTTTATAGTTCTTCTAAAAATGAATTTTTTTATATTTTTTTATATTTCATATATATTTCTTGCTTTCTTTATTATGATTATGATTATTTTTTTATTTTTATTATTACTATTATTATTATTCCCTTTTTTATCATTAGTTTTTTGAAGCAAGAGTGCAAATAAAATAAATTGCATCCAAAATAATAACAATAATAATTTATGACATGAGAATAAGTTGTACAAAATTAACTTTAGCATAAAAGAATTTAAATATTAAATCTATCACAACACATGAGATTTCAACTTTAGCTAACTAAGAAATAAATAAGGATGGACATATAATATAAAAAGCATGCATGACACCTAACAAAGTCAACTTGTACTCCACGCCTAGAAGTTTTCTCATGTTAATGAATGCAAAAAACAAAAACTTAGATTAGACAATTCAAAAGATGAGATAGTTCGATAATGGAAAAGTTTTCTAGGCCCTATTATTATGTTGCAAGTTTCAATGGTTTCGAAGGCTCTAGGCACCAATATTCATTGATTTTCTTTTTTGTCGTTAAAAAAAGGTGCTACTCCACCTAAGTAAAACACACTAGCATGAATGAGAACCCAATATGGCACGAGGCTTTTCATAGGAGAGATGGCATAAACAGGCAAAGGACAACAACCTTATGTTTGTGAATTAACATAGCCCACATACAACAGCAATCAACACATAAGGCTTGAATAAAAAGTAACATTTTCGTGAAAGACCCATACAGGAAGAAGGAAAGAGAAAAAAAATGAAAGCTACCAACACCAAGCAAAACGGAAAGCTTAAACAAGAACTTTATGTGTGTTAAACCTAGCCAGAAGTATGAAGCTTTAGATTTCCATCAACAAGTTATGCAAAAGAAAGAGTAATAGATATGTAAATGGTAAAGCTACACCCTTTGACATCAATAGATACAAACAGGTTCATGGGAAACCTCCAACTTCCATGCAATAGTGATGAAACTAGTTTAAAAGAAGAGGTTTTCTTGGGAGTTTTGGTTTGAAAAAGTTCCTTTCATTACACACCAATTGAATACAAATGAATATGACAGTGTTCACAAGCTTGAAAACAAACAAAAATGGAAGCAAAAGAGCTACCTTTCCAATCCACCTTTTTTTAAAAAGTAGAGGCTTCCCTTGCTACAAAACCAATCCACCTCTTTCGACAAACTTCCCCCTTTTGGTTGTAAGCTTTCTTATTTTCTAAAGCCTTTTCATTATCTTTTCTATTGCTCCTCTCTCTCCCTTTCTCAACATTACATCTCATAAGGCTATTTTTCTCGGCCAACATAAGCACAGTCCATTGACTACCACAATCTCATAATTCTCTGACCACAAGAACTCATGGTCCACTGACCATCACAAACTCATGGTTTCAATCTTCAATCAACTCATACTCATCTACCTTTGTAGAGTGGCTCCATGCTTAGACCCAAATTACTCAACTCATATCCTCACTAGGGCATATGTACCACATAACAAGTGCACATGTTAGTAACTAATCTCAATACGCATGACTCATGTCCTTCAGGATAAAAATTGCTTCGGCCCTCATGGCTTTACTCAACACCATTTCATGGTGTATGCCCCTATCGTATTTTGGTCACATCATGGTTTTCCCATTGTAAGGGCATCACATCCTTGTATGCGCTAACACCTTATGCTAGGTGAGGACAGACTCCCATGCCCTTTCGCTTGGCATCCAAGAGCCTACTCAAAAACTTTCCACCTATGCCAAATTTTCTCACAGCACGTATCGTTAGCTTATTCCCAAGCCCTCATAGCCACAGAACTATATTTGTGTCTTAATAACTCTCTTTGACCTTAGCATTGCCTCAATTTCACTTTATCGTGCCCTCACTCGGGGTCACATTAATCCCACCACTAAGCCAAACCAAGCTCTGATATCACGTGCTATTAGCCACTTGTTCCTTAGACCAAAACCTCGATTCTGTGTGGTACCAAGACTACTTTTAGTCAAGTCAACCTTTTTGAGTCCATTTTTTCATGGACAAATCGTTACTAACTCTTTAAGCCATATACTCATGAGCTCTTCCTAGCTCATACCTTGTAGGGTCGCACGCAACATTTTCAAACTTGATAGAGAGGAACCCAACTCCCATTATCTCATTAGCCCATGATTCTCAGTGTGGCCCTGAGTACCCATCTCTACTTGTAGGCATTAAGCTCCCAAGCACCGACTTACTTGGCTCATAAGGGTGTATAGCCTCGATTCTTATGTTATTATCTCATTCTGGCATGGTGATAACCCAACACCATACCCACCTACATCGTACATAAGCTCTCATACCTAGATCTTGTAAGCATAACACATGCTAGTCAGTAGCTAGTTCGGAGCCACACTAGGCTCATCTCATCCTACAAAACTTATATCTCAAGGCCTCAACCCTTAGCCTTATTCTAGGTTACTTGCACACATGATGGACACTTAGTATCATGCCTATCCCACTTTAGGGACTTGTGTGTGCTACCCTAGTTGCAGTACACCTTTACCAATTGGCTATAAGAGTCTAGTAGCTTGCCTACCTGCTAGGCTGCTCATCTCTCAAGCTCAATGGTGTCCCTCCTACACAAACACCATCTCATGATCTTTTTGGCACAAAGAAAAAAATCGATGGGCATAGCGAACGCTACTGTCTAACCCTATGGTTCAACGCAAAGGCGCGATGCAAGGCCCGTCGACCCTAACTGTCTCTGGGTTTACCATGATCTGAAGAGATACCATGCCACACTCATGATCCAATGATAACCGCCCACCCAAACACCACATGTGCCTAAAAGTAGCTCACTTTAGACTTGCCAAGCCTCCCCTGCATGCTAGCCAAGAGGGTGGTAGACAGCTGACACCAATCATCCTCCTATAAAGAGCATAAGAGCTATCCCAGCTATCCTACCAAAAACCATAAGACTATTTGAAATAGGGACATTTTTCTCCCTAACCATCTCCGGGTCATTCTTTAGCCAACTTGAACTGTTTTTATATGATGTTAAGCCTTTTCTTTTTTTTCGTTTTTCCGTTCCATGATGATCTGTTCAGAGCTGGAAAGAACGAATGAGATATTATGGATGCTAAAAGCAACTCCAAGAATAAAGTTAGTGAACTTTATGCGATCCAATTTTGGTTGGAATGGATTACCAGAGAACATTATCTCCCCTACCACAAATCTATTGCAGGTTAACCAAATTCTCAACCTCCTCTTCTAGCAAAGCCTGTACCGTACTTATTCTATATAGTTTTTTTTTTTTTTGGTGATGGACCAATTCAAAAATTGGATCAAGTAGGGTCCTGACATTATCGTTCCAGTTGCATTTACAAAAGGAACTAAAAAAATCGCTTTACTTTATTCATACGCTTTACTCAGAAATCACATTTTAGGTTGTATATTAGTACACAAAAATTTCTACTTTCAATATTACTGCACCAATATCTACCAAATTATTACAGCAACTTAAGTACTGAACCAAAGAAGCTAGATGTTGAAGCAGAGGGCAAGCAAATGTATGAAATTAAATGAAGTGGATCAGCCTCAGTGTCATGAGCCACCCTTGTATAGGGCCATGGTCGGAACTTAGGTTGCCATGAGCCACCCATGTATAGGGCCATGACCGAGTAGATACCTTGTGCTAGGAAAAGTGTCCCCATTTCAAACATTGTAACAGTTACTGGCAGCATAGCTCTAAAAGCTCTAAGGCTCTTTAGGGGGGGTGAACCGGCAGCGTAGTGTTGGGCTGTCTCACCGGGTGCTATGCGAGCTTAGGCCACCCACCAAGGGCTGCCCCCTGGCCTTGGTGATGGTGGGAGGACCCGATGTATGATTCCCGTTTATAATAAAATTTACCCCGATTGAATGCCCGATTGTTGCCTCGATGCGTTTCTTTCTTTCTCGATGTGAATGTGCCTTGTTGTGTGTGTATGCTTGAGATTGATCTCGATATATTGTGCCTTATTGTGAATGCATGAGACTAACCATGGTTTATGGTTATTTGTTCAGATATCGATCTATTGAAGGCTGACTTGGGTGGAAGCGTCCATTCAAGTGCCGCGTGGGCTAGTGCTTGTTGAGAGAAAGCTTAGTCCGTGACACGTGGTATCAGAGCACGATTGAGAAGTGCTAGAAAATGGATGAGATGGCCACATGTGGTGGACCTAATCATCAATAGAGAATCGAAGAACTTGAGGTCGCGGTGGCCGCAATGAAAACTCACATGATGACTAAAGATCGAGTAAGGGAGATCGAGACAACCCAGCGGGAGTTATCCGATACTCTCCACAATGTGAGTGAAGAGGCTAGAGATGCCTTGAATATTCTTCAGAATGAGTTTGAAGAGCTCAGAACACAGGTGAGCATCTTACAACTGGCTGTGGCCAGGTCAGGTTCGAGCTTGATGGATAGGGGAAGAAGGCCTAAGGTGCCGGAGCCTCGATGTTATGATGGGGCAAGGGATGCCAAGAAACTTGAGAATTTCTTATTTGACATGGAGCAATACTTTCGGGCGGTGCACACGGATTCAGAGGAAGACAAGGTATCAATGGCATCGATGTACCTCGCAGGGGATGCCAAGCTTTGGTGGCGTTCCAAGTTTGTCAATGACGAGTGCCTAATTAAAACTTGAACGGACCTGAAACAGGAAATGAAAACCAATTTTTCCCGGAGAATGTGGAGTATATGGCTCAAAAGAGACTCCGAGAGTTGGTGCAAACGGGGACGGTGCGAGAGTTTGTGAGGAGCTTCTCGACCCTGATGTTGGACATTCGAGACATGTCTGAGAAGGACAAGATGTTCTATTTTCTTGAGAGCCTCAAGCCTTGGGCCAGAGCAGAACTACACCGATAAAAAGTGCAAGACGTGGTCGCAGCCATGGCTACAGTGGAACGTCTCCAAGACTATAACGATGGCTCCTTAAAACGGAAAAATCCTTCACCAGCTGGCAGTAGCTTCAACTTTGGGAGTGGGAGAAAGATGACCAGATTGGACCGTCCCTTCAATGGGGGATCAGATAGGAGGCTTTTCGATCAAGATAGCACCCAGCCCAAAACAAACAATGCAGTGACTTTCAGGCCTAGGCAACCGCTAGCTTGCTTTCTTTGCAAGGGGCCGCATCGGGTGGTCGAATGCCCGCATAGAGGAGCCCTTAGCACTTTAAGGACCTCATCGTAAGAGTCTGTAAAAGCGTCGGAGAGCGTTGGAGAGATCGAAGAAGAACCAGTCAGGATGGGCTCAATAAGGTTCCTCAATGCCCTTCACACCCAACTGAACACTATAAGGAAAGAGCAAAGTAGGGGCTTGATGTATGTGAATCTAATGATCAATGAGAAGGCCACCAAGGCCATGGTGGATACAAGTGCAACCGATACCTTCATCACACCAAAAGAAGCGAAAAGGTGTGGCCTCCAGGTTAACAAAGACTGTGGACGAATGAAGGCGGTCAATTCGCCAGCCTTTGCGATCAGTGGAAGCTCCAAGGGTGTGACAACTAAATTGGGGCCATGGGAGGGGAAGGTGGACTTCACAGTCTCCCCTATGGATGACTTTGATGTCATCCTTGGATTGGACTTCATGACGTTGGCTCAGGTGATCCCTATCCCCGCTGCTAGCTGCTTGTTGTTTTTAGGGGAACACCCATGTGTGGTGCCAGCCAATATCTTGCCAAAGAGTGGAAAGAAAATGATTTCGGCTTTGCAATTCAAGAAAGGGGTAAAAAGAGGGGAACCCTCTTTTGTGGCCATGTCGATCTACAAAGAAGGGTCGAAAGTAGAACCAATACCCGATGACGTGAAGAGAGTGTTGAAAGAATTCGAAGGGGTGATGCCAGAGATGTTGCCCAAGGTTCTACCCCCTCGACGAGTAGTGGACCACGAAATTGAGCTCCTCCCAAGAGCAAAACCCCCTGCTAGAGCTCCCTATCGCATGGCCCCGCCAGAGTTAGCTGAGCTGAGAAAACAGTTAGATGAACTTCTACAATCCGGGTTCATCCGACCATCAAAGGCTCCTTTCAGAGCGTCAGTGCTATTCCAGAAGAAGCATGATGGGAGTTTGTGCTTATGTGTTGACTACAGGGCCCTGAACAAAGTCACCGTAAGAAACAAATATCCTATCCCGCTTATAGCAGACCTGTTTGATCAATTGAGCCGGGCCAAGTACTTCTCCAAACTAGACTTGAGATCTGGATACCATCAGGTCAGAATCGTTGAGGGAGATGAGCCAAAGACCACTTGTGTAACACGGTATGGCGCATTTGAATTTTTTGTTATGCCCTTTGGACTGACCAATGCTCCTGCCACATTTTGTACATTGATGAATCAGGTGTTCCATGACTACCTTGACAAATTTGTAGTCATTTATTTAGATGATATAGTGGTGTACAGCTCCACCTTGAAAGAACATCAAGAACACCTACGCCGGGTATTTAAAAGGCTGCAGGACCACCAGTTATATGTAAAAAGGGAGAAATGCGCGTTTGCCCAGACCCAAATCCACTTCCTCGATCACATTGTCGAACGTGGCCACATTCGAATGGACATGGAAAAGGTTAGGGCCATCAAGGAGTGGACAACACCAAAGAATGTTAGTGAACTCCGCTCATTTCTGGGACTAGCCAACTATTATAGAAGGTTTGTGGAAGGGTACTCTCACAAGACCACGGCCCTCATGGAGTTATTGAAGAAAGAGCATAAATGGTGTTGGACCAATGAGTGCCAAGAGGCCTTTGAGAGATTGAAAGATGCCATTATGAAGGATCCCATCTTAGCTTTCCCCGATATTGAAAAGCCTTTTGAAGTTCAGACGGATGCATCTGATTTTGCTATTAGAGGTGTGCTTTTACAACAACATCACCCGATAGCATTTGAAAGTAAGAAGCTAAGTGAAGCGGAGAGGAAATATACGGCCTAAGAAAAAGAGCTCCTGGCGGTGGTTCATTGCTTAAGGACTTGGCGACATTACTTGTTGGGTTCACACTTTGTCGCGAAGACAGACAATGCAGCCGTCAGCCATTTTCTCACCCAACCAAGGCTTACGGCGAAACAAGCTAGGTGGCAGAAATTTTTAACAAAGTTCGACTTTCATTTTGAGCATACCGCTAGAAAGACCAATCAAGTGGTGGATGCATTGAGCAGGCGACCAGAGTTGGCGGCCCTCAGAAGAATGGCCCCAATGGCAACTAGCAGAGCCACTACGGACATTCATAAGTTGATTGGAGATCATCTAGGGAAGGACCCGTAAGCCTGTACCATCTTGAAGCTAGTGGAAGAAGGGAAGTCCAAATACTTCTGGCAAGAAAATGGGGTCTTGTGGACCAAGGGACCTCGAGTGTTTGTGCCAAGAGCAGGAGGGCTGGGACAGATGCTGATGAGGGAATGCCATGACACCCCATGGGCGGGACACCCAGGCTGGCAACGCACTTTAGCGTTACTAAAACAGGGATACTATTGGCCTCACATGCGACAAGATGTGATGGACTACACGAAGACTTGCCTTATTTGCCAACAAGACAAAGTCGAAAAGAGGAAACCTACAGGCATGCTGGAACCATTGCCGGTACCCACCAAACCGTGGGAAAGCATCTCCCTCGATTTCATCTCGAGCCTACCTAAGGTTGGTGATCTTGGAACTATCTTAGTGGTAATTGACCGGTTCTCCAAGTATGCCACATTCATCCCCGCTCACAAGTATTGTACAGCAGAAGACACAGCTCGGCTATTGTTCAAACATGTGGTCAAATATTGGGGCCTCCCTCAAAACATCATCAGCGATCGAGATTTGAGATTCACGGGGTCCTTTTGGAGGGAACTTTTCAAGATTTTGGGTTCCCAACTCAACATCTCTTCGAGCTACCATCCGCAAACCGATGGCCAAACGGAACGTTTCAATGGATTGTTGGAGGAATATTTGAGGCACTTTGTCCAAGCCAACCAAAAGGACTGGCCTTCATTGTTGGATGTTGCTCAACTCTGCTTTAATTCCAACAAAAGCTCTTCCACTCACAAGAGCCCATTTGAGGTGGTCACGGGACAACTACCAAGGCTACCCCACACTTCCTTGGAACAATATGGAGGAAAGAATCCAAGAGCTTTCAACCTCAGCAAGGAGTGGAAGCAAAACACAGAGATAGCGCAAGCTTACCTGGAGAAGGCATCAAAGCGGATGAAGAAATGGGCAGACAAGAATCGCAGAGCTCAGCAATTCCAAGTTGGTGATTTGGTCCTGGTCCGACTAGTTCCTGAACAAACCAGGTTCTTAAGAAAGAGAGATCGTAGACTGGTGCGCAAATATGAAGGTCCAGTAAGGGTCATTTCCAAGGTGGGGAACGCTTCTTACAAAATCGACCCACTGAAGTGGATGAAGGTGCACCTAGTATTTCATGTAAGCAACCTGAAGCCTTTTCATACAGATCCTACAGATACTAACCGAAAGGAGCCAACCAGAGCTGCCATCACCATGAAGCCACCCTCAGAGCGTCGAGTCGAAGAGATCTTAGCCGACAGGGAAACCAAGATATCTCGAAGACTAGTTCGGGAATACTTAGTGAAGTGGGAGGGTTTAGGACTAGAAGAAACCAGCTGGGAGAGAGAACACGACCTCCAGAGATTTCAAAGGAAGATTGAAGAATTTCAAGCCAGCAAGTCGACGAGGACGTCGATAGAATAGGTGGGGGAGGATGTCATGAGCCACCCTTGTATAGGGCCATGACCGGGACTTAGGTTGCCATGAGCCACCCATGTATAGGGCCATGACCGGGTAGATCCCTTGTGCTAGGAAAAGTGTCCCCATTTCAAACATTATAACGGTTACTGGTAGCATAGCTCTAAAAGCTCTAAGGCTCTTTAGGGGGGTGAGCCGGCAGCGTAGTGTTGGGCTGTCTCACCGGGTGCTATGCGAGCTTAGGCCACCCACCAAGGGCTGCCCCCCTGGCCCTGGTGATGGTGGGAGGACCCGATGTATGATTCCCGTTTATAATAAAATTTGCCCCGATTGTTGCCTCGATGCGTTTCTTTCTTTCTCGATGTGAATGTGCCTTGTTGTGTGTGTATGCTTGAGATTGATCTCGATATATTGTGCCTTATTGTGAATGCGTGAGACTAACCATGGTTTATGGTTATTTGTTCAGATATCGATCTATTGAAGGCTGACTTGGGTGGAAGCGTCCATTCAAGTGCCGCGCGGGCTAGTGCTTGTTGAGAGAAAGCTTAGTCCGTGACACTCAGCCTCAGCTCCCCTTTTTTTTGTTACACTTATTTTTAACTGTATTCAGCAGAGATTATGGATCATTTCCCTTTTTATAATAACCGTGCCCCTAGGCTAATACCCATCCATCCGATGCCGACCAAGTTTTTGTCAAATTTTCCCACCGAATTTAGATAGCGGGCCTGCAGAACAAGACTTGGAAGAACGCTATTCAAAAATGTGGATATTTGTATTTTCCAACTTTGAACACAATTCTTCATCACGTACAATTTGTTCGTGAGACCTGAGATAACGCTGTCGTCCCTTGACACTGGACGTCGCTACCTAGTTGAAAAGGTCAACGGGAATGGGAGGTTGAGAGCCATGATACGCTGCTCTCAATTGCTGACAAAAATCAGGAATGAGAACCACTAAAACTTCAGAACTTAATCCATGTTTAACGCGTAAATTAGATATGCTAATATTCTATATGGTACATTGATATGGAAATAAACTTTTAGTTTTAACAATCAAAATTCAATAACAAAAACGCGTATAACTAGATTCTTTTGTGAAACTACAAATAACGTTCTTGTAGCCTTTGCCGCTCGACTAATTTTGTCTCAACTGAGTGTCAATGTACGAGAATTTTGTAAATAATATTCAGTTAGTTCATAGGTTAGTGAGAAAACTTACAATATAAATTATGAATATAATAGGAAAAATAGAATATAAAAGTAAGATGGTTTAAAATTTTAGTAATAATTATATATGAATTTAATAAAATTTTTAAAAAAATCATGTTTTCGTAATAACACAAATTGTGCATACAATTTTCATATAAAATATATATAAATATGAAAATTTTAATATTTTATGTTACATGAATATATGAATTATCAAATTACTTCGAAATACACTCTGGTCCACCAAGAGCTTCAAATGGGTTCCACTGTTTGACAAAAATCATAAATGAGGACCATTCAAACTCAGTGCAAATGTAAATGGTCAAACAATTTAAACTTTTGTTAAATTGCCAAATTCAGAGTGCAAGTTTAGCAGTTTATTGGGGTTGGGGCAACTTCCACAGACCTCACTCACTTAACACCCCCGCAAGATACTTCATATATTTTGTCAAAATTTCCAAATTCATATAGTCCAAGTTTAGTAGTTTATTTGTTTGGACAACTTCCACAGGCCTCACTCACTCTGCACCCCCACAATATTAGTTGTATATTATTTGCATATGTAGATAGTCAAACAATTTAAACTTTTGTTAAATTTCCAAATTCATAAAATCCAAGTTTAGCAGTTTATTTCGAATTGGAGGTTCCTAAGCTTTAGGTTTGGGCAACCTCCACAGACCTCACTCTGCACCCCCTTAAGAGACTTTATATATTATTTCCTTTGTGGTTCATCAATTTCAAATTTTTTTTTAATCTTTTTCTCTCCATGACGTGGAATTAAAAATATTAAAAAAAATTTGTCGTCCAACTCATTTGATGCTAACTCAATTGCCAACTACTTAAGCTAAGTAGTTGATACAATTAAGAGTATAAATGATACATTAGTACTCATAAATTACTCGAGTTCAATTCAAATAAAACTTGAATTCGATTCGATTATTATCAAGTCGAACTCGACCTCGAATAACTCGACTCATCAATCGAGCGAAATTTGAACATTCTTATACCCGATTCAAATAGCTCACGAGCCTAATCAAGTTTTTATATTTAAATATATTTTTATTATTTTAATTAATAAAATATCTTAAGCTCGAGCTAGGGCTTGAACACAAATAATTGAGATTTTATTGAATATAAGAATCAAATTTAATTTTATATATTAATCGAGTCTAATCGAGCAAGTTCGAATAATTCAATTTTTATATTGAATTGAGCTAGAGTTAAAAAAATAAAACTCAATCGAGTTTGGGCCGAGTTTCGAGCTTCAAATTTCGAATCAAACTCGAGCTCGAGCTTAATACTGTATCAACTTGAATTCGATTGATTACACCTCCAGATACTATCAAAGATTTCCATGTAAATGTAATACTTGGAGGAAACAACAAAAACATCAAAATAAGCCACGTTAAAAGGAAAAATAATTTTTTATTGCTGCCATCCACTTGGGAATCGTCAGACTAATGCTCGTCTGATGAGGAAGTGTTATTCACTTGTTTAGAGCTTAATTAGATACATGTAGTTGAATACCAATATCTCTATCTACCAGAAACAGCCTACTTTAAGCTGCTGAGATACCCTACTCATAGTTGGTCGAGACAGGGTATTGGCACCACAACATAGGATTGCAATATTTAACACGAATGATAATTCATCTTCAAGTTTTTGGTCCACAGGAGAAGAGGGACGGGGATCTAAGACATCTTCCAAGCCGATTTTCTGATCAGGGGATGAATGGAGATAGGATATAAGCTCCCCAGGATGGTTTCCCATCAAAACTTCAAGTGCCAAAACGCCATAGCTATATACATCGCATTTTTCTGTGACTGCCGTGGAGTAAGCAAGCTCTGCAGCAACAAACATTCTTTGATTGATGATGGAAATTTTCAACCTTGTTTTGCAATATATATATATATATATATATATATATATATATATATATATATAAATGGTCCTCTAAGTTATATTGATGATGTTGTTTTGCTATTTTACTTTCAAACCAAAACTGGAAATTAAGAACAGTTCATTGCCACTAAATATCCAATTTCTCACATAAAAATTCGTTTGAGAATATTGAAAAAATTACCGCTATTATGAGCATGGAAGTTTTAACAATGGATTTTCCGAAATCAGCTAAAGATTAAGTGATATATGGCTCAGGATTCTTAGATCATGAATACTCAAGTGTGGAGAGACTATGAGAGAAAGCGAGAGTGCAAATGCAGATTACCTGGAGCAACATAGCCATAAGTTCCTGCAACTGCAGTCCAGTTGGATGAGTTAGGATTCAACAACCTTCCAGTGCCAAAATCTGATACACGGGCCTCAAGTTCAGGGATCAATAAGACATTCTTGCTCGAAATGTCTCGATGAATTATTGGTAGAACGCAATCATGATGCATATACGATAGAGCATGAGCTACCCCTTTAATAACTCTAATCCTTTTCGTCCAATCTAATTCCTTTGCTCCTCGTCATTGCTCAAGATCTTAGCCAAGCTTCCCCTTTCCATAAACTCATACACCAAAAATAAATGTCTAATTTGAGAACAAAATCCATAGAGCTTTACAATGTTTCGATGCCTTATCTCTGTCAGAGCTGCAATCTCATTCTTGAAACTTTTCACCTCCTCCATCTCTATCTCACCATGGGAGCTCAACTTCTTAACAGCAAATACTTGGCCATCTGCCATTTCTGCTTTGTAAACTTCTCCAAATCCTCCCACTCCTCTGCAACATGTCTCGTCAAAGTTCTTTGTAGCTTCAAGGATGTCTTTGTACATGAATTTCCCATTAAACTGCCATATTGGGAAAAGATTTTCTCTTATTGGTATGTCTTCAAGTTCGGACTGATTTACTGATCTCTGATGGAGAAATGCTAAAAGCCATATGCAAACCATTACAAAGACTAATATACTTGCCAAGGATGCAACAACAATAACAACAAACTTGTTCTTATCATTTCCACCGTTCTTCTCTGTAGATGTGGCACTGCAGGGTTTCAAGCCTTGTCTTTCGCCGCATAGATCTTTGTTGCTGCTAAAAGCCTCTGGTTGAGCTGACGAGAAGAAGTTGCTGTTGGGAAGAGGACCCTCCAAGTTATTGTCTGAAAGATTAACGGACACCAAGCTCCAAAGATTGCTAAGCGAAGAAGGAACTTCACCAGAAAGATTGTTGTGGGATAGGTTTAAGTTTTCCAAATTTGTAAGCTTCCCAAACTACCATGGTATCTCTCCAGAAAGTGAATTATAACTTAAATCTAGTAAACCTTGTAGGGCTACAAGATTACCAATTTGATACGGAATTGTACCATTCAAGCGGTTTTCATTCAAACGTAAATTCTGCAGCTTGGAACAATCCCCTAACTGATATGGAATTGGCCCGCTGAGTCTATTTGTCGACAGATCTAGAGAATGTAAATTCGATAGTCTTCCAATTCCTGCGGGTATTTGACCTGAAAGCTTGTTATCATTCAGGCTTAAGGAAAACAATTTCGATAATTTTCCAACTTGTGGAGGAATGGTTCCCCAAAGTTGGTTGGAAGAAAGGTCAAGCTCCACTAATTGGTTCAACTGACTAATCTCAGCAGGGATCTTACCACCTATCATATTACCGGCAGCTTTCAGCAGTGTCAAGTTCTGACATTCTCCCCAATTTGATAAGAGCTCACCACTCAGTTTGTTGTAACTCAAGTCAATATATGGGAGGTTTGGGTACACACCAAAATCTTGGGCTATGTTTCCTGTAAGTTGATTATATTCAAGCCGAACTCTGTACAAGGTCTTGCAAGTCCTCAGGCTCTTTGGGATGGGACCTGAGAAGTTGTTGAAGGAGGCCCTGAAATTGACAAGCTTTCCACCTCCACAAACTTGTGACAGTAAGTTACCACTGAAGTTGTTGACAGCCAGATGTAGAACTACTAATGATGAAAGATTTCCCAACTCTTCCGGTACAAGACCAGTTAAGTGGTTTATGTGCAAATATAGAATATTTAACTTGCGTAAAGTTCCAAAACTAACAGGAATGTTTCCTGAAAGTTGAAGACTGGAAAGCTGTAGAACAGTTAAACTGCTCAAATTACCCAAAGATGGAGGGATAGGCCCATAGAAAAGACTCCCATCTAGAGCTAGCAAAGAAAGATGTTTCAAATTCCCTATCTCATTAGGAATTCTGCCACTAAGTAGAGTATCTTGAAGGAGAAAATTTTTGAGACTAATGAGGCCTGTTTTCGATCGACTAGTTCCATCCGGGAATAAAGACGGGTATAACTCACCCGTTATGTTGTTTCGTGAAATGTCAAGCTCATAAACTTGAGTGAGATTTGCAAGGGAGATAGGAAGCTGGCTGTTAAAAGAATTTGTGGAAAGATCAAGGAACTGGAGTTTTGAAAGCAAACCAATGTTGGAAGGTATTTTGCCCGTGAGCTGGTTTACTTTAAGATCAAGCCGAAGAAGGTGCGGGAAGGAAGAAAAATCTAATTCTCAATGGTACCTCTCAGACCTGTGTTTGCAAGATTTATTGCAATTACATTTCCTGCACTATTACAGGTTATTCCACGCCATCTGCATGGATTCTGAGTAGTAGCATTGGCAGGAGCTGGAGTGACCCATGACTGGAGAATAGACTGATTTTCCAGGCTTTCTTTCCATTTGAGCAAGGCCTCAGCTTCTCTACTTGGGGCAGAATTGGTTTTCCAGGAAAAAGGCAATACCAATAAAGCTAGAAAGAGAGTAAGAGAGAGATACTTTTCTTGGTAATTAGGCATAGTTTCACAAGGCCTTTTCTTTTCTTTTTTTTTTTTCACTCTGGTTCTGGTATTCAATGGCAATGGCATGATTTGCTTATATAGGGTATAAGTGACCTCTTGGCTTCTCACCCGACGTTTGTTAAGACTCCCAAATCCCACATTAATGTGGAATACAGACTACGATTTGAATTGACATTTGTGACAAATTCCCATCAAGATAGTAAAACCACAGTTGAATCATCCCTTGCAAAACGAAACTAGTCTTTTAATCAGCATATTTTCTTCAAAAGTCTTATCACAACTTATTTATTGTGTCAAAAGAATTTTCCCTCAATCAGTATTAAAACCAGAAAAGAAACAAAACGATATAGATTGAATCAAAATTTTAAATGATTGACTTGAAGCCCAATCCCAACGGAACTTACAGGCCTATAGTTGATCCTCTTATGTTATATTGGTGTATAAGATGATCATGAAAAAGATAGAATAATAACCATTCTATATTATATTTGATTTGTATTTAAAAAAAGAGATTAGATTACAAAAAGGATTAAATGTTCTCTTCATATAAGATAATTCAATATTTTTAAAATGAAGAGGATTATTTTTAATTTATGAGATTAATCTTATTTTTATTATTGTATCTTTAAAAATTATATCAACAATACAAATGGTATAATTTTGACTAATAAATAAATTATCTTATTATAATCTTTGCACACATCAAATACAAAATAATATGATATTATTTAATGTAATCCTAATAATAATATTATTTTATCTTATCTTATCATAACTCTATATATCAAATGTATCTTTAGTAAACGTAAGTCACTTTTACTTAATCATTCTTATCAAATATATAAATATTTTCTTTTACTATTAACTATTTTATAAAAATTGTTAAACTTTCTTGTAAATGATGTTTAATTGACACTTTTTTTTTGGCTTTTATGTGAAAAAAAAAAGAAGCAAACTAAAGGTTACTATCAGTATTTGCATATGATTTTAAAAGACATTTGGCTTTATTTTGGAGCTCAATTTGAAGGTATAGCCATAAAAAGCATATTTCAATTAGGTGAGAACCCTCCCAAGCTTCTAAATGGACTGTAACTAGTTAAGTAGTACATAATTAAAAATTAAAAAAAAAGATAAAAAAAGAGATATTTGACTAAGTTGTTAAGATTTTAATTAAAAAATAAAAAATGTATTATGAAAAGTAAATAGAAAAGGTTGCTATCAGTATTTACAAATGATTTGTAAGCTGCAAAAATAATAAAAGTAACTGCGTAATGTATGGACATAATAATAAATTAATTAGTTGGCAGCAATCCGAAGTCATGTAAATCTCCCTACTACTGAATCTCAAAATGAATTAGGCATGGCCAAAAAGAGAATTAAGTAAACAAATTTAGTACAGGAGAAAAAAAGGTTAAGCCGCAGTTCCAGAAACTGATGCTTCACCGGGGAACACGACAATGTCATATGGAAGCCCAGCAACTGCAGCTCCAATGACGGGTCCAACCCAGTAAACTACTTGGTTCTTGAAACGACCAGCAATGACAGCAGACAAAAAGGCCAATGCAGGGTTCATTGAACCTCCAGCGAATGGACCAGCGGCCAAGGCCATGGCTCCTGCCATCAATCCTATTGCCAAGGGTCCATCGGTGCCAAATGGACAAGTTCTAGGGTCATCAGCAGCATAAACGGTGTATACCAATGCGAATGCAAGCACGCCTTCCAGCATGGATGCTCCGAATCCAATCATTTCATTTGCAATCGTATAAGTTGGGACATGCTGCAAAAATTACAGGCACTTTTAAATAAATTGGCTTTCCTTCGTTGTCAGAAGTATTTTACCTGCCAAAAACTTTTAGCACAAATCTTCGAATTTGATTGTTCATGTAAAGCTTCTTAAGAAAGAAGTGCAAAATCATTTATCCTTTTTTTTTTTTTAACTATGATTTCTGTAAAACATTGTTGTTCGCAGGAAGGAAAAGATGAAGGAATGAAATAGGTCGAAGGAAAGATGAGGATATCTTTTTCATAAAAAAACGGAAAGGAAAATGAATAGATTTACGCAACTTCACATCCAAGAAATCCAATATTTTCATAAATCAGAGAAAAATGGAAAGAAAACTGTCATGGAATTTGAACTAATTGTTTTATTTTGTTCTATACTTGCCCTTCTGTCTTTCATTTTTCATCATTTGTAGCAAATATAACAATAACTTTCCTCTGTTTTATCCCCTTTTCTCTTTCGTCCAATCAAACGTAGTGTTAAATAAATTAAACAAAGTTGTATTGCAGTTTTCTTACTGCAAAGTTTACCATTTAAAGGTAATGAAAAACAGAACAAGAGAATAACCTGTGCTTGTAAATGAAGTTAACAATCGTGATAGAAGTGGATTCCCATAAACTTTAGTAGTAACACTTTTTTTTTTTTTTTAATCTTCAGAAATTGAACTACATATGCAACAGATGAAACAGAGTCATTCCATACCTGTGAAACAGTAGTGACCATCAACAAAAGGCAAGCCATGACAGAGGCCAACATCTGAGAAACCCAGTAAAACAGAGCAGTTAGGACATAAAAAAAATTAAAGTATCTACTGTATTGTGATGATTGGACTAACCTTGAAAATGCCATTTTTTTTCATTTTAATCAAACTTGAATGTCATCTATTTACTACATTGATATTGAAATAAACTATGACACAATTGTTACTATCAACTTTTTGAATAATCTCTCAAGATTATTTGGTTGATGAAAAAGTAGCTTTCACACCAAGCTACCAAATTCTTGGACGGCAATTTGATCACATTTTTATAATTATTTTTCTGGGTAAGAATCAACTATTTTTAATTGCCTTATTGATGTAAAAATTTTTGTATATGTTAATCCTTAAGTCTCATTATATTTGTTATTTATTAAATTTTGGATCAAATAAATTCAATTTTGGTCATTATTTTAAGAAAATTGTAAAATTAAAAAAAAAAAAAAGATTTGTAAAGTTTGAATTTCAAAATTTTAAAACATGTTTTTTAAAAGTTTTAATTCAATATAATTTTTTTAAAAACAATTGTCGAATTGAAGTCTATTGAAAAAATCAAATGTAAACATAGAAAATAGTTAAGAGGAAATAGTAGATTTATGTTGATTGAAATTAAACTTAAATAATATCATCATCTGAAAGACAGCTAAATAATTGTTTATGTGATTTGCCTGTGTGGAGTGTGATTGTTTATCTTTTACGGGAAGGAGGAGTGGGCTGGTTGCATATTAGCTTTACTGGTGGGTCGGGCTTTTACTTTGCACTACTTTGTGTTTCTTTGATCATGAAGGAGAGGGTGTATATAGTTCTTTATAATTGGCCAAGAGAGAAACCTGTCAATGGGATTTTCAATTCACTTGAATTCTTTAGGGTGTATACTTTTTTTCCATATTTTGTTTTCTTTTTCTGTTTGTAGAATACTTCTTTCTCTTCTCTTTCCCTTGTTTCTTGTACCTGATAAAATCCACTGCTGGGAGTGTCCTGTTCTCTCATCGCTGTTCTATAGAGGTAGGATTATTACTTGATAATGATAATATCTTTCAACTTTTTTCTGTTTATTTATTTTATTTTTATTGCTACGACATGGTGGTTTCAGATTCCAAATCATGTAGCCATTAAAATCACTCTCGAGCTCTAGAAGCTGCATATGGATAACAGCCTTTTGGATGTGTATGATTCCCTTCTCTTTCCGTTTTGGTTATAGTTTCGTTGTCTTATCAGTGGTAATTTTTTTTTTTAATTAATGTTCTGTTCATCAAATTGTTATGCAGCTCGCAGTCTGATTTGCCAGCTAATCTTTTTAAGGTATTTCGTCATAACATTTATGAATTTGTCATATGGATGAACTTCCTAATCAAACTCTTTGTGCAGTTAATGGAGCAGCAAGGTTACGGGGAAGAGTACGTAAACCGGTACAAGATGATGACCAGGTCAGATAGCTTCTCAAGTTGATGCCAAACGATTTTATGCTAGCAATTCTGGAATCAAATTTTCATTTTGAACTTCTTTATCACATGTTTATTGCCATCAAAAGCTAATTCACCTCAAGAAAGTTTGCTAACTACGTGATATTGGTGGTTGCTTATTTTTGTATAACAACAGTTTTTTTCCCCTTTGTGTGTAACTATCTTCATTTTTTTATGCTAGATAATTTACCGGTATTGCGGGTCTGGGTTCAATGCATGTCTTCACCCAAATTTAATGATCATAAAGACACGAGTAATGTTGGAATAGTTTTAATTCTGATTATGCATGGCACATTTTTCATTGACTCATTACTTGCCCTTGACTTGTAGTGAGCGAAATATATAAGGAACTTCTACGTGTTGCTTCACTTTGCTAATACTGTTTCTCTTGTTTCTTACTTTCAGATTTCACCATCAAAGGGGTCCTTTGGTGATTCTTGTTTGTGGAACTGCCTGTGTTGGGAAGTCTACAAAAGCTACACAACTTGCACATAGGCTAAACTTGCCAAATATCTTACAGGTGTTTATATACTGAATTTTTTGAGATTTTCTTCTTTCATATTTCTTTCATTGTTCAATCTGTTTCCATGTTTGCTGGTGCATTTAAATTTCTGCTTTCAGTTGTTACAGACAGATATGGTTTATGAATTGCTACGCACATCAACCGAATACGTCTAGAATCAATTTACTTTCTTCTCTTCTTGTATTGTTCAGATTTTTATTCCAATATAGAAATTATCCAATCAGATCAAATCAGTGCTCCAAAGTAAATAAAAAAGATGGTTATCAGTAAGGCATTTTCTTGCTTCAACAAAGGGAGGACAGTTGACATTTGTTGTTCTAGTCATATGTCATCAGTTAGGTTTTGTTTTATATGTGGTAGGAAGGTATTGAGCTTTTGGATCAGAATGGATTGTTGTGGTTTTCAAAGTTGTGAAAGGTCACCTGTGCTACTTATTGGTTACAAGATAGAAGTGTATTTCCATAATCACTTCCTACTCCTGATAAAGGTAGATGAAAAGGCACTACCTTATGATATGTGTGATATGTGCATGCCTATAGAGTGCATCATATTTTAAGTGTTTGTGGTTCATATTAATTGTTTCTTTGCATTGGTTCATTTAATTTAATAAGTTATTTTACTCAAAAATAAAATCATACAATTTCACAACGTGCTATATCATTGCCGGGAAGTAAAGTCTCAGGTGTTGTTTATTTTTGTAGCATTGGTCATGAAAGGGTGTGATACATGAATTTCTGAGTGTGTACAATAAAATAAGCATGGAATCTAGTAGATTATGGCCTTCTTTCCATGAATGAATAGATTGTACTCATGAAAATATCAATACATGTTGCTTCTGTTGTATTTGCAGCAAATTTAGCTCAAATTTGAGCTCCTATCCTTGGATTTCTGTCGATCTTTGGGGTTATTCTTTTTTGTGATTTAATGAATGTAATAGTTAAAATAAGATATCTAGCCGTAACGGATGTTCTATGGGAGCATGGCTATATGTCTTAGAACACAGATGCATGTCACACATGTATTATGTTCATAAGATGAAGTGTGAGTTTGGATCTGTAACCATGTTACCTTGCAGATTGCTATTCTTTCTGGAATATGTAGACTACCTTTGTATTTGTTTTGTTTTTTTGGCTGTATAAGGTTTTAATATGCTTAAATACTGTATCATTTTTTTCCACCTTATCATTGCTTGGGATTTGAAAGCATTGGCATGTTCTTGTGCACCTTAGTGTTTATCACTTTGAAGTGAGTTTTCCTTGTTTCTTATGACAATAACAGGGAATACATTTGGACCCAAGTATTTATTTAATGGATGACGAGCATAAAACTCCAACTGCTATGTCTGAAGGAAATCGATCGATTGCACTATTTGTGGCTTCAGATAATTGATTCTACAGTGCAAACGGAGAATAATTTCTCAAGTATACCTAGAAGTAATATGGAAAATAGCCAACTATCCTGTGCCTTTGGGTGAAGATGTGTGTATTGACCAGCTGAACAAAGTTTCGGAATCTCTAGTGTCCATTGCTTTAGCAATTACTTTAGACAATAAAGGTAGATTTTTGCTCTAAATTCTTTGTATTTGGTATACCATCTAGCTCCATTTATAAGCATTGTTTCATGTGCATGTGTTAGTATTAGAGGCATAGTAAAGATGCAATATGACAATTTATTAACAGTGTTTGTGTTCATGCAGGTGAAACTATTAACATACCAAAAGTAAATGGAAGTACTGCTAGAAAAGAAAAATCTGGCCCTAAACCAATAGTAATACCCATAGTTCTTAAGATGGCTGAATTTGATCATAAAGCATGGTTGCTTTCTCTTTTCACTCTTATATATCCTGCTTTAAATTGTAAAGTACATAAGAAGCTTGTAGTTTTGTTTTAGTAAATAATATGTGATGCGAATTGCTAAACTAAAGCATATGAAGGAGATACCAATTCAAATTCACGTTTAACAAAGATTCAAAATTTGGTGTTGCTTCTGATCTCTCTTTCTAAATTGTTGCAAGAATGCCTCATTAGCTACATTATGCATACATAGGCTACTAATGCGTAATGAAAAATTAGATGTGTGTTAGTAGTTTATGGAAGTTAGATGTTTGTTAGTGGTTTATGGAAGTTAGATGTGTGTTAATGGTTTATGGAAGTTAGTTGTGTGTTAGTGATTTTTTTTTATGGCTTGTAAATAGGAAGATCATGCCTTGTGACTAGTAGTCATTCTAGTTTTAGGTTAAAATCTTTTTGTATTTAAGGAAGTTGCATTAAATGAAGAAGAGGTACAACATTTTCAATTTCATATTCTCATTGTTCCTTCTCACGAGTTTTTTTTTGTCTCTGTAAAAACCAACAAAATTGGTATGAGAGCCAAGCTTTTTAGGGGATCTGTGAGTTGAGTGAACAAAAAAAAATTATTACAAAAAAAAATCCTCTACACAAACATAGCAACACATAAAACCCTTAGTCAAATGAAGTAAGATAAGACATTCTCTATTAAACCACCAATCTTTAATGGTGACAACTATCAAGTCTAAGCTGTTAGCATGGCAGTACATTTGGATGCTTTAGATCTATGGGAAGCAGTGGAAGATGACTATGAAGTTCCTGCACTACCTGTTAATCCAATAGTTACTCAGCTTAAGAATTATAAGGAGAAAAGGACTAGAAAGTCAAAAGCAAAAGTTTGCTTATATTCTGCAGTTTCAAGCATAATATTCACTAAAATCATGAACCTATAATCAAGCAAAGAGATCTAAGAGTATCTCAAGAAGGAATACCAAGGCTATGATAGGATAAAAAATATACAGATGCTGAATTTGATCAGAGAATTTTAAATGCAAAGAATGAAAAAGTCAAAATCCATTAAAGAGTACTTTGACAAGTTGCTCAGTATTGTGAGTAAGGTGAGACTATTTGGTAAGAATTTTTCTGATGAGAGAATTGTACAAAAAATTCTAGTTACATTACCTGAGAAATATGAAGCTAAAATCACTTCTTTAGAAGAGTCAGAGGATCTGTCAAGCATTTTTTTGGCAGAGTTGGTGAATGCATTGCAGGCATAAGGATGATGAGAAAAGAGAATTCTATGGAAGGTGCTTTTCAAGCAAAGGCACAGAATTCAGGAGGAGGTAAAGAAAGAAAGAATAATAGGAAGTAGAACAACAACAAGCTTGGCAATAATGTAAGCAACAACAAAAGCAAGGATGGAACTTATCCACCTTGTCCACACTATAAAAAAAATCAATCATCCACAGAAGAAGTGCAAATGGAGGCCATATATTCAATGTAGAAAATGTGGTCAGATTAGGCACAAGGAAAAGATTTGCAAGCTACATAAGCATGGAAAGGAAGCAAAAGTCACTATTGAACAATATCAAGAGGAGCAGTTGTTTGTTCCAACATGCTTTGCAATAAATAGTAATTCTAGTGACTCTTGGCTTATTGATAGTGGTTGTACAAATCATAAGATTAATGATCAAGAACTTTTTAAAGAACTTGATAAAACTGGCATTTTCAAAGTCAAGATTGAAAATAGTGAATATATTGTAGTCAAAGGCAAAGGAACAGTGGTCATAGAAAGCCTAAAAGGTTTGAAATGCATTACTGATGTTTTATATGTGCTTGACATTGATCAAAACCTAGTGTTAGACAATTTCTTGAGAAGGGTTTCAAAATATTATTCGAAGACAAATGGTGTAAGATCAAAGATAAAAAAGGCATAGATACATTTAAGATAAAAATGAAACGAAAAAGCTTTGCTCTAAATCTAATGGAGGAAGACCATATAGCCTTTCCATGTAACACAAGCAATGCATAATTATGGCACATGAGGCTTAGGCATTTCCATCATGCTGGACTTCTTTATATGCAAAAACACGATTTGGTGAAAGAAGTACCATTGTTGGAAGAAAAGATGGTAGATTGTAAGGCTTGTTAGTATGGCAAACAAGTTAGAAGTCTTTTTCCTCAAACTGCATGAAAAGCAATACACAAGCTTCAACTGGTCCACATAAATGTAAGAAGACCTTAAAAAGCATCATCTTTAAATGGCAATAAGCACTATATTGTCTTTATTATTAATGATTATACTAGATTTTGTTGGATTTATTTTCTTAAATTCAAATCTGAGGTTGTTGGTGTATTTTAAAAATTTAAATTATGGGTGGAGAATCAAAGTGGTTGCAGAATGCAGGTAATAAGGTCAGATAATGGGAAGGAATACACTTATGATAGGTTTAACAATTTTTGTGAAGAAGCTAGTATTGAGATCAACTTACGGCACCCCTATACTCCATAACAAAATGGAGTAAGTGAAAGGAAAAATAGAACCATAATGGAGATGACAAGGTGTATGCTATATGAAAAGGAGTTACTAAAGAAATTATGGGCAGAAGCTTCAAATACAATAGTCTTTCTACAAAACCAACTACCAACCAAAGTTCTGCAGAAGAGAACTCCATTTGAAGCATGGTTTAGTTATAAACCAGACTTGCTGCATTTACGAACCTTTGGTTGCCTATATTTTTCTTATGTGCCACAGGCAAAAAGAGACAAACTAGACAAAAAGGCAAAACCAAGAGTCATTATTAGATATAGAAATCCTCTAAGGCATACAAAATTTTTCAACTATAAAATGAAAAAATTCTTGTGAGCAGAGATATTAAGTTCATGGACGATAGGCAATGGAACTAGAAGGAGTTAGAAAAGAAATAACGCTCAGAGTTTCAGCAAAATCCTGAGTTTCTAATTTTTTCTTCTTTATTTGTATATTTATTTATGTTACTTAGTTATTTCTATTTCTTCTTTTTGGCATATTTGAAATAAATTTTTATAATAAATTCATGATCCATACCAAACGATTAGAGGATTTAAGTCTTGAATTATAAATTCTACTAAACGATTAGAGAATTTCATAACGAATTTTTGAAAAATAATTTTTTAATCCTACTAAACAATTGGAGGATTCAAATTTTCACTAAATCTTACCAAGCTATTAGAGGATTTAATGACTTTTTTTTTTCAAAAGAAAATTTTGAGGTTTTCAATTAAAAATCCCACCAAATAATTAGGGGATATGCATTGATATAAATCTTACCAAATGATTGGAGGATTTTATTATTTGCTTTTAAAAAATAATTTTTAGAAAAATGTTAATGAATCCGATGAAATAACCTTTTCATAGTGGAACACAAGTCTCCATGAATACTCCTGAGATAAAACTATCTTAAATCACTATCAGACAATTAGAGTAATTTTAAGATCAATTTTTAATAATTAAATTTATTTGGTAAAAATTCAAAAATATTTTAAGGCTTGGATAACATAAAATCAAACCGACACCATCCTTCGATGGGCGTTGTGAGGGTGCTATAATCTTTCTCACATGTAATTATACTCCTGGACCTAGTGTTGGTTTCATAGACATGAATATATTTTTAAAGATATCTAAGTCAAACTTTCGACATCTCATTAAAATGGGATAGATTTAATTAGGTGACCAATCGCACCTAAATAAAAATGATTGGTTGTGACTTCTAAAATCAGGTCTAACTAGAGGTTTTCGAATCTATATGTTATGACAATAATCATCAAACCTAAGGGTGTGGAAAGTGAGCTTTAACCTTTCTTCCTATATTCTAAGTGTAGCTTAGATCAAGAATAACATCAACCTGTTACAATCATCTCATAAAAAATTTAGTCACTTCGACTATCATTTTATGACAATAATTTACTCAAAACAATAAAAGTACAATATGAAAAAGTAAAACAAGAACTACGATGCCAAAAGTAAACTCAAGCCTTGAAGAATACCATGATTGTGCAAGTTTGCGTATTTGCAAGTGTCTTCAGATGCATAAACGTTCAATAATTAAGAATCATTTTATGAAACATAAAATTTAGAAATTACTTTAAAATCCAACTTGTCTTAACAATCTTCCTATAGTAAGCCATAATTGCCTATTCTCTTATTTCATGGTGTTATTACGCTATTTGTAATTATCTAAAGTATAACATAATAACCAAAAACCTTCTATAGACTTGCAGTAGGTTAATTATGAAGATGCACTTGGAAATCTCAACAAGTACAATGAACAATGAAATTCAGGTATTTCAAATGTATCCACTTTTATCGAACAATGAACCTTTTGGACCAATTAGCTTTACCTCAATTGCCAAATAAGGGTTTCTTTTGGAGTTTTTAAGTTGTCAAGTGGGAGATTAGAAGTTATAAATTTGAAAAGGGAAAAAAAAGGGTTTTGTGAGTTTAGTGCTGTCGAACTTGGATAATGCAAATGTGCCAAAGATCAAAACCATGGTTTCAAAAAATGTAAGAATTTTGGAGGGTTTCTAGCTTTCTGAAAGTTTGAAAATTTGAGCTTTTGTGAGATTTTAGTGTTTGGTGGTGACAATGAAAAAGGGAAAAGCCAAGAACGGGAAATGGATGTGTGAATTATTTTCAAAATAATGCAGTGGGCTAGGAGCTCATGGCCCAATTGGAAGGCTAAAACACTGAGATAGCCAACCTAGTTATTAGTTAATGGCTTTAATGATCGAGAACCGTTGGATTGGCGGATGTTAAGTCCAAGCCCAACGAAACTTGCTAGCCTAGAGTTGATCCCTTTAGCAAATATAAGTCATTTTTACTCAACCATTCTTATCAAATATATAAGTATTTTCTTTTACTATTAACTATTTTTTAAAATTCTTAAACTTTCTCATAGGTGTTGTTTAATTGATACTTTTTTTTTTACTTTTTTTGTGAAAAATAAAAAAGTCAAAGGCAAAAAAAATAAAGATAGCAAACTAAAGGTTCTGATATCTCTTTTTAAATCTTTCTCTTTTGGTAGAACTGGTACTCTTAGAAATCTTTATTTGTATAAAGAGAAAAACTTTGTTAAGGATTTTGAATTCCAAAGAATATAGATGCTTCATTTGGTGGAGGATGGAGAGTTTTTTTTCCACTATTCTTATTCTGAGAAGATGTCATTTGGTGGATAGGCTATTCAAAATGTAACTTTATAAACCAATGGGTTCTTTTGACTGTTATATTTTGGAATTAGTCTAAGCTAAGATATTGCTGAGTTTTTTCTTGATGTTAAAAAGATATAATTAGGTTCATCTAAAGTTATTCTTGATAATATGAAGATGTCATCCTTTAGTTAGGATTGCATTTCACCTATTCTCACATAATGTCTCTCTTCTCAATCTTGCATGATTTTTTAAATTTTAAACAATTTTTTCTATACGCAGGCATTACTAGAGAAGAGGATCATTACTCAAACATTAAGTCACTACAAGAAAACTGCTCTATACTGATGCTCGAAAAACCATCAATAAAACTTAAAAATCTATCAGTATAGCATAATAAACTTTATACTGACAGTCAAAATATCTATTTCGATGAATTTTTAATCGTCAGTATATCCCTTGTTAGTATAGACCTATATTGATTGCTTTTAAGCTATCAGAATATATAACAAATATATACTGATGGTTTTAGTTAGTCACTATATGTATAGCTGTTGGTATAGCAACTATTGTGTGTTCTGCATTATACCTTTTACTGACAGTTATTTTCGTCAATATAGACTCGTATGTTTTAATTTATTCAACTTATACCGATGATGTCTCCATCAGTATATCTTTTACCAATGATTAATGCCCATCAATATAGCCTTATGTGTTTTAACTTTTACTAATGGCCTGTGATGACTGTCAATATAGCCTAAAATATTTTTATAGTAAAATGCATAGGTATAAATTTTAAGGCATCACTAAAAACTTTTTTTTGAATTATATTTTCAATTATTAATATTAGTTTATGTATAATCATAATATGATATGGTTTCACATAAAGTAAAAATACACAAAAAAGTGAAAATATTTAATAACATTTGAAATAAAATAACAACCAAATTGTTTTATAATCCACAAATTTAAAATAAGTCAAAAACTAACGTCATTGTACCAAATCTAGAAAAAGAAAGAAAATTTATATCTATTAATGGTATAACCATGGTTGATAGTGAATCTAGTGAGCAATTCAACATTACTAGAATTTTAAGCTCCCATGGCAGAACCGTTTGGACTTACAGTTATCCCATTTAGTGCATTTAAGCTAAAAACAATCGTAGTCCTATGTTGGAAATAAAAGGCATTTGATCCAAGTAAAAGGAAACTTCATCTAGCTATTTAAATGTTAGGAAATAGATAAATTACAAAGTTCATGAAAATGGTACTAAAGTTTACTTACCCAGATTTTTTGAAGAAATGTTAAGTTTATCCCATCTAGACATAGGTAAGCAACCTTTGGAGAAAACCAAACATCTTTTCCATCCTTTACAAATTTTGACTAAATAGAGAAATCAAAGCCAATGCCATTAGAAGGATAAAAAAAAAAAAGCATGCTCGATGATAAAAATTGAAATGCAAAAAATGAAAAATACCTTTGAGAAATGACGAGAGTCTTGATGCTTTAACTTTGATTCAACTCTTAAACAAAATGGGTGCCGATGGGTTTAAGTTTTTAAAGTCGGTGAGAAGTGGAGAAAGTTGGTGGGCAGTCGAGAGCTATGGTTATCGATGGGTGGATAAAGTTGGTGGGAGGTGGAGATTAAATATGTAGAGTCAATGGGAAGTGGAGGAAAAGAAAAGCTTGAATGAGGCTATTTAAGGCGTTTCTAGCCACAAACACCTTCAATAATTCACAAAAATTTTTATGAGTGCCAAAAATGCCTTCTCCTAAAATTTTTTGTATAGATTATTGAAGGTGTTTTTGGCTAAAAACACCTTTAGTAATCCCTTTCAAAATTTTTATGAGAGATTATTAAAAGCATTTTTGACAAAAAAAGTCTTCAATAATCAATCTCCAAAATTTTTTGAATAGATTATTGAAGGTTTTTTTAGCGAAAAATGCCTTCAATAATCCCATTCAATTTTTTGTAAACTAATAGTTTTTTTTGTTTTGAGCCTATACTGATGGTTACATTAATAACCATTAGTATATAATATATTTAAACTGATGGATAATCATATGCTATAAAAAAAGTTTATTTACACTAACTGTTAAATAAAGTATTGGTATAAGTATGGTATATTTTGACGATATTAAAAATCCGTTAGTAAAAGTTTTATTTACTGACGGAATTTAACCATCAATAAATAATCCATACAAAAAATATTTTTTATGGATTATTGAACGTGTTTTTGATTGAAAACGCCTTCAACAATCCCTCTCCAAAATTTTGTGAATGGATTATTGAAGGCATTTTTAGCCAAAAATGCCTTCAATAATCTCATTTAATTTTTTGGTAGCCAATAGTATTTTTAATTTGAAACTATACTGACGGTTACGTTAATAACTGTCAATATATAACATATTTATACTAATGAATAGTCATATACCATAAAAAAAGTTTATTTATACCTACGGTTAAATAAAATATTGGTATAAATATGATATATTTTAACGGTATTCAAACTTTGTTGATCAAAGTCTCTTTTACTAACAAAATTTGACTGTCACTATAACCAAACGTCAATATATAAAAAAATTTTTGTAGTGAGTGGTAAATAACTAGTCTAGGTATTAATAACAATTCTAGGGTTCTTATTCCATTACGAACTGAATTGGTCACAATAAAGGTCAAGTGGCTATCATCTTAGCAGAAAGATGGTATCATTTGACAAAATGCTTAGTTGGGGCATTGCATGGTATTATGAAGAATCTTTAATTGGAAAGTTAGGTTGATTTGAAGTGTTTTCTCTCAATTTTGACTATTAAATTGCTCTATAACCAAGGGTTTTGGTAAAGTATTGAGTTATATAGTGTGATTCTATTTCTATGAATATAGAGCAACTGTTGGCTTCATTTGGTGCATGGAAAGTGGATCCTAGAAATTTGGTTGAAAGCAATCAAATTCATGTACATTTTCCCCTTAAATAGAGATGCTACCATTAAATAGTTTTTTTGAAGCTTTACTTTTAGCTTTCCTAAAACATTGTGACTCTCAAGTACAGTCATAATTTGACTTCACTATGAACAAAATTACTTGAATTTTTAGTGCATGGTAAATTTGTCCTGAATTCTTATAAGCTGTTATGGTGTTGATACCTTCATCAAGTGTTGTGGTGTTATTTTGTGGTGTTGATACCTTTATCAAGTAGGATTATCATTGGCAAAAAAGAAAAGAATATTTGACAAGGGCATGAGATGATGCTTTCCAACTACATCCAAGTTTGCCAAATTTTGTGTCATTTTTAGTTAAAAGTGGGCATATTGATACCATGATTTTTCTTTTGCTTACTCTCAGTTTCATTTCTTCTGCAGTGATGCTTTCATTGTTTATTCCTTTAATCATTTACTTGATTGACTTTTCTATTTCATTTTGTGATGAACTTATAAAAAAAATCAAATTCTTTTTTTTTAATTTTTCATTACAAAATACAGACAGTTTAATAACCAACTTGAAGACCATTTAAGACTTTCTTTGCTCTTTCAAGTAACAGGTATTCCATTTCATGCTTGTTTCTATTGGTTGTTAGGATGAAACATTTTTTTGTATCCTCTTGTATGTTCTATGCCATTTTCTATCAAAACTTAATATGTAGCTATTGCAATATAACATCATGTTGAGGTATCTATAGATTTGATGTAAAACTAGTTTTAGTTGGAAAAGATAGTCGGTTATGACTGTGTAGAGTATGAAGGCTTAAACATTATAAGCATCATATTTGGGTGAACATGCTTTTAAATTTCTGATAAAGAAAATGGGTCATATCTAAGATGTCCATTGGTATTTATACAAAGGGCTTCTTGATTGTTTTATCTATCATTCTCCAAGATAATCTCATGGTTTTACCTTTGTTGGTAATACCATATAATGTTGTGGGCTTATACTTCAAATTTCTTGGATTGCCCCATCATTTTAGGTATATAAAATTTTTAGTATGGTATTGTCGTAACGGTTTTGTATTGCCCAATGAATTTGAAAAAAATAAAAAAGAAAGTCACCATCAATCTTTTTTGGTTAAGTGCGATTGGTCACCTATTAAAACATATCCTTTTAACAAAATCTTAAAATTAATTAAAATTTATTAAAATAATAATTTTAGGGTCTACGAAACAGTCCAGGTTCAAGAATTGGTTACGCGTGGAGAAAGATTAGCACCTCCACAACGTCCATTTAAAATGGTACCAATTAATTACGTGTTATCCATTTATTTTGATAAAAACAATCTTATTTTCGATGTTTGAAAATTAATTTTCTTGATTTTTCATTTATTGGTTTTTTTTACATCTTTTATTATTTATTGTTTCATTCTTTATTCAAGAAAAATAAATTAGAACCTTTTTATTGAAATAGTTCTTAAAACATTCAAGTACATTGGTAACATTAGAAGAACTCTTTCTCACCTAAAGACTTTTTAGGCCTCACTTCTCGGAATACGATAGAATTTCATCCTCGAAGGCTTAAATTTGCTTTTTGTAAAAAAACTACGCCATGCATGCAATGCAAATGCTAACATATCGATGCACACATTTTATTCATTCTTTAAAAAGTTTTATTAATATTTTTTATTGAATTATTGTTTTTATTATTATTCTTTTATCGAAAAAAAGAGAAATTTTATCATATTGAAGATTTTTATAAAAATTCCAATATACTGATAATATTTAAGAAAAATTTTCTCACTTAGAGATTTCGTAAAGCATTGCTACTCAGAATACTTTTAGAATCCCATCCTCCAATAATATTATCTCTTTCCTCATTTTTATTTCTATTCCTTTATCACTTTGTTTTTTAATAAATTAGTTCATTTTTACTTTACTATTTTATAAAAAAGAAAATTTATTGTATAAATACTCTAATACACTGGTAATATTTAAAAAATCTTCTCACCTAAAGATTTCGTAGGTATCACTATTTGGAGTACCTTTGAATCTCATCGTCGAATAAAAAACTTTTTTTCTTACTTTTTTATTATTTTTGAATTAGATTTCGTAGGTATCACTACTCGGAGTACCTTTGAATCTCATCGTCGAATAAAAAACTTTTTTTCTTACTTTTTTATTATTTTTGAATTATTTATGGTTTGTTTTAAAAATTAATATAATTATAAAAAAAATTTATTATATATTTCACCATTTATTTTTATTTATAAAAAAATTTATTCTAATAGATATAAACATTTTAATATGCATGAATATTAATAATAAAATTTAAAATAACAAAAATAATATATAAAAAATTTTAAAAATTCTAAAAAAAAAAAACTTGAACCAGACTAGTCGACGGTTCAGTCAATGCAAGTTCAATTAGCTTAGTGGGTCGATCTGGTCTGGTTTGGTTCGATCTGAGCTAGTTTAGCTGGACTTGTCAGAAGTTAAATAAAGAAATGGGTCACGAGTAGGGTGCGCGGACCACAGGTTGGGTAAGGGTTGACCCGCAGATTCTTTTGGGGTTAAAACGACATCGTTTTGGCTTTCAGTTTTTTATAAAACCCAAACATTTTTTATTTCCCTCACTTTTTTGGTTTCTCCCTCTCTCTCGAACTCTTTCCCTCTCTTAGACCCCCTCTCTCTAAGTTGATTAGCCAGTGGTCATCCGTCATGTTAGCCACCGATCGTTGGTTGTCGGCCATCACCATTGGCTGTCAAAAAATCCCAAAAATCTTAGAACACCCTACTGACTCCCTGAACCTGATTCCGGCCTCTATTTTGCCAAAAAGAGACCCAAATGGTCTAGATCTACTTTTAAAGGTTTGGTCAAACCTTTCACTTTTTTTTTTGTGATCTAAAACTGATGACATTGTTTTTTTTTTTTTTTACAGGGCTTTTGGCGTTGGGTTCCCTGCTCCAGGAGACTGTGATTTTTTATTTCTTTGTTGTTTTTTTTGTTTTTCTTTTTGACAGGATGTTTTTTTTTTAACAAGGTCTCCTCTTTTTCCTCCGACTTCATTACTCTATTTATAAAGCGAAGAAAGACCAAAACCCTAGAAAATCTAAGATTTTAGTGGCCTAAGATTAGGATGGCCACCAGTTGTCAAAACGACTGCCGATAGTTGTTAGAGCAACTGGCAGCTACAGGCGGTCGACAGAAAAGCTGTCAAAAAAAGAAAAAAAAAGAAAAGAAAGAGAAAAGAGATAAAATATAAAATATATATATAAAACAATAGTGTCTACAGCTGCCTCTCTTTGCTTATTTATAAGAATCAGGAGTAAGGCAAAGACAAATGAACAACCATTTTATTCGAAAAGAAGAAACATTAAGCATAAAATCTTTTTAAAAAAAAAAATTTTAAAAGCTCTTCCAAATAGAGGTTTAACGACATTTTTGAAAATTTAAAAAGCTCCTTTAAGCAGAGACTCAACTACTTTTAAAAATTTAAAGAGGCTCCTTTAAGCAAAGGCTTAACAACTTTAAAAATTTAAAAAGCTCATCTGAGCAAAGGCTCAATGACTTTTGAAAATTTAAAGAGGCTCACTCAAGTAGAGGCTTAACAGCTTTTAAAATTTAAAAAAGGCTTCGCTAAGCAGAGACTCAACAATTTTAAAATTTATCTTTAAAAATCCATCTTGAAAAAGCTCATCTAAGTAGAGGCTCAACAACTTTAAAATTTATGTTGAAAAAGCTCCTCTAAGCAAAGATTCAACAACCTTAAAAATCTATCTCGAAAAAGCTCCTCTAAGCAAGACTCAACAACTTTAAACTTCATTTTGAAAAAGCTTCTATAAGCAGAGGTTTAATAACTTTAAAAATTTTATCTGTTTTCAAAACTGAGTTCTCATCTTTGAACAAGTAAATTTCTCTCTTTTGAAATTTTTTGTTTGATTATTATCTTCATCCAAATATCAAAATCTTGTTTTTCATTAGGAAATGAAAAGTCTCTGTCCTTATTATAATTGCTCATGGATGCGTATATTGAGTGCTCTAACTGTAATGCATGTAATGCAATCAAAATTATTCATTGTAGTAAAAAGGTTCTCAAAATCTCTCACTTTTTTGTTTCTTTTATTAGAATTCTCAATAATTACCATATCAATATATTCTTAACACCTGATCATTGTATTCTTCCTCAATATTTTTTTTCTTTAAGTCTACAATATCAATGTCTTGTCATACTTTTTTCATCCTTTTTCATATGCTTTTGTCAACTTTTAAAAAGTAATGGTGAGATTTTTTGTGTTTGTTTTTCTTTTCATCATTTTAAGTTCAAGACAAACAAAATACAATCACACATTTCTCCTACTCAATTTTAAGGTGAACAAAAATATCAAATGAAAATAAAGGAATGGATAGGCATTATTTCCAAAAGAAAGATAGCATATTTCATTAGATTGATAATAAGTGCATAAATAGGAACAAAGGTACCCAAGTATGAACGTTGCCTTAAATAATCTTTGAAATTTTGTGAAGCATATACAAGTAAAAGATAACGCATTTTAAAGGATATCTAAATATAAAAAATTTGTTTTTGGCCAAAAAATAAAAAAAAAAATTTTGTGCTAAACTGGAATATTGTTTCAGTTAAGTCTGAATAGATATAGAGTAAGAAGATATGAGTCTGAGCAAAAAAAAAGAAAAAGTAAAAGAGAATAAGAGAAGAGGAAGGAGATAGAGAATCTAATTGTCCTCTGGTACCTGCCTGAATTTAGGACAAGTAGAAATGTAGTTACTTTTTTACTTGGCCTAAAAAGATTTTTTATGCATGGTTGTTTGTTTGTGGGTGTGTGTGCATTATTTTTGTCATAGAATAGGCCTAAATTTGCCATCTTCTGTTTGAGCTGTTTTTATATGAAGTTAAGCCTATTCTTTCTTTTTTTTTTTTTTGCTTTTCATGATGATCTGTTCAGAGCTGGGAAGAAGGAATGCGATATTATGGATGCTGAAAGCAACTCCGGGGATAAAGCTAGTGATCAACTTTATGCGATCTAGTTTTGGCTGGAATGGATTACTGGAGAACATTGTCTTCCCTACCACAAATCTATTGCAGGTTAACCAAATTCTCAACTTCCCCTTCTGGCAAAGCCTGTACTGCACTTATTCTATATCGTTTTTTTTGGGGGGGTGATGGACCAATTCAAAACTTGGAGCAAGTTCCTGACATTATCATTCAAATTGCATTTATAAAAGAAACTCAAAAATCGCTTTACTCTATTCATACGCATTACCCAAAAATCGTGTTTTTTTTTTTAATGGAATCGCTAGGTTGTATGTTAGTACACAAAAACTTCTACTTTCAATATTACTGCGGTAATTGCTACCAAATTATTACAGCAACTCAATAACTGAACCAAAGAAGCTAGATGTTGAAATTAATTGAAGTGGCTCAGCCTCAGCCTCAGCCTCAACTCTCCATTGTTTTATTACACTTATATTTTAAACCATATTCATCCGCAGGTTATGGACCATTTTCTTTTGGATGATACCAGTAACCGTGCCCCTCGGGATTATCGGAAGGAGTGAGCGCTGTAAGATCCGCACCAACAAATTAAAAAAAAAAACTGACAATTAATTATCAGCTGATTAATTTGAATTCCCTCTATTGAAGTGGTAATAAAAGAAATCTTACATCAATTAAATTAAAATATTTTGAGTACATAAATATAACTAAAGTCACTTCATCTATTATCAATTTATTTTAATGGGATATCCTTCTAAAATTTAACCTCCAACAAAAATATATATAGTAAATACCTAAATTTATTTTAAAAAGTACTATATATATATACATATTATATAGTTGGGAAAGCCACTGAGGGCTGTAAAACTAATTTCTCATTTTTCTTTCTTGTTTATATATGGTAAGTAATATTTAATCAGTCGCTTGAATTAATGAGCATGTTTTGTGTGATTAATTAGCACAGAAAGAAAAAGTAGTTGATGCATATAGACATAGCACAATTAAACATATTATTATGATATCTCAGACTACCTATATATAATAATAAAATTCTAGGCCATGAAATGAAGTAAATACTCAAGAAGCTAGACCAGGCTATAATCCTTACGAGATTGGAGTTTCCTTGACGCCATGGCAGAGCCTAGAAGGAGAATACTAATAACCAAGAGAACCTGGGCGAAGAGTAATATAAGCTTCTTAGAACCCATTTTATTTGTTGGTAGAGGAAAGAAGGTGAAACCGCAGAGTATATATAGGCCCATACCCATCCATCCGATGCCGATCAAGTTTTTGTCCAATTTTCCCACCAAATTTAGATTGTGGGCCAGCGGAACAACTAGACTTGGAAGACCGCTATTAAAAAACGTAGATATGTATATTTTCCAACTTTGAACACAATTCTTCGTCACGTACAATTTGTTCGTGAGACGGGAGATGACGCTGTCGTCCCTTGACAGTGGACGTCGCTAGCTACTTGAAAAGGTCGGCCGTTAGCGGGAATGGGAGGTTGAGAGTCATAATACGCAGGTCTGAATTGCTGACTTTTGCTCCCTCCTTGTCAAAAATCAGGAATGTGGACCACTAAAACTTCAACTTGTGGAACTTAATCCATGTTTAACTCGTAAACTAGATGCTAATATTCTATAGCGTTATGTTGATATGGTAATAAACCTTCTGTTTTAACAATCAAAATTCAATAACAAAAACGCGTATAATTGGATTTTTTTGTGAAACTACAAATAACGTTCTTATAACCTTTGTTACTCGATTAATTTTGTCTCGACTGAATATCAATGTTTTGAGAATTTTATAAATAATATCTAGTTAGCTCAAAGATTAGCAAGAAAACTTACAATATAAAATATGAATACGATATGAAATATATATATATATATATAAATAATACGGTTTAAAATTTTAATAATAATTATATATGAATTTAAAAAAATTCAAAAAAAATTTTGACACAAATTGTGACAAATAATTTTCATATAAAATATGAATAAATACATAAATTTTAATATTTTATATGATATGAATATACAAATTATCAAATTACTCAAAATCATGATACACTATATGGAGACCCACTCTCAATTTATAAAGTATTGTCAACTTTAACTGAAACTCTCACAATTTTATCTCATAAAAATTATCTCTACATATATATCATAGTAGATTCTCAAAGTATCCCGATATAAGATTAGAAGGTTACATTTTTAATCCACCGTGAGCTTCAATTGTGCTCTATCGTTTGACAAAAATCACGAATGTGGACCACTCAAACTCAATGCAAATGTAAATGATCAACCAATTTAAACTTTTTGTTGAATAGCTAAATTCATATAGTCCAAGTTTAGCAGTTTATTTGGGGTTATAGGTCCCTCGGTTTTGGGTTTAGGCAACTTCCACAGACCTCAATCGCTTTGCACCCCCACAAGATGCGTTATATATTATTTGCAGATGTAGATGGTCAAACAATTTAAACTTCTGTCAAATTTCCAAATTCATATAGTCCAAGTTTAGCAGTTTATTTGGGGTTGGAGGTCCGTATGCTTTGGGTTTGGGCAACTTCCACAGACCTCACCTCACTCTGCATACCCACAAGATACGTTATCTCCAGAAATTTGGGATCCCTTCGAAGCTTCCAAGATCTATCCAAGTTACGAAATTAACTTGCAACACCAACCAGAATGAAGTTCTCACAAATTAACCAACCAACCAACCAAAGTTCTTAGTCGACAAAAATAAAATGGAATTCTCTTTTTTCTTTCATAACAAAAAAAAAAAAAGAGAAACAAAATATAGTCTATTGGACCCAAATCAATAAATAATCCAATTATCACTTTTTTTTTTTTTTTGGAAAAGGTTAATTTTATGATGCCGCATTGCTTTATATATCATTTCCTTTTTGATTCATCAATTCCAAAGTTTCTTTTTTTTTTTTTGTTTTTATCTTTTTCCCACCTTGATGTGGAATTAAAAATGTAAAAAAAAAATGTTCAACCCGTTTGAAGCACATAGCCCAATTGCCAACCAATTAGGCTAAATTGTTGATGCAATCAAGGATTTCCATATAAATGTAACACTTGGAGGAAACAACAAAAAAAGCAAAATAAGCCAATTTAAAAGGAAAAATAATTTTGCATTGCCGCCATCCACTTAGGAATTATCGGACTAATGTTCGTCTGATGAGGAAGTGTTATTCACTTGTTAAAGCTTAAGTGCCATCAGAACTTCAAGTGCCAATTGCCAAAACACCATAGCTATATACATCCATTGTTCAGTGACTGCCATGGAGTAAGCAAGCTCTGCAGCAACAAACATTCTTTGATTGATGATGGAAATTTTCATCCTTGTTTTGCAATAAATATAGATATGACTAAATGGTCCCCTAAGTTATATTGATGCTCTTGTTTTGCCTTTTTTACTTTCAAGCCAAAACTGGAAATTAAGAACAGTTCATTGCCATATAAAAATTCGTTTGAGAGTATTGAAAAAATTACTGCTATTATGAGCATGGAAGTTTTAACAATGGATTTTCTGAAATCAGCTAAGGATTAAGTGATATATGGCTCAGGATTCTTAGATCATGAATACTCAAGTGCGGAGAGATTAAGAGAGAAAGAGAGAGTGCATATGCAGGTTACCTAGAGCAACATAGCCATAAGTTCTTGCAACTGCAGTCCAGTTGGATGAATTAGGATTCAACAACCTTGCAGTGCCAAAATCTGATACACGGGCCTCGAGTTCAGAGCTCAATAAGACATTCTTTCTCGATATGTCTCGATGAATTTTAGGTGGAACACAATCATGATGCATATACGATAGAGCATGAGCTACCCCTCGGGCTTATCATAAGGATTCGTCGCTGTAAGATCAGCACCAACAAATTAAAAAAAAAAATTTGTCAATTAATTATCAGCTGATTAATTTGAATTCCCTCTATTGAATTGATAACAAAAGAAATCTTACATCAATTAAATTAAAATATTTTGAGCACATAAATATAACTAAAGTCACTTCATCTATTATCAATTTATTTTAATGGGATATCCTTCTAAAATTTAACCTCCAACAAAAATATATATAGTAAATACCTAAATTTAATTTAAAAAGTACTATATATATATATATATATATACATATTATATAGTTGGGAAAGCCACTGAGGGCTGTAAAACTAATTTCTCATTTTTCTTTCTTGTTTATATATGGTAAGTAATATTTAATCAGTCGCTTGAATTAATGAGCATGTTTTGTGTGATTAATTAGCACAGAAAGAAAAAGTAGTCGATGCATATAGACATAGCACAATTAAACATATTATTATGATATCTCGGACTACCTATATATAAAAATAAAATTCTAGACCATGAAATGAAGTAAATACTCAAGAAGCTAGGCCAGGCTATAATCCTTACGAGGGCGGAAAATCATTCCGAGTTTCCTTATAGCCTTTGTTACTCGATTAATTTTGTCTCAACTGAATATCAATGTATGAGAATTTTATAAATAATATCCAGCTAGTTCAAAGGTTAGTGAGAAAACTTACAATCTAAAATATGAATACGATATGAAAAAAAATATATAAAAGTAATACAATTTAAAATTTTAATAATAATTATATATGAATTTTAAAAAAATCCAAAAAAGTTTTCTTATTTTTGATTCGACACAAATTGTGACATATAATTTTTATATAAAATACGATATAAATACATAAATATGACATGAATATACAAATTGTCAAATAACTCATAACCAAGATACACTCTATGTGGAGATCTGCACCTAATTTGTGAAGTATTATTGACTTTGATTTAAAAGTCTCACAATTTTATCTCATAAAAAGTACCTCTTTATATATATCATAGCAGAACCCCAAACTAATCTCATATGGGATTGGGGCGTTACAAACTCCCTCCGTTAAAGCTTGACATCCCCGTCAAGCTTAACATAAAACACATAGCACACAAATCTATTGAATTACACTAAATGTTAGACAAAGCCCAACACAAAGCATACAGATCACGCACTTAACTCCCATACAATTGGTGACAGCTTTTATACAATTTGTGAAGATTCGCACTCAACCAATAAAGTATTGTCCATTTTAACATGAAGATTTCATAATTTTGTCTTACAAACGACATCATTACACATATATTATAGCAAATTCTCAAAGTATCCCGATATAGAATTGGGAGGTTACACTTTTAATTCACCATGGGTTTCAATTGTGCTCTGTCGTTTGGCAAAAACACGAATGTGGACCAATCAAACTCAATGCAAATATAAATGGTCAAACAACTTAAACTTTTGTTAAATTGCTAAATTCATATAGTCCAAGTTTAGCAGTTTATTTGGGGTTATATGTCCCTCGGTTTTGGGTTTAGGCAACTTCCACAGACCTCAATCACTTTGCATTCTCACAAAATACGTTTGTGATAGGCACTTGGACACTTTGGCAAATAGATTTAATTTTTAAATCTTTTAAATTTTTTTATTTATTTCAGAATATTACTAATTCTGAATAAACATGTTTAAATGGAGAAAATATGATGGTCCAAATAAACATATCTGAATAGGAAAACATAATTATTTAAATAAAGTTTATTTAAACAAAAAAACATAACTATACAGAATGTCATGACTTTTTTGAATTGGCTTGATTGGTGGCTATTCATTTATTTTAAAAAGATCTTTCTGCCTGACCATTTTCACTACTTCTGATTTACAGAGATTTTAAGGCTTTGTTGTATCCTATAGGCATAATTGTCTTTAAGATAATGTTCTTCATGCCTCAAAGTCATATTTTCTTCTTTCTTTTTATTTCTATTTTCTTAAATTTTCTAGCACTTTATAGCTTCAAGGATGTCTTTGTACATGAATTTCCCATTAAACTATCAGGTTGAGAAAAGATTTTCACTTATTGGTATGCCTTCAAGTTTGGACTGATTTATTGATCTTTGATGAAAAAATGCTAAAATCCATATACAAACCATTACACAGATTGATGTACTTGCCAAAGATGCAACAACAATAACAACAATCTTGTTCTTATCACTTTCATCGTTTTTCTTTGTAGATGTGGCATTGCAGGGTTTTAAAACTTGTCTTTCATTGCATAGATCTTTGTTGTTTCTAAAAGCCTCTGATTGAGTTGACAAAAAGAAGTTGTTCAAAAGAGGAACAGACACCAAGCTCCAAAGATTGCTAAGTGAAAAAGGAATTTCACTAGAAAGATTGTTGTAGGATAGGTTCAAGTTTTCCAAATTTGTAAGCTTCCTAACTTGTCATGGTATCTTTCCAGAAAGTGAATTATAACTCAAATCTTATCAATCTTGTAAAGCTCAAGATTACCAATTTGATATGGAATTGTGCCATTCAAGCGATTTTCATTCAAATGTAAATTTTGCAGCTTGGAATAATCCCTTAATTGATGTGGAATTGGCCTACTGAGTCTATTTGTCAAGAGATCTAAAGATTACAAATTCGATACTCTACCAATTCCTGCAAGTTTTTTACCTAAAAGCTTATTATCATCAAAGCTTAAGGAAAACAATTTTGATAATTTTCTAACTTGTGAAGGAATGATTCTTGAAAGTTGGTTGGAAGAAAGGTCAAGCTCCACTAATTGGTTCAACTGATTAATTTCATTTAGGATCATACTATTGGGATTTGCCTTGAATCTTATGATCCCACATCGAAAGCTAAGTAAGTTTGAGTTTGTTTTGTATCTTATATCAGGAGTTTAGTAAAAGTATAAAGGGTTTCACCCTTATAAATAAGATGTTTGGGTTTTCATTTAGTAATCCCAAATAGTTAGACACCAAGAGAATAGCTAGGTGAGTAAGCTATTAAAAAGGTGTAATTGGGTTTTAGGTTAAGTTTTGAGTAAGGAGTTTTGGTGACTTTTCTCATTCCAAAAGTCTCATAATTGTAAAGATTTATTTGTTAGTGGATTAGGTTTAGAGTATGTCATTTTGAGTTGGGTTGAAACAAATATATTTATGTATTTTTTTTCTTGATTGAGCTTGTTATTTTATATGTGGGTACTGTATGTACATGTTAATTTCTCAACAAATGGTATCAGAGCTATGATGATCCTTAACAAGTGGTATTAGAGCGAAGTTTGAGGTTTATGGGAAGAAAAGGCAAGCTCAAGAGATCATGAAGCAAGTATTTCAAAATGTATGAAGAATATATGTCTAGTATGCCTATGCCTAAGTTTGAGGTTCCATTATTTGATGGAAAGAGTAATTTTATGTTATGACAAAGTATGATTCAAGATATATTAGTACAACAAGAGTTCAGGCATTAGAGAGTAGTAAGCCTAAGGGAATGTCTGACTGTAATTGGAATAATATTAAGAAAAAAATTGTTAGTACTATTAGATTGGAGCTAGCCCTAGAGGTCAAGTATATTGTATTGATTGAGAGTACTCTAAAGAGTTTGTGAGATAAGCTTGAGGGTATTTATATATCAAAGTCATTAACTAATAGGTTATATTTGAAGATGGATCTGTATTCTCTGAAAATAAAAGAAGGTACTAATTTTCATAATCATCGAATAAGTTTAATAGATTGGTTTCTTAATTTCTGACTATTTCTATTGATGAGTTAAAAGATAAAGAGAGGCTTTAATTTTGTTGTCATCTTTGCCCAAGTCCTATAGACCTTTAGTTTAAACTTTGTTGGTGGTTAGATCTACTATGAAGTTGGATTATTTAACTATCATGTTGCATGAGAACAAAAGGTTTATGAGAACATAAAACTCATCACTAGGAGAGAGTACATTAGCTATAAAAGGTTTTGATTGAGGGAAGACCCAAAAGAAGATTGATGGGGAGATCCAAGTCAAAAAATAGATATTATAATGGTATAAAATGTTATTATTATGGTGAAAAAGGACATATCCAAGTATGCTGCAAGAAGTTGAGAAAGGATATGACTGTTTTCAAAAAGGCAATTGACGTAAAAAAATCGATGAAGGAAAGAGTGATACTACTATTGTTGTGTTTGATGATGATGATGTCATTTTAATGACTTATATAGATGAGATTTAGACTTTGAAAGATGATAAAGGTTGGGTTTTGGATTCAGATGTTATAGTTCATATTTGCAATGCTAGGAGTTGCTTGGTGGAGTTATAAGAGATTGAGAAGTATGGGGATATTATGGTTGCCAACAATTAAAAGGTACAGATTCAAGGCATTGGGAGTGTTCGCCTTAGATCTCACAATAGTGCTGTTAGGATGCTTCCTCATGTAAGGTATGTACCAAGTTGTAACTACAATTTGATTGCTTTAGGTGAGTTAGCTTCTCAGGGGTACACATATGGTAGTAATGATTGGTTAAAAGTGTACAAGAATGGTAGTGTGATTCTACAAGGGAATAGAGTCAAAAATCACTTTGTACATGCTTAATGGAGGCTCAGTTGTTGAGATTCCTGCAATGAAGAAAAAGAAGAAGGGCAAGCAAGCATGTCAGCTTTGCAGATACTATTGAAATGTTTGGAGATTCAAGTCAAGGGAGGATTTATTGGGATTTGCCTTAAATCTCATAATCCCACATCAAAAGTTAAAATGAGTTTAGGTTTGTTTTATATCCCATATCGAGAGTTTAGTAAAGGTATAAGGGGTTTTACACTGATAAATAAGATGTTTTGGTTTTCATTTGGTAATCCCAAATAGTTAGACATCAAGAGAATAGCTAGGTGAGTAGGCTATTAAAAGAGTGTAATTTGGTTTTAGGTTAAGTTTTGAATAAGGAGTTTTTGGTAACTTTTCTCATTCTAAAAGTCTCATAGTTGTAAAGATTTATTTGTTAGTGGGTTAGGTTTGGAGTAGGTTATTTTGAGTTAGGCCGAAACAAATATATTTATGTGTTCTTATTCTTGATTTGAGCTTACTATTTTGTGTGTAGGTGCTGTGTATATGTGTTGATTTCCCAACACTTATTACATATCATATTACCGACAGCTTTTAGCAGTGTCAAATTCTGACATTCTCCCTAATTTGATGAGAGCTCACCACTCAATTTGTTGTAACTCAAGTCAATATATGTGAGGTTTGGGTACACACCAAAATCTTGGGCTATGTTTCTTGTAAGTTAATTATATTTAAGCCGAACTCTGTACAAGGTATTGCATTTCTTCGGGCTTTTTGGGATGGGACCTGAGAAGTTGTTGAAGGAGGCACTGAAATTGACAAGCTTTCTACCTCCACAAACTTGTGATGATAAGTTACCACTAAAGTTGTTGATAGCCAGATGTAGAACTACTAATGATGAACGATTTCCCAACTCTTCCGGTACAAAACCAGTTAAGTGGTTTATGTGCAAATACAGAACAGTTAACTTGCGTAAAGTTCCAAAACTAACAGGAATATTTCCTGAAAGTTGAAGACTGGAAAGCTGTAGAATAGTTAAACTAAATTACCCAAAGATGGAGGGATAGGACCATAGAAATGACTCCCATCTAGAGCTAGCAAAGAAAGATGTTTCAAATTCCCCATCTCATTAGAAATTCTGCCACTTATTAGAGTATCTTGAAGGAGAAAATTTTGAGACTAATGAGGCCAATTTTCAATCAACTAGTTCCATCAGGGAATAAAGATGGGTACAATTCACCCGTTATGTTGTTTCGTGAAATATCAAGCTCATAAACTCGAGTGAGATTGGCAAGAGAGATAGGAAGCTGGCTGTTAAAAGAATTTGTGGAAAGATCAAGGAACTGGAGTTTTGAAAGCAAACCAATGTTGGAAGGTATTTTGCCTGTGAGCTGGTTTACTTTAAGATCGAGCCGAAGAAGGTGTGGGAAGGAAGAAAATCTAAGTTTTCAATGGTACCTTTCAGATCTGTGTATGCAAGATTTATTTTAATTATGTTTCCTGAATTGTTGCAGGTTATTCCACGCCATCTGTATGGACTCTGAGTAGTAGCATTGGCAGGAGCTGGAGTGACCCATGAATGGAGAATGGACTGATTTCCAAGGCTTTCTTTCCATTTGAGCAAGGCCTCAGCTTCTCTACTTGGGCAGAATTGGCATGCCAGGAAGAAAACATACCAATAAAGCTAGAAAGAGAGTAAGAGAGAGATACTTTTCTTGGTAATTAGGCATAGTTTCATGAGGCCTTTTCTTTTCTTTCTTGTTCTCTAGTTCTGCTATTCAATGGCAATGGAATGATTTGCTTATATGGGGTATAAATGAACTCTTGGCTTCTCACCCAACTCGCAAGTCAGAAGGCTTATCACAACTTATTTATTGTGTCAAAAGAAATTTCCCTTAATCAGTCTTAAAGCTAGAAAAGAAATGAAACGATATAGATTGAATCCAAGTATTAAATGGTTGACTTAAAGCGCAATCCCAACGGAACTTGCTGGCCTAAAAGAGAATTTAAAAAACAAACTTAGCATAGGAGAAAAAAAGGGCTAAACCCCAGTTCCAGAAACTGATGCTTCACCTAGGAAAGCAACAATGCCACGTAGAAGCCCTGCAACAGCGGCTCCAATGAGGGGTCCAACCTAGTAAATTGCTTGGTTTTTGAAGCAACCAGCAATGACAGCAGACCCAAGGGCCAATGCAGGGTTCATTGACCTTCCAGAGAACTGACCAGCTGCTAAGACCATGGCTCCTGCCATCAATCCTACTACCAAGGGTTCAACGGTCCCAAATGGACGAGCTCTACGGTCACCAGCAGCATAAAGTGTATACCAATGTGAATGCAAGCACACCATCTAGCATGGATGCTTCTAATCCAGTCATTTCATTTACAATCGTATAAGTTGGGACATGCTGTAAAAATTACAGGCACTTTTAAATAAATTTGCTTTCCTTCGAAGTCAGAAGCATTTGACCTTCCAAAAACTTTTAGCACAAATCTTTGAATTTGATTGTTCTTGTAAAGCTTCTTAAGAAAGAAGTGCAAAATCATTTATCCTTTTTTTTTACTATGATTTCTGTAAAACATTGTTGTTCTGGGGAAGAAAAAGATGAAGGAATGAAATAGGTTGAAGGAAAAATGAGGACAAAAAAAATCACTAATTTTTCATAAAAAAAATGGAAAGGAAAATGAATAGATTTACTCTACTTCACATCCAAGAAATCCAATATTTTCATAAATTAGAGAAAAATGAAAAGAAAACTATCATGAAATTTGAACTAATTGTGTTGTTTTATTATATACTTGCCCTTCTTTCATTTTTCATCATTTGTAGCAAATATAACAATAAGTTTCCTCTGTTTTATCCCCTTTTCTCTTTCATCCAATCAAACATAGTGTTAAATAATTAAACAAAGTTGTATTGCAGTTTTCTTACTGCAAAGTTTACCATTTAAAGGTAATGAAAAACAGAACAAGAGAAAAATCTGTTCTTGTAAATGAAGTTAATGTTAAAACAAATAAATAAGAAAAGAGAAATAATAGAAAAGAATTTTAACTTTGAGGAGTAAAGAATATTTTTTTAAAGGCAATTATGTTTTTAGGATACAATAAAACCTTAAACTTTTCAATCAAAAGCAGTGAAAATGGCTATATTTAAAATTTTATTTATAATAAATGAATAGACATAAACTTCTATTCAAATGATTATGATCTTGTGTATAATCATGACCTTTATGAATAATAATCTATTTATATTAAAAAAGCTATGATAATTTGTTATATGATAATTGTTTCTGTTCAAACATAATTATTTAAAAAATGAATAAAATTAATACAAAAATTAATTTTATTTATCAATAATTAAATCTTTCTATCCAATATGGGATGCACCACATTTTAAACTACCAACAATCCCTTACTAGTTTAGAATGTTGGTGCTTAAATTTTACTTTTCACACAAATAAATATTATGAATACAAAAAGGTATCTCTCGATTTAAATCTTCAATTAGCATATATATCTTATAATTCTAATGAAGTTAATGGTATTCACAGATTAAACATCAACTCCTAGTGTTAGAATTGAATATATAACATACATAATACTTATTTATTCTTCTATTAGAGGTTTATAACAACTTTTCACACTATTATGACCATGTGCTTATCTTATTCATAAATATTTACAGGAAAGACTCCAATTCTTCTTGTTGATGCGGCACCACTTTTTTGTTTATATAGGTAGAGTTTCCATTATGTCTCTATTACTTTAGGCGTTTAAAATTCCATTAAGAGTATAAAAACTCATTCTTCCCATGCTATGGATCACACTAGTTTCTAAAATTTAAATGGTTTTTACTAGTATTTAACAGACACATAACAGTAACTTGTTTTTACCCATTAAACTTTGTAATTAGAGGTTACTAATTCAAAGTTTGTTTCTCATTATCGGTGTCTAATAGTAAGGGTTTAAATCCATTCTACTTGTAGTACTACTAACTAAATATTTTGGAACGCAATTTTCTTTTATGGTAATTACCCCCACTTGAGATTGAATATCTAATATAATCATTTTAGGCTAATATGTCTAAACTTTTCATTTTGGATATCATTTATATGCTCCAAACATTGTTGCCTCATTCTTATCATTTTAAGAAATAGTTGGTTTTGGTTATGGCTATAACTCTATATTATTAATCTCAACCATTCTATTTTCATACTTATATACATTTTTATTATAATTATACTTTTAGTACAATTGAATACACTTAATGAATATGTCAAACGATTTTAGTCCTTTTAATATTTTTAAGAACCTTTTTATGATTTTACTTTAATAAGTGTTTAAACTTATTAGTTTGTATAATTTGCTCATAAAATTATACTAAAATCTTACAACACTATGGTGCTAATTTTTATTTCCTTTGATTCTTATCACCCCTACTGTAGACACCGATTTTATCCGGGTCTACTATTTTAATTTTAATAATAATATTAATTTAAAAAAAATATAATTATTAATTTTATAAAAAAACAAAAAAAACAAAAAAATAAAAAAATAAAAAAGAGAAAAACAGAAAGTAGGGTGGCTGGCGCTGCTGTCGCCCCCGACTAGCCACCCTACAGCCCTCTGACCAGCCCTCACACTCACTAGCCTACAGCCACCTAGATCCTCTTTTGAACCCATTCAAAAACTCTCGGATCCCCTCTAAAAAAAAAAATCTCTCGAATCCCCTCTAAAAAAAAATCTCTCAGACCCCCCTTTTTGAAAGCTCTCTCGTGGACATCCCCTCGAAATCTTTCAGACAGTTCTTCACCTTCAGACACACCGAAAAATCCTAACCCCAATCAACCCCACACCCATTAAAACACCACACTAAACCCAAACAGAAACGTAAAAATAGAAACAAAAAAAAACAAAGACAGACAGTCCTCCCCGTAGGGAGGAACCTCAGCGCCGAGCTCCCTGCAAGAATAAAAAAAATCAGATCAGCCTTCGTTTTACAAAAAAAAAAAAGAAAACAGCAAACCCAGAAAAGTTCAAACCTTGATCTACGTCAATCGAGACTTGTTTTCTCGAAAAGGACCACGGATCTGAACTTAGGAGGGCGAGAGGAGCATCGTGGTGACTTTTTGATGCTTTTTCGATCACTGATGACCACCGCCGGCTGTCGGACGGCGAGACAGCCAGAGCTCTCCCTCAAAGCTCTCTCTTTCTTTCCCTTTTTTTTTAAAATGCAAAAAGAATAAACCAAAAAAAAAAATTTCAGTTATATATAAAAAACAAAGAACCAAAACGATGTCGTTTCGGCCAAGGAGGATCCGTGCGTTGACCCAGATCCGACCCAGGATCCGCGTAACCCAACCCATGGACCCGCTCTTCCAACAGCTGCTGATCGGTCCAATTAAACCGGTTTGAATCGGATCAAATCGTAGACCGTTCAACCGAACCGTGCACCGAATCGACCTCTTTCGGTCCAACTGAACTGGTCATTGACCGGTCCGATTTACGTAAAAAAAATTTTTTTTTTTGAATTTTCTAATTTTTTTATATTATTATTTTTGTTATTTTAAGTTTGTTTTATTTATTCTTGCCTGATAAATTTTTAAATTTGTTAGAATAAATGTCTCATTGTTTTAATAATAGATAATAATTAAAAATATATTAAAAATGTTCAAAAAAATATTTATTTTTATTATTATTTTCCCTGCCTAGATGTTGGAGGGAATAAAAAATATTTTTCTAAAAAATAATTCCGCCTAGATATTGGGGAATTATTATTAATAAATTTTCATGAAAAATAAATATAAGAAAATTTTAAATCAATTTTCAAAAAATATTAAAATCGAACCTGCTTCGAAAATTCGCCTAGATATTGGAGATTTTTAGAGATGTTCGTATTTTCTTAAAAATGAAACCTTAAACACTAATTCTTAATTTTCAAAATCTTAGGTTTCTAAAACCCCTAAAAAATTCAAAATCCCTTAAATCCAAACCCCATAAAAATCCGAAATCCCCTAAAATCTGAAACCCCTTAAAATCCAAACCCAAAATCCAAAATCCCTAAAATCCAAATCCTTAAATCAAAACCTCAAACCTCAAAACCCAAACCCTAAAATCTCCAAACTCAAAAATCAAAACCCTAAACTTTCCATATCCTAAAATTCAAGCCTTAAAACCCTCTAAACCTTAAAACCAAACCTTCAAAACCTCTACTCAAGCCCTTAGTCCAAAATCTTAAAAATCTTAAGGACACGTGTGAAAATTCTATTTGAAGCAATTTATTCTCGAATGCCGCCTAGATGATGGGGTATTTAGAAAATTTTACTTCGTTAAATCTTTTCACATGATTTTTTAATTCACATTAATAATAAGATTAATAAATAAAAGGTATAATAAAAAATTAGGATCTTTAATATAAACAGTCGCACCTAAGCTCTGCCTAGATGTTGGAAAGTCGAGATGGTCTCATTATACTTAAGAATCCAATTCTTAAATTGCATCTCATTTTATATAACATTCATTGGCATACATACGTTAGCATATTATTATCAGTAATTATTTGTACTATTCTATCTTTAATTTTTATTACTACTTGGTGATAAAATATTTTATAATGAAAAAGAATCATACTTTAAATAAAAATTGTGATATTACAAAATAAAATAAAAATAACATTCCAAAAGAAATAATTCTTGGTACTCTACCTAGATGTTGGAGAGTCACCAATAATTTTCTATAAAGAGTGTTATTTCATTTTAAGGATTGTTGTGTTAAATCTTAAGCGAAAAGAGTTATTTCAAATTTTACCTAGATGTTGGAGAATTTTAAGATAATTCTTTAACTTAATGATTTTCTCAATATTTTTAAATAAAAATTTTAGCAAAATTTTATTTTTCCAAATGAAGGAAATTATTGTTAAATTTCAAATTAAAACCATTTTTATCCAATACCGAAAATAACGCGTAATTAAATGGTAGCAATTTATGGGCGTTGTGGGGGTGCTAATCCTTCCCTACATGTAACCAACTCCCGGACCCAATCTGGTATTTCATAGACCAAAATTTATCTTTTTTATAAACTTTAAACCCATTTTTATAGTTTTATTAAAAAGATAAACCTTTGGGTGACCAATCACACCCTAACAAAGATTGGTGGCGACTCTTTTTATTTTTCTCGATTTTAAAAACTCAATTTACGTCTGATGGTCTCAAAACCGTTATGACAGCTTGACGACTCCACTGGGGACTTTTGAGAGTCAGGCCAAATTTTAGTTATGCGCTATTAATAGTTGTTGGATTTAATTGGTTTTATCTGATATTTAATTTAATTCTTTTTATTTTAATTTTTAAAAAATATATACATACAAGTTAATAAATAAAATAAATTGCTTGTTAGCTATTACTTTATTTTGATTTTGTGTTTATGATTTATTCATGTTATTTTGATTAATACATTACTTCGCACACACTTTGCATATTTACTTGCATGCATGAGCTCTAGACCCGAGCTTTTTCCCTTTAGGAGGAAGTGAAATAGCTACGCTCTCGTGAGGTGATAACCTCCGCATTTGCTAGCAAAACACTTCCACTCAAATTGAACCATTTCCATTAGTAGCCTATAATGGGTGAGGATCGAAAAACCTTACTAGTTTGTAACGGACAATGATGTGAGGAATAGTCTGAGAACCGTTAGAAGCATAAACCTTAACCTAGCATATCGTAAGCTATATGAACCTTGTGATCTTTTTATAGAAATAACCAGAAATGGATGATAAAAGAAAAGCATTTTCTAAAAAGATAAATTTTCTCTTTACATGCAGTTTATTCATTTGGTAATTGTTCAAATTTTATAATTTCATAAAATATTTTAGAATAAAGTGATTTTTTTTAAGCATTATCCAACAAGCCAAAAAAAAAAAACAAAAAGGTTTTCAGAAAAATTAAAGATTTTTCTTAAATTCTTTATTTATTGGCCCAATCAAAAAATCAATTTTCATGTCCTAGTTATTTTGTTTTTCCTTTTAAAAAAAAATTTTATTTTGTTTCATCTTTTGCATTTCATACATCATAAAAAATAATACATGTATCACATCCCATATACATAATAAAAGATAGTGTCAGTTTCACTAGGTTGGCATAATACAAGCATTGCATTCCATGTAACATGCACTTAATAGGTTCATACATTCCATACAAGTATTTTGTATTAGTCATAGGAATACATCTCATCATTCATGTAAATATGTCATTGCATTTCATGCATATAAATTCATGAATGGTAGGGTCATATGGAACAAACGTTACATTTCATATCCCGCTATCCCTGCAACATAACATTCCTTACATACACATTCATGGTTGATAAAAATTTTCATTTGGGTCATTTATACATATAAAAATTCATTGTCATAGGCATATATGCATTTCATGACATTCTGTAGCCATTGTATTCATGTATTCATACTTCGTGTGTCATTGTCTTTGTGATATTCATTTAATAAGGGTAGTAATCTAGAATTTTTTATCTAAGTTCTGGAATAAAATGTTTGTCTTGGTGGGAATCAGAGTGACGAAAATGAGAGATCAATTGGAAGCAAGGATTAGTGCTTTGGAGTTGAATCAAGAGGAATTATGGCTTGTACATCATACATCATGATTTCATTATTTTTCATGCTAGTTAAAGACAAAAGATAATGATTGTGAATATGCTTTTGTTAAATCTTCAAGGCCAAAAGATTTTTTATAATAAAATTCATGTTGTGCATTTCTGACTTCTGATAATTAATAAAAGGTTCAAAGATAGCTATCATAGGAAACAAGGTCAGTTGTCTGCACACTTATAGCACTCGAGTTTGTACCAGAGTCATGAAAAATAAAGATGTAGATCGAATGGATAGAGTAGAAAAGGCCCAAGGAGAGATCAATGAAATAGTTACGGGAATGCAACAAAATGTGAATAGACAACTGGTAGAATTAAAATAGATGATAGTGGAATTGACAAAAAGAAAAAGAGTTGTTAAGATGCACAGGACAAGGGAGGAAACATCTGTCGAGACACCATTGTATCTATCTAGGTTCATATATGTTCAAGATCCCCATATGTCACAAGCACCGCCAACAACTCATCAACCTTATATTGGCCATTTTGCCAAGTTACTATAAGTTCAGACAAATGTCAATCCTGGGCATATTCCTCACGACTTCACTACTGTGCCTAATGTGGATGATCATAAAGAATTGAAAAAATTGAAAAGGGTGCTAGATCTATCAGAAGATATAGTGATAAAGATAAGTATGATCTGTTATAAGGGAGATTAAAAGTAATTGAAAGCTATGATGTGTACGAGAATGTTGGCGCCAGTGAACTTAGTCTAGTACCTGATCTTATTATTCCATCAAAATTCAAAGCCCCAGATTTCGAAAAGTATAACGAAAATGGATGTCCTAAAATACATTTAGCTCAATACTGTCACAAAATGGTTGGGTATGCTAGTGATGAAAAGCTGCTTATTCATGACTTTCAAGAAAGTTTGACTAGGGCAGCAACTAATTGGTATCATAGTCTGAAAAGTAGTCAAATTCGTACTTGGAGAGATTTATCATGGGCATTCTTGAAGCAATACCAGTATATGTTGGAGTTGGCTCTAGATCGATTAACCCTTCAAAATATGAGAAAGAACCCCAATGAGAGCTACAAAGAATATGTTGTTAGATGGAAGAAATGGCATCGCAAGTACAACCACCTCTTACCAATAGGGAGTTGAATTCCCTATTTGTGGATACCCTTCCTTCTCTCTATTATGATAAGTTGATCAGTAATACTTTATCAGAGTTCACGAATTTATTGTTTGCTGTGGGTAGAATTGAGGATGAAATAAGAAGAGGAAAAATTATAAATACTAGTGATGAAAAAGGAGGAGATATTTTTGCAAAACAAGCCCAAGAAATAATTGTTAAAGGGAAAAATAAGAGAAATCTCACCATGATGCAGGAAGATCCAACGGATAATTATTCACAATGGCTACCATATTGTCCCCAACCAATATTTTCGATCGATGATTTTTCTCAATCACTTCATCTGTGTGCTCAAATTCCTTCACCATGAACAGAACCAAGGATCAACTTAAGCCATTCACAAAGTCATAAGAGAAAGAGAGCCAAAGTGTATCATTCACTTTCAATACCTTACGTTTGGCTCTTTACTTTACTAATAAATAATCATATGATTTTTATTGTTCCTGCAAGACCCAGAAATCCTCCGTACCCGAGTGGTATGATCCTAATGCTAAATGTGAATTTCATGATAGAGTTAAGGGGCATTTCATAAAAGATTGTACTGCCTTCAAGGATAAAGTTCAAGCTTTGATCGAGGTAGATGATGCAAAGTTTAAAGAGCTAGTTGGCAGTTTTGATGATTGATAGTAGTAAAGTTGCAAGTTAATGATGCTAAAGTTGAAACATCAAGGGGAAAACTTTTGTTTATGTAACTTTGAATATCATCTCAAGAGTATGATCAAGATGATAAATTTTTTTTGGTCAAGTCTTAAGGTTTGCATTGCATGAGTAAATATTGTGTATCATAGTGTTTTATTTCATGTAAGTTTTGATATATAGTTGGTTTTTTTTTTTTTAAAAAAAGAAGATGTTAGATATGAATAAAGCCCCATGTGGTTAAGTACCGAGGTTAGAGAAATATCTTGAAAAAAAGAAGCAAAAAAAAATGAAGTTTTGAGTCTAAGATGAATTGGCGATCATTATTAGGAATTTTCCAAATACCTAAATGCCAATTTGCTCATTCAGTTGACCCCATTTCATTGGTCATGACCCCTTGATACCTTGAATTTGAATTTGTGAACCTTATTTTCACCTGATATTGTTGGTAATATTCTTTTTTAAGGCAATGAACAAATGAAACAATCATTAAAAAATGTGTGATTCCTAGAAAATCAAGTCTATATGACTTTCTTTTTTAGAATTCAAATGCAATATTTTAATATGACAAGATTATACTGCAGTTCCAAAATTTTCAAATCCAAGTTTTGTAAAATGCACTTAAGCATACTACCCTTTTAGCTTTTTATCCTAAAATTAACCCGATCCTTTGTCTTGAGGTATATTTGTCAGAAAAGAAATACCTCATTACCTCTAAGGTAACTTGAGTTATGATTAACCTTTTTGTTCTCTTTTTGTGGAGTAACTTAGATCATTTGATACTTTAAACATGTTTACCCTACATAATCCTTTTCTTATCCATTTCATATGACCCTTCTCTTGTAATTACTTTCATTATGAGTGGTTTGCTAAAATAGGACATCTTTCATAAACGTGTTACTGGCAAAATGAATCTAGGTGTGAGCTATGGGGGCATAAAAAAAAAGAGAGCAAAAAAAAAAAAAAGAAAAAATTGGTTATGACATCATGCACTAAAAAAAATTTTTTTTGAGCAAATCCAAAAAGGTCATGACAAAGTCAAGGTTTTTTTTTTTTAAAAAAAGAAACAAAAAAAAACCAAAAAATTTTTGAGATAAAAAACCTTTTTTCAAGTTCATTTTCCTGAAGAGTAATCTTCAATTTAAGTGTTTATGTTTGAAGTGACAAATGGCCATCTTTCATTATCTCTTCACAAAAATAAAAATTTATCTCTTGTTACCCCTTTGAGCCTGATTAAATTCTTTCAAAATAAACCCTGACTAAGGATCACCTTCCATATTGGGGGCAAAAAAAAAAGAATGCATTTGAAGGATAAGAATGAGAATGTCTAATGGAATCTCATGTGATAGGGGCACAAACCCAATATAAAAGTTCATAAAAGTTTTGAATCTACTCAGTGAAAGGATGCAAAAAAAAAAAAAAAAAAGAAAAGAAGAATAAAATAAAGAAAAAAGAAAGAAATGAATAGGTGGAAAGCATAAAATAGAATATACCTTAGAGTGTATCCTTCCAATGAAAAATGATCCTTAGTTTCAAATACCCTTAAATACTTATTTTAGGCCTTTTTATCATTTTCTTTGGCAACCATGAACCTTAACCTACATTACAACCTTTGAAAAATGCATATTGGATCAGGTATGAAAGCTTAAACTTGAAGAGTTTCTCTTAAAAAAATGAACATGAATTTTTTGAGTTTTCTTTTTATTACCTAATCTTCTGTTGGAACCGTTAAACCTTTTTGAAAAAAAATTCTTTTCCTCTTTTGGATTAGATTTGAATTCTTAAGTGCATGGTGTAAAAAAAAAAAAGAGAAAAATAAAAATAAAAATGACTTTATGGTGAAAACCCTCAAAAGGATAGTCTAGAGCCAACCTTAAAAGGTCACTCCTGATATTAAGTATGGTGGATGCTAAACAAAAGTAAAGCCAAACCTTTTTGAAAGACCTGAAATATCAAAGCTATAGAAGTCTGAGAGGGGTTGATTATTCCCAAACAACCCTTTAAAATCTCAAGCCCTTACAGCTGATCTTGACATATATCAAAATGTCGCATTTGGAGACTAAGAAAAATGTTGAATATGTTTGATTTTCAAGGAATTCATGCTTTTAGAAAAGTTTGTGTTTCATTTGTGAGCTTGCATGCCTCTTTCACTCCCTTCAAGGATTGGAACCTTTTGAATCAACATCACTATCTACAGAACTATTACATCCATTTAGAAACAAAATCCTCACCTTTTTTTTATTTTTGATAGGGATCGCCAAATTCTAAAAAAAAAAAACTTTAAGCCCAGTTTATCTGGCCTCAAATGAAGATTATGTCTAGTTTATCTGGCCATTAATGAATCTTTAAGCCCAGTTTATCTGGTCTCAAATGAAGTTTTAAGCCCAGTTTATCTGGCCATTAATGAATCTTTAAGCCCAGTTTATCTAGCCTCAAATGAAGTTTTAAGCCCAGTTTATCTGGCCATCAATGACATTTAAGCCCAGTTTATTTTGCCTCAAATGAAGTTTTAAGCCTAGTTTATCTGGCCATCAATGATGTTTTAAACCCAATTTATCTGGCCTCAAATGAAGTTTTAAGCCCAGTTTATCTGGCCATCAATAAGGCTTTAAACCCAGTTTATCTGACCTCAAATGAGGCTTTAAGCCCAGTTTATCTGGCCTTAAATAAATATTTAAGCCCAGTTTATCTGGCCATCAATGATATTTACGCCCAGTTTATTTGACCTCAAATGAGGTTTTAAGCCCAGTTTATTTGGCCCGAAAAGAAGTTTTAGAGTTTCAAAGTTCTATCCAGAATAAAAATTCTCGATGCATAACCTTTTGAAAGATTTTGCATTTGCATTACTTATATCATGAGAAAGACATTTAACCTACAAAAAAAAAAGAGATATTCAAATTTGCATCGCTCATCTGTGCATCATGAAAAGGATATTTGCATTTGCATCACCTACATCTGTACCACAAGAAAGACATTCGCATTTGCATCACTTGCATTTGCACTTGCATAAGATATTTGCATTCGCACCGTAAGAAAATTCATATTTGCACTACCATGGCATCCACATCCTAAGAAAAGGTATTTGTAGGAGCATTTACATGAAAATAACATTGTCATTGTCAAATATAGTTGCATCAAGCATTCGTATTCTTGCATTTGCATTAAAATTTGTATTTTTATCAACATTTCCATTAGCATCATTTGATCAAGATGGACATTTGTATCATTGATTGCATTCATTAACTCTGATTGGGGAAAAACCATTTTAAAAAAACTTTTTAAATTTTTAAAGTTTCATTGCCTCTGATTATGAGGAGCATTCAAAGATTTTAAGATTTGTATGACCTCCGGGCGTAATCTCTAAGATCTCTGGGCATGATTTCTAAGTCCTCCGAGCATAAATTTGATTCGCGGTGTTATCCTGATCGATTCTTTATTTTTGACTTACGGTGTTATCCCAATCAATTCTGTAAGACCTTCGGGTATGATTTCTAAGACCTCCGGGCATAAATTTGATTCGCGGTGTTATTTCGATCGATTCTTTATCTTTTGACTTGTGGTGTTATCCCAATAAATTTTGTAAGACCTCCGGGCATAATTTCTAAGACCTCCGGGTATAATTTTGATTCGCAATATTATTTCAATCGATTTTTTATCTTTCGACTTGCAGTGTTATCCCAGTCGATTCTGTAAGACCTTCAGGTATGATTTCTAAGTCTTTCAGGTATAAATTCGATTCGCGATGTTATCCCGATCGATTTTTTATTTTTGACATGTGATGTTATTCCAGTCAATTCTGTGAGACCTCCGGGCATGATTTCTAAGACCTCCGGGCATAAATTCGATTCACGATGTTATCCCGATCGATTCTTTATCTTTTGACTTGTGGTGTTATCCCAATAAATTATGTAAAACCTCCGAGCATGATTTCTAAGTCCTCCATAAATTCGATTGGCGATGTTATCCTGATCGATTCTTTAATTTTTGACTTGTGGTGTTATCCCAATCGATTCTGTAAGACCTTCGGGCATGATTTCTAAGTCCTCTAGGTATAAATTCGATGCGCGGTATTATCTCGATTGATTCTTTATTTTTGACTTGCAGTGTTATCCCAATCAATTCTGTAAGACCTCCGGGCATGATTTCTAAGACCTCCGGGCATAATTTTGATTCGTGGTGTTATTTCGATCGATTTCTTATCTTTCGACTTACGGTGTTATCCCAGTCGATTCTGTAAGACCTTTGAGCATGATTTCTAAGTCTTTCGGGCATAAATTCTATTCGCGGTGTTATCCTGAATGATTTTTTATTTTTAACTTGCGGTGTTATCCCAATCGATTCTGTAAGACCTCCGAGCATGATTCTGGATGACCTACGGGCATGATTTGTAAGATCTCCGAGCATAAATTCGATTCGCGATGTTATCTCGATCGATTAATTATTTTTCAACTTGCGATGTCATCCCAATCGTTTTGTGTTTTAAAAAAAAATCATGATTTACTTTCAGACAAAATCGTTGTCTTTGTCTTTACCCTATTCTTGATTCTCAATAATGTGCAAAGAGGGACAGCTGTAGACACCAATTTTGTCCGGGTCTACTATTTTAATTTTAATAATAATAATAATTTTAAAAAATATATAATTATTAATTTTATAAAAAAATAAAAACATAAAAAAATAGAAAAATAGAAAGTAGGGTGGCTAGCATTGCTGTCGCCCCCAACTAGCCACCCTACAGCCCTTTGACCAGCCCCTACGTTCACCAGCCTACAGCCACCTACAGCCACCATACAACCACCTAGATCCCCTTTTGAACCCATTCAAAAACTCTCGGATCCCCTTTAAAAAAAAAATCTCTCAGACCCCCATTTCTGAAAGCTTTCTCGTGGACATCCCCTCAAAATCTTTCAGACAGTTCTTCACTTCCAGACACACCAAAAAATCCTAACCCCAATCAACCCCTCACCCATCAAAACACCACACCAAACCCAAACAGAAACATAAAAACAGAAACAAAAAAAAAACAAAGATAAACAGTCTTCCCTGTAGGGAGGAACCTCAGCATCGAGCTCCTTGCAAGAACAAAAAAAATCAGATCAGCCTTCGTTTTACCAAAAAAAAAAAAGAAAACAGCAAACCCAGAAAAGTTTAAATCCCGATCTATGTTGATCAGGGCTTGTTCTCCCGAAAAGGACCTCAGATCTAAACTCAGGAGGTCAAGAGGAGCATCATGGTGACTTTTTGACGCTTTTTCGATCACCGACGACCACCGCCAATGGTCAGATAGCGAGACGACCGAAGCTCTCCCTTAGAGCTCTCTCTCTCTCTCTCTTTTTTTTCTGAAACACAGGAAGAATAAACCAAAAAAAAAATCTTTTAGCTATATATAAAAACCAAAGAACAAAAACGACGTTGTTTCGGCCAAGGAGGATCCGCGCATTGACCCGGATCTGACCCGGGATCCGCGCAACCCAACCCGTGGACCCGTTCTTCCAACGGCTGCTGACCGATCCAATTGAACCGGTTTGAACCGGATCAAACTGTAGATCATTCAACCGAACCATGCGCCAAATCAACCCCTTTCCGATCCAGCCGAACCTATCATTGACCGGTCTGGTTTAGGTAAAAAAAATTTTTTTTTTGAATTTTATAATTTTTTTATATTATTATTTTTGTTATTTTGAGTTTGTTTTATTTATTCTTGCATGATAAATTTTTAAATTTGTTAAAATAAATGTCTCATTGTTTTAATAATAGATAATAATTAAAAATATATTAAAAATGTTAAAAAAAATATTTATTTTTATTATTATTTTCCCTGCCTAGATGTTGGAGGAAATAAAAAATATTCTTCTAAAAAATAATTTCACCTAGATGTTGGGGAATTATTATTAATAAATTTTCATGAAAAATAAATATAAGAAATTTTTAAATCAATTTTCAAAAAATATTAAAATCGAACCTGCTTTGAAAATACGCCTAAATGTTGGAGATTTTTAGAGATGTTCGTATTTTCTTAAAAAGAAAACCTTAAACACTAATTCTTAATTTTCAAAATCTTAGGTTTCTAAAACCCCTAAAAAATCCAAAATCCCTTAAATCCAAACCCTATAAAAATCCGAAATCCCCTAAAATCCGAAACCCCTTAAAATCCAAACCCAAAATCAAAAATCCCTAAAATCCAAATCCTTAAATCAAAACCTCAAACCTCAAAACCCAAGCCCTAAAATCTCCAAACTCAAAAATCAAAACCCTAAACTTTCCATATCCTAAAATTCAAGCCTTAAAACCCTCTAAACCTTAAACCAAACCTTCAAAACCTCTACTCAAGCCTTTACTCCAAAATCCTAAAAATCTTAAGGAAACGTGTGAAAATTCTATTTGAAGCAATTTGTTCCCGAATGCCGCCTAGATGATGGGGTATTTAGGAAATTTTACTTCATTAAATCTTTTCACATGATTTCTTAATTCACATTAATAATAAGATTAATAAATAAAAGGTATAATAAAAAATTGAGATCTTAAATATAAACAGTCGCATCTAAGCTCTGCCTAGATGTTGAAAAGACGGGGTGGTCTCGTTATACTTAAGAATCCAATTCTTAAATTGCATCTCATTTTATATAACATTCATTGACATACATACATTAGCATATTATTATCAGTAATTATTTGTACTATTATATCTTTAATTTTTATTACTACTTGGTGATAAAATATTTTATAATAAAAAAGAATCATATTTTTTAAAAAAATTGTGATATTACAAAATAAAATAAAAATAACACTCCAAAAGAAATAATTTTTGGTACTCTGCCTAGATGTTGGAGAGTCACCAATAATTTTCTATAAAGAGTGTTATTTCATTTTAAGGATTGTTGTGTTAAATCTTAAGCGAAAAGAGTTATTTCAAATTCTGCCTAGATGTTGGAGAATTTTAAGATAATTCTTTAACTTAAAGATTTTCTCAATATTTCTAAATAAAAATTTTAGCAAAATTTCATTTTTCCAAATGAAGGAAATTATTGTTAAATTTCAAATTAAAACCATTTTTATCCAATACCGAAAATAACGTGTAATTAAATGGTACCAATTTATGGGCGTTGTGGGAGTGCTAATCCTTCCCCACACGTAACAGACTCCCGAACCCAATCTGATATTTCGTAGACCAAAATTTATCTTTTGTAAACTTTAAACCTGTTTTTATAGTTTTATTAAAAAGATAAACCTTTGGGTGACTAATCACACCCTAACAAGGATTGGTGGCAACTCCTTTTATTTTTCTCGATTTTAAAAACTCAATTTACGTCTGGCGTCCCACAATCATTACGTCACCTACCATGTGCAAGTATGCATTCATTTATTAAAGAATATCTCATTCAATTATCAAGATATCATATATACTTAATTAAGTTGCCATTTCATTTATCTTTTCACTATTTGGTGGTTTTTTTTTTTTTTTAAGTAGGAGGCCTCTAAATCCACCCTTAGTGAAAGATAATTAGTTGATATCTTAATATTTCAATAAAAGTTTCAAAAATTTTATATTTTAACTCAATATAATAGTTTACATCAATAAGCAGATTTCATATATAATCATGCTTTTATAGTCTCTTTTTTTAAGACTTTTATGTCAATTTATAAATATTTATATGAATTTATTTCATCATGGATATTATTATTAATTTTTTATTACCATGAACAAAACCATTTTCATCATCCAAATGGATCAAATAGCATTCTTTTTGCTATTATAAAAGTTTTCAAATTCACAAGATCTTTGAATCACTCATGGCTTCCAAAGTAAATATACTTTGAAATTTTCGCTATATAAAACCATAGAAAGATAAATCATTTGTATAATCCATGAATTAGACCATATATATAATAAAAAATTATGACAACATCATCAAGATTGTGGCATGAATTTTGGCTTACAGCTATTGTAAGCCAACCATAATAATCCACCCCATACCTGCAAATCATGTGGATTTGGCAATTAAAATTATCTCACTTATAATAATGGCTTTTAGTGTAAATCAACTATCTTAAATATTATTATGAGTTTTCAATGCATATAGTAATTGCCCAATGGCCAATTCCAAGTTCATAATTATTGAAACCTTTAAACTTGATTTCAAAATTTTATGAGAACTTTCTTTCTCCACTATTTTGTAGCCTATATATCTCTATTATTTATCACTTTTAATTCATCAAAATATTTTCAGATATATAGTAAATTCAAACTTTACTCATAGGACCAATATGCCTATATACAATAAAAGCCTATAGCATATTTAACTCTAATTTCAAATACTTTTACAATCATTTGTAACTAATACGTTCATATCTAGATCATCATATCAATGCAAGTCATGAAACATGATTCCAAAGAATCATTTTCATAAAATAGTATAAAAATAATTATAATATGAGTTCTACTCATATTTCATGCAAAAATTTGTGATGAATTTGTATTAGTTAAATCATTGATTGGCTAACTCTAAGGTTTACGACTTTCACAAACTAATATTATTATCTAAGCCTATATGTTAACATGGTATATAACTAGCCACATCTTTTCCATTATCATGAAACTATTGAAAACCTCATAAACTTGTTCACTTTTCATTTTAACAGTATACAAAAGGGCATTTTTTCAAGTATAAAAAGCAAAAATACCTTCATTGTCTTTAACTAATAATGTATTAATTGGATGATGGCATTCGATCTCCATAGTCCATATCTTTCTTATATGTATAAGAAAGAAAATTCCATCCCTTTTAGTTCATTTTCATAATATATGGTAAACTATACCAATGTTCTCCATGCCATAACAAAATAGAATTAAACACATGCATGTATTGGTGCCTTTGGAACATTGAATTTGCATGTTCTTTTTTAATTTATAAACATGCCTAAATAGACATTGATGAGCATCCTTCGAAATGCTAGTAACCAATAAATGCTTCAATATTTTTTAATGGCATGCCTTTTTGTTTAATCAATATCCTATATGCGAAAAGCAGTTATGCTTTTTTTTGTTATAACCATTGATAACTCTTTGATAGCTTTTTATGATTTTCACTTTGTGATTGTTCACAATAAAATTTTATTTTGAAAATCACTGCTAGTACAATACACCCAATAGGCAAAATACATATCATTCTGCCCATGTTTATGATAATAATCATTATTTGGTTTATTATCCGCCAATTAATCTATGAAACACCATATCTTAATAGTAATTATTCACATATATCAATTTAATTTTAATTGGTTTTCATAAAATTAAACAGTAGTCAAAATTTTAACTAATAATAATAATTTTAAAAATATATATATCAACATTTAATTTATAACGATCAACAAAGATAGAACTATATAAATAGATTGACTCAACTTATTATCTCAATTTTGGTGCCATGATTTAATAATAAAATAAATTTTGTAGTCAAATCTTATTTTTGCATATATTTTCTACTTGCATCTAATTTCTCATTGTAAATTATTTTACCCATTTCAGATTGTTTTCATAGAAACTATGAGACAATTTGCTTGTTCTATATATAACCAATACATGACAATCAAACAATCAGCCATTCCATTAGAACCTAATTTAATTCAGTACTTGATAACAAGTGATAATTCTTTTGGTCGTAAATCAATTCATGTCTTTGTCTTTTATGTTTCAGGCTATTTCTCATCCTAGTCTTTATAAGCATTGATTTTTCAAATAAATATATAATTTATTAAACCCAATTGTGGAGTCAATTTCAGTATATGCATAAACTTATGCAATGTAATCAATATTTTACATATTGTGTTTTGACTTTACACACTAATGAGATAAAATTGTTAACGTGTTTATCTCATTCAGTCAACGTGTTTATCTCATTCAGTCAATCTTTTTAGCAGCAATTACGCAAAAAATAAAACACATACCTCTAATGAAGATCTTTATGAAAATTAACATTTTGGTCCATAGAAACATTTATCCTTTGACATCTTGAATCTTTTCTAATATTGATCTCCAAATCATGCCGATTTCTTTTCCTTGTATTTAAATATAAATTTTTCATAATTGTCTTTAAATTGTTAGAAAAAATTAAATAAGAAAAGAAAAATAATATAAAAGAATTTTGGCTTTGAGGTGTGAAGAATACTTTTTTAAAGGTAATTATGTCTTTAAGATACAATAAAGACTCAAACTATCCAATCGAAACAATGAAAATGGCTTTATTGAAAATTTTATTTATAATGAATGAATAAACATAAACTTCTATTTAGATGGTTATGACTTTCTATATAATCATGACATTTATGAATAATAATCTATTGATATTCAAATAGTTATAATCATTTATCATATGATAATTGTTTCTGTTCAAACATAATTATTAAAAATATGAATAAAATTAATACAAAAATTAATTTTATTTATCAATAATTAAATCTTTCTATCCAATGTAGGATGCACCATATTCTAAACTACCAACTGTTAAAAATCGTGATAGCAGTACATTCCCATAAACCTTAGTAGCAACACTTTTTTTCTAATCTTAAGTAATTGAACTACATATGCAATAGATGAAATAGTCATTCCATACCTATGAAATAGTAGTGACCTTTAACAAAAGGCAAGCCATAACAGAGGCTAACATATGAGAAATCCAATAAAATAGAGCTGTTAGGACACTAATATAGCCTCAAATTGCCAAGCCAAAGGTGTATCAGAGACATTTGCAGCAATGTATACTAACGAGGACAATGCAAAGGTGTTTGCAATGGCGACCAACACGAGGCAAGATAGATTTGTTGCCAAGTCTTACGTCACTTTCCTTGGTAGATGACAAGTTGGAAATCATTTTTTTTCTAATGTTTTGGAAAAACCTCAGGAAAGTAAAATAGGCAATTAAAAGCACTAATGTGAAGCCATGGCTAAAACAACAACTGCAAACACATAAAAGAATATGGAGATAAATGCTATAAGATAGGCTCTAAGAGCATTGGAAGTAATAAATTGCTGGAATCGAAAAGTGAAAGATGCCAAAGTCATTTAGCCAAGAATTATGTAAATGGATATTTTGGGGCAAACAAATATTTTATGCGTATAAGAGAGACTTGGATTCGTTTTACTTTTGAATCTTTACAAATAAAAGGATATGAATGGCAAGCCAAGTTTATAATAGTCAAAAAAGGTTGCAACTATTTCATGGTGCTTTAGGTACAAAAATTAACCACCCAATAGCCATATGGAAGGTGCCGGGTTGAGAGCTTTTTGGTCGGGTGTTCTGCGATTTCTACCATTATGTTAATCAAATTTGTTGAAAGCCTGAAACTCATCCATGGACTTGACTTGGGCTTGTTAATGATTTTTTTTAGATTTGGATTCAGGTCGATTCAAAATATTAGTATAATAATAAATAATTATTTAATTGTAAAATATTTTTTATTTTTTAATGATAACTATAATTTAAATATGCATACATAGCTTTGAACCTCAATTTTAGAAGTGTCAATGATATCTATCTATAAATAGTTTGACACTTTTAATGTGCATTTTGATATTTGTTTTAGTGTCATTTTCCTTTCTTATATTGATTCATTTATGATTTCAATTTATTTTAATGTTTAGTTTTAGGATTAAGTTTATTTCACCATATTTTATCTTACAAATGATTAGGTGAACTCTATTTAAACCAAGTTTCATCATAAACAAACTTTATTTTTTGAGAATTCATAATTGTTTTAAAACAAAATATTTACTTTACTTTTTGTAGCCTACATGCATAAAGTACCAAGGAAACCCTAGAGAAAAAAATTTAGAATTTATATGCCTAACAAGTAATAACGTAGAAAAGAAAACAACCTAAGTTCGGTCTTACAAAGTTATTCTTCTTTAAAAGGTATGAATTCTCTTTCTTCCTTCATATTTTCTAAAATACACCAACAAAAAGAAAGAACCTATTAGCAAATCGAAGGTTGACTGTGTCTATCAATTTCATGTACTCGAACGTCGTGTGTGCTTGTGTGTACTGAATACACTATAAAGCTAGGGTATGTGCCTTTGTAACAAAAATTTCTTTTAGTAGAGTTGGTAGTGCTTGAGGTCTTAAAAGAATTGTTAGCTTTTTAGGTGAGATGGTGATCCAAGGAGGTAATGAATTAGATTTCTCCAAATTCTTTCCCAAAAATAGATTTCAATATAATTCAATGGAAGATTAAAACGAATATCTGCAAATAACAATAAATTGATGAACTTGAAGCAAATATAAACTATAATCAAAATAAAGAGATAGGGACAGAGAAATCAAACATAAGGACTTATAGAGATTCGATCTTTCTCTAAAATGCACCTACGTCCTCCTTTTTGGTTGTCTGCACCAAGGCTTCAATCCACTAATCTTGAATTGAGAATACAACCCTATCTTTTGCTTATTAAGGCTTAAGATAGAAACCTCTACCCTTATACAATCAAGAGGATACCTCACCTTTTACTTACAAAACAACCCAAATGATTTTTGCAAACTAAAATAGCTCTCAAGGTTAAGTGTTTGCCTAGTGAAGTACAAAGAAATTTGATGAACAAACAACAACAATGATTTGGAAACAACAAATACAAAGATATAAACTTTAAAAATCTAAAACTCTTGATTTCTTTGAGAGAATGAATATATGACTTATTTGATCTTACTCTCTTTATTCATCAACCTTCTTGGTGGTTGGAATGCCCAATTTATAGAGGAATTGAGGAAATAACCATTGGGAAAGCTTGGGAAATTAAAAACTATATTTTCTTCCTTTGAAATTAGCTGTTGGAGCTTGTTTGGGATGAAGGTATCGATTGGTATTAATAGAAGATTGATTGATTCTTGAATTTCATTCAATTTTTGACCATTACAGCAAAGGGGATCGATTGGTTTCGTTACCCAATCAATTGGGTCAGCCAGATTTTGTGTACTAAACAATTTTGGATGAATAATGACGCTGGTTGCCTTATGTTTTACACTTTACTTACTAATTTGATCATATTTTGAGTTATTTAACTCCAAATCAAAAACCATATTGAATATTTAGAAATTAGACTTAAAGGGCTTTCTATCCATATAAAATTCATCATCTAATTCATTGTATTCGAATTATAGTGAATTTTCAAAACTACACCTTATACAATTTTTAGATAACTGCATACTGTCTAGTAAAAATTCAAAATCATTTCTTAAAAATTTTGGATTTTGATTTTGTTTAATCCATTTGAAAGTAGACTCAAAGAGCTTTCCAATCATATAAAATTCAAATATTAAAACTTCGTGAGTTGATATAGAAAAATAAAACAAATTCAACATTGAAAAACTTTGTTATTGTAAAACAACTTTCTTAAATTAATCTATTTTTGAAAACCAATATTATCAAAAAATTTTTGAGTCCATAATGAATAAATTCACTTTAAAAACAAAAATTAGACTTTCATTTAAGCTCAAATAAAAAATCTTTAAAGATAGATTTGGTTTGAGAAATATGAATACAAAGAAAAGTTTGTTTACACTTTGAAAAATAAATTATTTATTTAATACCAAAAATAATAAAACTTAAGAACATGTACTAAATAAATTTTTTTCAAAATTTTAATAAAGCTTATTTAGCTTAATGTTTTATCATTTCAAAATAAAGATCAATTCAAGGCTAAAAATCTCTCATTTTTTGATATGACAAAATATAAAGATAACTTTGCTTAATGAAAATTTTTGTTTGAAACATTTAAGATTTTGAAAAACATTTTAAAAAACTCCCCCTTAAACAATGCATGGCAAATTTTTCCCTCAATTTAGGCATCTTAATCCAACATAACTTAACAAATATATGTTATTCAAGTATATCAAATTAGCACAATCATATGTATGTCAAGCACAAGCAAATTTATCCATATGATGATTTCTCTCCTTTTTTATCATGGCAAAAAAAGGCATGAGCATATTAATGAGAAAATAAATACAAAAAGGCATCATTAACAAATATATTCATAAAATATTTCTATCCCTTTTTATTTAAGCTCTTTATACCAAATGTTAAAGCTCATATATCGATTGCTATAAGCATAAAAGAATAAATATCCATAAACTCTCTCTTTTTTTGTCATAACAAAAGAAAGAGAGATCAATTCAAGGCATGGGAGAAAATGCTTGATACCAATAATATTAAGAGTATTTTTGAATGCATGCAATCAAGTGATTTCACAATCAAGTTCAAAAACATGTATTCAAACACAAGAGCAAAAAAGTATTATAATGCATCCAATTTTAGCATTTTAACACAAGTCTTCAAATTTACTGCATAAAATTTATAAGTAAAAGATTATGAATGATATGCAACCTACTAAAAAATCATATTATTGTAGACGTGCTTAGAACATAAAATATAAATAGCAATTGAACATAAATCTAAGCACATATATTTAAGCTCATACCGAATGTTAAAGATACCAATTGTTAAAGATATGTCATCAAAGCATACCAATTCCTATCACAAAACAATGTATTTTAATCCAAGCAAAATTGTATTCTAAGATTTTTTTTTAAATAAGAAGTAATCAATTTAAGGCACACACAATTTTGCATAAAAGGTACAAACTATATCAAGGATAGGCACATAAACAAATGTCCATGAAAGTTAAAAAATTCTTTAGTAATTTTGATACCAATTGTTAGCTATTTTGTTCAGAAACTTTCAAAGATCACAATATATTTCAAGTATATGAAAAGTTAAATCAATACATGCATAATAGCATTCTTTTATAAGCATATCCTATCGAAAACAAATATTCAATCATCATGTTATAGCAAAGAATTATACGAGCATAATTTTTCAAGTATGATAAACACATATGCTATAACAAAGAAATAATGAAAGCATAATTATTCAAATATATTCTTATTTATTTCAATGCATAGCAATGAACTTAATCTAAACATATGCAAGTATCTAAACATATATTTCAATCAAAATCATGCAAGCATATGTCGAAACATTTCAAATCACATATAGCAATATACGAAAAAAAATGCAAACCTTTAGACACAATATGTTACATGCTATCTTATTAGACTCAATCAATAAGCATGTATATAAAATTTCAAAAATGTAAGTTCATAATTCATGAGTCAAAGCAATTGAAAGATCTAGAAATCAATTTATTCAACTCATATCCATGATCAAAGATTTATCTCACACAAATATTTATGCATTAAAAAAACTATTAATCTCATCAAAATAATTAAGAACTAGGCATGAATATCAATGAAGGTAAATTAATCAATCCAAGCTTTTAGAAATATTAAAACAATATCTACCAAGTGACTTGGTGATTAATTTGTGCAATGTGTTCATATGTTCTAGCAAAATATCTCATTTTCGCACATAATCAAAGCAAGCATGTATAGACATATAGCCTAAAGTCAATACAATTACCTCCATCCTTATCATGCTATATTTATGTGCTCATTTGGTTTTGAATTTTCATTCCAAATGTTTTGAGCAAATCTTTGATGTACTTGGACTTGATTGATGAAGTTGCTTTACTTGCTATACTTGAAACTTCAAAAAGAATATTGACCCATTCATGCTCATTTCAAGTTCTCCTTGCATAGACTTAGAAAATTTTTTGACAAAAGATTTTTATTAGAAGCATCAAGAAAATCAATTGATAAAAATTATACAAATTGTTAGAAATGAATTCCATATTCTAAGTCATTATAGGTAAAAGAAAATTTATTCACTAAGCACAAGTTGCTAATTGCAAAAGAGATATATTTCATCAAAAATATTTTATAAACTTATGTTAAAGGCATGTATCAAATCAAACATCAAATAACTCAATATTAGCATTAAAGCAAAAGTTCTTAAGCAATATACAAAACATGAATCCTTTCTAGATTATTTAAAAATAATGAACACAAAGAAGACATATTTAATAATGATGTATATTGAATAAACCACTAAGAATATGTCAAGACAAATTTTAGGCCATGTAAAAATTGAAAACTCAAGGAAGACATATTTATCATCCAAACAAATTTAAAAAGAATTCATCATTAAAAAAAATAAATATGTCAACACAAATCATAGGCTAAAATAGAGAATGACTTAAGTTAAAAATAAACACTATAAAAAAATTACTCACTTAATTCAGATTGCAAGTATGTCAAGGAAAACTCAATCATATTAATATAAGCATACATTTGACAAGAATAATAGACGAACCAACAACACATCATTTGAAAAACAAGTAATTCATCGATTTAAAACACAAACTAAGAGATAAAACATTTAAGCACAAGAGTAAGCATATCACAAAAGTATTTCACAAATTAAGAAATAAATAATTTAAGCACTTTTAAATCACAAATATTAAGGTCAAGTTGAACTAATCATTATATGAGAACATATCTTGACCAAAAACATAGATGAACAAAGAATCAATGTATATCTTTTAAGCACATGAAGTTCATCAATTCATCAAAACATGAGAAGAAATAAATCTTGAATTAATAAAGACAAAGAATTAAAACATATTTCAAGACTATTTAGTAACAAATTAACAAATGAACAATCAAACATCAATATATGTGATTTAAGTGCAAAATGACTATCAATTTTTAAAATCACAAATCAAAAGTTAAAACAATTGCGAATAAAATAATCAAGTTTAAATAATATCTCACAAGAACTAAGCATTACCAATAAGTGGAGCAATTTCAAACATCATGGTTACATAGGCATGCTTAATAATCACAAATCAATAAGCATAAAAAATCACAAAAATCATTTCCATCATGCCAAAATCATTCCAACAAATATATTTATGCAAAATATAATAGCATAATCTATTCAAAGCTTATTATGTCTAGGATTTTGTTTTTTGCACTTTAAAACTCATTTTTGCTTGAAAAATACCTTAATAAATTTCAAAACTAGTCAAATTCACTTTTAACCATCTTTAACCATTTCAACAAGTTTCAAATGAGAAAACAAAGTTTTTCAAGTGATCACTTGGCCTTAGAAACAAGAAAATCAAAAAGTCAATTCTTAAACCATATATTGCTTTGAAAAAGGTTATTAAGATCGGCAAAAATGTTTAAACTCACATTTAAGCTCTTCAATCCATTTAGAAAAGTTTTCTATCACACTTTGAAAAAATACAAATGGTTTTTATGCCCATAAATGGTCAAAAACAAGATTTGATATTTTAAACTCTAAAATCCTTTAAAACTTGCATGTAGCATTATGAAAAATTGAAACCATTGCAAGTTATCAAGTTTTCTTTGTTTGAGCAAGTTTAAATTATTAAATTCAAGATATTCAAATTCATTTTACAATTTAAAACTTGCTAAAATAAAATTTCTTATTTTAAGGCTTGACTCTAGCAAAAATCATTAAAACATAATATTTCAAATTCATTAAGCTTTGCGTGTTCCCCCTAAGTTTGTGCATAAATATAAAAATAATTTAGCACACAATTAATCACATCAAGCATATATAAAATATATCTCAAGCATTAAACATAATATCAACAAACATATGTGGGCATGTATTTCCTTCAAAACAATTTAGAATCAATCAAGACTATCAATAAAGCATATAACAATTTAGCACTCAGAATTCATCAAGAATAGGTAACCAAATTCAAATTCATAAAAGTTTATATCTCCATTTTGTGTTTGGAGTTCCAATCTTAAATATCACATTGTAGCTTCTTGGTGTAGCATACCTATAAGAGACTATCTCATTTGATTTTTGGTACCCAAATTGCTTTGGCTTATTGAGAGTTAATCACCAAGTCTCTTATTCCTTCGGGAACCCATTCTTGCCTAATTCTACATACTTTTTTCTTTATGGGATAAGTATGTGTAGCATGACCATAACAATGACAAAAATTACATTTAATCATTTTAATACTTTAATTATTGACACTCTTGTGTTTTTCATTCATCAACTTATTAAATTTATTTTTCAAACCAAAATTTTCTTTTTCTAAAAATTCATTACTACTTTTAGAGGTTTCTAAATTCATTTTCAACTTTTAATTTTGAAATAATTTTCTTATGTTTCAAATCATATTTTCAAACTTAATTACTAAATCACTGTAAGCATCTTATAACTCATCAAAAGTATACAAGTTTGAATTACAAGAGTTAGAAGTTACCTTCAGTTCTTCAATAGCCATGACACATGATGCATGTTGGTTGAAAATTTATCGTCCATGTAACTCATCCAACTTCCTCCATATCTCATTTGAAGTGTAGGAATTTGAGCCCAAGTTGAAGTTATGGTAGTTAAGAGCTCCATAAAGTAAGCACTTGGTCTTTGCATCATCCATTATTTATCTTAAATAGTTTGTATCATTTAAAGGAGTTCCAAACCTTCTCTTTATCATTAACCAAGCTTCAAAATTTTGTGACATTATGAACATCTTCATTCTTATTTTCTATTCACAAAATTTAAAATTTTTTTATCATGGGAGTTTTAAGGACTTCCTTACCATCTTAGAACCTAAAGTGAACCATAGGATCTTTACTCAAACTAGTTAAACATACAAAAAGAGACCAAAGCTCTAACACTAATTATTAGTCTTTTAGGTGAAATGGTAATCTAAGAAAGTGTGAATTAGATTTCTCTAAATTTTTTCCTAAAAATAGATTTTAATATAATTCAATGAAAGATTAAAACCAATATCAAAATATGATGCAAATAATAGTAAATTGATGAACTTGAAGCAAATATAAACTATAATCAAAGTAAAGAGATAGGGATAGAGAAATCAAACATAAGGATTTATAGAGGTTTGGTCCTTCTCCATAAGACACCTACATCATCTTTCTTTGTTGTCCACACCAAGACTTCAATCCACTAATCTTGAATTGAGAATACAACCCTATCTTGTTCTTTTTAAGGCTTGAAATAGAAATCTCTGCCCTTACGCAATCAAAACAATACACCATCTCTTACTTACAAAATAACCCAAATGACTTTTGCAAACTAAAATACCTCTCAAAGTTGAATGTTTGCCTAATGAAGTAGAAAGAAATTTGATGAATGAACAACAACAATGATTTGGATATAACAAATACAAAGATATAGACTTTAAAGCTTTAAAACCTTTAATTTCTTTGAGAGAATGAATATATGACTTACTTGATCTTGCTCTCTTAATTCATTAAGCTTTTTGATGTATTGGAATGCCTAATTTATAGAAGAATTGAGGAAATTACCGTTGGGAATGCTTGGAAAATGAAAAACCATGTTTTCTTCCTTTGAAACTAGCTGTTGGAGCTTGTTCAAGGTAAAAGGATTGATTGGTATTAATAGGGGATCAATTGGTTCTTGAATTTCACTCAATTTTTTACTGTTACAATAGAAGGGATCGATTGGTTTTGGTACCCAATCGATTGGGACAGCCAGATTTTGCATTTTGAACGATTTTGGATGGACAGTGATGCTTTCATTATTTATTCCTTTAATCAACTATTTGCTTATCTGTCATACCTCTTACAATTAAGTTTCTAATTCATTCTCATTAACATGTTCAAGTATATCCTTAAATCTTAGTAATGACATCACCAATTAGCTACCTTAAGGACATCATATACTGATTCTTTTTTTCTTCTATCATAAAATTTTTACTTAACCATTGTAAGATTGTGATAAATGTCAAACCAATACAATTCATTGTGTCCATAAATTCAACACAAAAATCTAAGCATAAAACTTTGAGTTCATGACACAACTCCTTGTTCACATATTATTACTTTCCAAATTTCAATGATCAGATTCCACATATCCATTTCACCATTCAACAGGCTTATAACCATCTACTATATCAATTTTTCCTTCAAAAAAGCATATTATTTATTAGCTTTAAGTCGATATCAAAAATCTATTTATGATGAGGAATCTTTTTATCAGAATTTCAATCAATATACTTAAAGAGTATAATTCATATCAAAAGTACAATTGTAAAACCAACCAAATATATCACTTCATATCATTATTTTCTTAAATTCTTCAAAATCACATCTATACTTAAAATTACCGAATAACAAAATCATCTTTGAAGTTGACCATATTATTATAAAAGTCTTTCTTTGTACTTATAACATGTAGTTTTTATACACAAAATATATCATAAGCCCATGAAAAATGTAATCTCCATAAAAAAAATTCATCAATTCTCATATTGCCTTTGAATTTGAAACTATAATCATGACCTAATCACATTGACCATTTCGAATTCCAACCATTCCAAAGTAAAAATAGAAAGATCAACTTCAAACAATTCCTTGGAACACCAAGTTACATAATCAAGTTAGCAATTTCATCTTTTGATTGACAGAATATTTCCTATCAATATAATCATAGATTGTAACGAGGATCAAAACAATGCTATAGATCATACCTTAAGTTCTTTGGTAGACAAATTCAACATAGTCCATTGAATACCCACTATAACTCCAAATTCATATCTAAATAGCTTTCAATTTCTATGAGCCAATTATCAAATAACAATAAAAATCTTCACCAAACTTATAGGCATATAGCATCATAATATTCCAAAATTTCCATGTAGTCCAATATATCCTCTATGCTTATTTCACAACGATTTAATCTTAGTAAAACATAATTTCGATTTTCTTAATACTTAGTCAAAATCCACTTTTTTTTTAAATGACATTTTTCAATGACTGCAACCTTAGTTTTCATGCAAGAATCATAACATATGTCTTATACCAAAATATGTGATATTCTTTATTAACATTACTCAAACAAACTCATATTATGTCTCAATAAAAACTCATAATCATTATTTTATCACATGACCATTAATAAATCATTTGCCTTCCAAGTACAATTGTAATTTTTCACACTTCAGGCTAATCACATAAGATTCTAATTTTTGTCATTAAGGATAAATAATTTCCAATAAAATAAAATATATCAATATAAAGAAATGTCCTTATTTATGCATATAACGTTATTTACCACCAATACAATATAATAAATAAAATCCATTAAGATAAATTCTAAAACTGTAACACCATACCCATATAATAATCTAATTCTAGTAAATTCTCAAAAAGTCAATTCCTACCATCAAGTTATATGTAACTCATAGAAATCAAAATCACACTAATATTATTGAAATCCTCATTTGCATCATAATTTTTACTGGCTCTAACTGTAAGTTTAAAAGTCATAATCCATAAAGAAAATTTACAATTAATAATAATAAATATCTCAAAGCCTCATATCAATTCTTATCAATCTAAAATTTCCTACTTTATCTTGATAGAAATAATTTGTATCCATAATAAAAAAAAATTCAATAAAAATTCATCACAAAACTTCAAAATCTTAATTGATCAAAAATTTAACTTCAATACTATAACACCTCAAAAGTTCCAAATCATTCTTTACAATAACTTTTAAGCTAAAGTATCCAATTTATATAAAAATCCCACCAAGTCATTTCATTTAAAGGCATATCACTTCATCGCTTATATAATGTTTCATATTTTAGCTCTAATGGTATAATAAATATCATGATTAAAGATTCATCAAAATCGATAGGCAAATACAAAACAAACCACCAAAAATTGAAAATTTCAACCTCATTTCTATAGGATCTCTAAAGATAAAAAAATCCACCATCAACTTAAGCTTAAGGTAACTATCTTATCAAATTTTCATACAAAAATCACTTACAACTTATCATTACTTATAATCAACTTCACTAAACTTTCTCCTCATCACAATTTCAAAACTAAAGTCTAAAAATCAATTGGATTAAGAAATCTAGGATCCAAAAAAATCACAAAATACCAAAATCTCCATGGATCAAAAATCTAATTTGTTTCAAACTTATAAAATTTTGATAGATCAAAATCATTCTCCATAATAATCATTAAGCTTAAGATATCCTTTTCACCAAATTCACTTGAAAATCATTTCACTTACAACCACCAATACTCCTTATCAAACTAATCTAATTTTTTTTTTGTACAAAATTTCAAAACTAATTCCTTCATATTAATCGAATAAAGTAACTCAAAATCTTTAGAATCATAAACTTGAGCTCTGATACCACTAATCGTCACATCGCAAACCCAAAGATTTAAAATGTAACAATGCCACATATTTGTGAGATGAATCGCACTTGCATGCAAGGCAACATATATCAAACTAAATCAAAATCTCTAATAATCTCCAAAATAATACTCTATAGAATCTCAAGTCTACAAAATTATACTTTTTGCAAGTGGGTTGAATATACTAAAGTTCTTACTAACAAATCTTTTATAATCAATAATAAAATACTCACTTTGAAAGTAAAACCAAACTAAAGATAAATGCTAATCTAACTAATCCAAGTAGTTGTTAATATTAAGTCTCCCAAGACACAAACACTGAAATCTGAAAAAGTAAAAAAAAAAAAAGGAATGAGTATAATGACTCGGCAAATAACTCACATCCCCTCAGTTGGATTAAGCATGCCATAAAACATTTAGGCCAAAACATTAACTAAATGATTTAAAAATATTTTAGGTAATTTTGTATTTACAAACATATTCCTAAAACTAGATTCTCTTATCACAAAATAGAATAAAATATCATAAAATTATAAATTTATTTAGTCTCCCGTAACATACTATGATCACACTTAACCCTTATGGCATAGGTCAAAATCAGAATTTCTCCTCCAATGCAATAGGATAGAAATATATCAGAAGCAACTAGATCATTGCACTGACAATCATAATTAACCCGTTAATGCAATGGGATAGAACAAAAATCACAATAACTCATTTAGTGCAATGAGATAGAAGTATTTCACCAATGGCACGGTAAACAAAAATTACTATTCTCAATTGGTGGTATGGTTCGAAATCGATATCAATATCACAAAATACATATCGACATAACCAACAATTAACCCCTATTGGTAAGGTCAGAACATAGTTATACTAGGAGATGAAAGCCAAAATATATTTTCATATTACCCAACATATACAAATTCAATAGTTTTAAATTTTCTCAAAATATAATCCATACAAAGTAAATTCCATAATCATTCTAAAGCAAAATTTCATATTCCGACAAATGATAGATATATAAATATATTATTATGAAATCATATTCGAAAAACAAAATAATATAAAACCATATTCCAAACTCATAACAAAAAAATTATATATACATTTTGCATGTGTAATGCCCTCAATCCCACATTGGAAGAATATGTTGATATGGTATGATATATATGTAGAAATCTAAATCTAAACTTATGAAGTGCCTTCTGTGGGATAAAACCGTGAGACTTTCAGATCAAAACAGATAGCACCTCGTAGGTTGGATATAGGTCTTTACAAATGGTATCAGAATAATTAGTAGTCATCAAAAACTAAGTGCTATATCATGGGAGTTACTAAGTGCTATATAGTAAGGCCGTGAGAGTCATTAAATGCTACACGATAAAGCTATGAGAGTCATTAAAATCTCAACATTTGGTGTGATTTTGGTCTTATGGTTGGACTCAGCTTGATAAGGATGTTAAGATTTAAAAGTGAAAAGATTGTAATGCCCCCAATCCTACATTGAAAGAATGTATGGATATGGTATGATATATATATATATATAAAGATCTAAACTTAAACTTGAGAGGCACCTTTTTTGGGACAAAATCATGAGATCTTCAGGTCAAAGCAGATAGTACCTCACAGGTTGGGTGTAGGTCTCCACAAAATGTATCAGAACGGCTACTAGTCAATAAGAAGTAAGTGCTACATCGTGGGAGTTACTAAGTGCTATATAGTACGACTGGGAAAGTCATTAAGTGCTACACGATAAGGCTATAAGAGTGACTAAATCCCAACATCTAGTGTCATTTTAGTCTTGTGGTTGGACTCAGTTTAATAAAGATGCCAAGCTTTAAAGGTAGAGAGATTGTAATTGCCTCAATTCTACATTGAAAGAATGTGTGGATATGTATGATATATATGTAGAGATTTAAACTCAAACTTGTGAGACGCTTTTTGTGGGATAAAATCGTGAGACCTTCGAGTCAAATCGGACGATACCTTACAGTTTGTTGTGGGTCTCCATAGCATGCTCAACCCAATTTATAAAACAAATGGACAGAACAATATATATTATATATTTTAACTCTAAATATATTAAGGCTAATTGTTAGGGACATAAAAACCAAAGGGATATCAAGTCACTTACTTGATATGCTAAATAAAAACTTTGTAGCAAATCACTCAATTCTCTTAATATCCTAATAATTCAAGAAATATTCAAAAATCAAAATTCAACCCAAAAACATAAATTTAATGAGGCAAACCTTTTGTGGGTCACCCTAAGCAAATTGAGTTGTGTGGTAACCTTTTCGACGGTTCGAAACTATTTAAAAATATTTTTTAGCATATAAGACAAAAACTTTTTTAATATAGTAAAATACCTAAAATTGAGTATAAATATGAAATTAAGGATTAAAATATAAAAAATTAATAGTAATATAAATTTTTACAACTATTCAATTTTTAACATTTAATAGTAATCATCTTTTTGTAAATCTGAATATAATTTGATAACATTTTAACAATACTAATAACATGAAATTAACATAATAAAAATATATTAAAATAAATAAAAATTCATTAAAAATAATATAACTAAAATTCAAGTAATTTATAACTAAATACATCAAATATTGGCTGAAAATAATTTCTAAAATAATTAAAAAAGAGAATTTCTAAATGTCAAAATTTTCATATTTTGTGATCATTTGGCTTACTTTGAGCCATAGAAACTCGAACATCCTAAAATTCCTAATGACAAAGGGAAGCACGAATTTAAAGTAAAGATGTAATACTATAACCTAGAATTTTGCTTCAATAAAAATAATTTTCAAAAGCCTAAGTTTCGATGGCCAAATTTAACAAATTATTACAAATAGCCCCAGATTTTTTGGGTTTCAGATTCATGAAGCCTACTTTAGGGCTTTCATTCTCTTAGCTTATAAATCATTTGAACAAACCAATTATTCCACTTGAAATTTCACCTTTTGTACTATAAAAAGCCCCTAAAGTTCAACCAAATCGGCCACCGGAGTAAGGAATTTTGACAATTCAAAGTCGAGTGTCTGTAATTGTTAGAAACCCAAAAATCACAAATGTGAAATTCTAAATTCTCCTAAATTACTCAACTAAATAAAGTGTTACACATACCATTAAAAAGGTCTTGAAGAGACCTTTCCATTGGTACCCATAATTTCATCGAATTGCCATCTAAAAGTAGCTGAAATATTTTTGAAGTTGAAAAATATAAAAATATAGGTTGAAATTTTTAGAAAATTGCATAAAACTGGAAATTTCTAAGAGTTTTAAGCAAGATCTTATATTAATCAGTCATTTCTAGGATTGATTTGCCCTATGTCTTCCTTTCATCTTCTTCTCAAGTGATTTTTAAAGTTTATCTTTTTTTTTTATCCGAGAAAGCTATCGACAAAAACTATTGATAAGTTTTCTTTTTATTTTCTTCTCCTTTAACTTTTTTTTACTTTTTACCAATGATACCTATGGGTTGGATCACTAATTACTCTATAAGAACTTGGACTAGGTTCAGTTATGGTGATGTATCTTTTTTGTTTGAAATAGGATATTAGTTAATAGAAGTTTGTGGGGTCTAATATTAATGCTTTGCTTGTAAGATGGTGTGTGCATAATTATCCAAGAAAAGTAGGTTAGAATGTTGTCATTACCATACTTTGTTGGTGGGGTGGGAGAAGTGCAAGCTTTTGAACTTCACAATTCCAATAATATATCTTGTCAACTTAATCTTTGAATTCCCTATTTTGTATTTCATATTTATCCTTTATCCAAAGCTACTACCCTAGCTTGTCATACAGTATCTTGATATCATCTTGCAAAATATCAATAGTGTCATAATTGTTAGCTTTATAAATTTGGAATAAACCAAGAGGGGGTGAATTGGTTTTAATGAAGTTTTCAAAAACAATATTCAACAAGCATAAATTTTGCTAAACAATTAAACATAATAATTGAAAGTAAATAGGAGTTAGAGATAGAGAAGATAACACCGCAATTTATAGAGGTTCGATCTTTCCTTAGGCACCTATGCCCTCTTCTGTAGCCTCTCTTACCAAGGAGTTTAATCCACTATAAGTGTTGAAGATTACAACCAAGCCTCTCTAAGCTCTACAAACTCAGCACAATATACTCTTAAGGGTTATCCTCCCCTTTAAGCTTACAAACTCACAAAATAGAAAAATGAAGTGTTTTGCAAACTCTAAAAACCTCTCAAAGGTTGGGTGTTTGCTAATTTGAAGTACACAATGGTATAGACAAGAGAATGATGAATAAGCAACAAAAATAGTTTGAATACAATAAATACAAAGATATAGACTTTGAAACTCTAAAACTCTTGATTATTTGAGAGAATGAAAATATAGCTTATTGGCTTTTGCTCTCTTGATTCCTACTGCTTCTTGGTGTTTTGGAGTGCCCAATTTATAAAAAAATTGAGGAACTAGCCATTAGGGAAGTTTGGAGTGAAGAAATGCCCATTGAAAGCATCAAAAATTAGCCGTTAGAGTTCCTACCCCCAAAATCGATCGATCACGTTGGAGAAGGCACGGATTTGTGCCTTAAAAGCTTTACTCGATCGATCCCCTGCTTGAGGGGATTGATCTGTTCTTTGGGTGATCGATCCCCTATGCAGGGGGATCGATCCCTTTTTTAGATTTTCAGACTTGGGAGGCATTCTGTTTGAGCAACCGATCGATCCCTTTAAGAGGGGATCGATCCCTTACCATAGATGATCGATCCCTAACGTGGGGGATCGATCCTTTTTATGGAAAATTGAGAGAAGTGATGATTCTATATGAAAAAGTGATCGATCCCTTCTAGAGGGGATTGATCCTGTCTAGCTGGGTGGTAGTCTCCTATTCTATACTCTACTTACTAATTTAATCATATCTTGAGTTACGAAAATCCAAATTATAAAAAGTTTCAAGATTTAGAAACTAGAATTAAAGGGCTTTCTATCCATATAAAGTTCATCATCTAATTCACTATGTACGAATTATAGTAAATTTTCAAATCTACCCATTGTGCAGTTTTCTATACAACTGCAGTGTGTCTAGTAAAAATTCAAAATCTTTTCTTAGAAAATTTTGATTTTCATTTTGTTTAATCCATTAGAAAGTAGACTTAAAGAGCTTTCCAACCATATAAAACTCAAATATTAAAACCTTGTGAATTTATACAGAAAAATAAAATAAGTTCAATGTTAGAAAACTTTGTTTTTGTAAAGCAACTTTCCTAAGTTAATATATTTTCCAAAACTAATATTATCAAAATTGTATTAAGTCCAAAATGAATAAGTTCACTTTAAAAACAACAATTAGACTTTTATTTAAGCTCAAATAAAGGAAGATTTGGTTTGAGAAATATGACACGAAGAAAGGTTTGTCTAAACTTTGAAAATCATATTATTTATTTAGTACCAAAATATAAAACTTAAGAACATGTACTAAATAATTTTTTTTTCAAAATCTTGATCAAGTTTATTTAGCTTTAATGTTTTGTCATTTCAAAATAATGATCAATTCAAAGTTAACAATAACATATAGATCGGTAAATCTATAGCTAAACTTAACAAAATAGAGTTGCTACCAATCTTTTTTACTAGGTATGATTGGTCACTTAAGAAATTTATCCTCTTAAGGAGCTTCTAAGCTTAACTAAAGGTCCCTAATAGAAAAGGTTTAGGCCTACAAACTAGAATAGGGTTCAAGAGTTCAATTACATATGGGGAAGGTTATAGTACCCCCACATGCCCATCCAAAGGATGGTGCCATTTTATTTTAAATTTATCCTTAGGTCATTGTTCTAATGGTTTTAAAATTTAATGTTGAATATTGAAAATAATTCTTAAGATTCTCCATCATCTGGTAGAACTTTTAAAAATATTTTCTTACCTCAAAAGAATTTAAGGATCCCATTTGTTTCCTTGAAGAGGCTCCACCATTGGAAATATTTTTTTTTTGTTTCGTTTTTGTCAAAAATATATCTAATTATTCCACCATTTGGGCTTATTTAGAAATTCTCTTTATTTATTTATTTATTTGGGTTTCTAAATTTTTTACCATTTGGGTCAATTTAGAAATATTTTTTTTCGAAATTTCTAAATTTTTCAACATTAGGGCCTATTTAAAAATTCTTTTTTTTTCGTTTTTGGAAAGAAAAAAAGATGATAATTATTTTTTATTAAAATTTCATTTAAATTATTCTCCCATTTGGGACAAATTTAAAGAAAATTTTCACTTAAAGATTTCTTAGGAATTTACCATTTGAAATTTCTAAGAATCCCATCATTGGATAATTATCAAATATTTTCAACAAAAAATTTTTTATTTGGAAAAGAATACAATTACTTTTATTGAAATTTTACCTAAATTATTTTACCATTTGAGACAAATTTAGAGAAAACTTTTCACCTAGAGATTTCTTAGAAATTTACCATTTGAAATTTCTAAGAATATCATCATTGGGTAATTTGTATTTAATTTCAAAAGTTTAAAATTTTTTTATTTTATTTTTTGATTTTTGATTTTTTTATTTTTTTGTTCAAAAATAAATATCAATTATGGTTATTAAAATTTTATCTGAATCATTCCACAATTCGAGACAAACTCAGATAAAACTTTTCACCTAGAAATTTTACAGAAATTTATCATTTAAAATTTTTATAAATTCCATCATTAGATAATTAATATTTATTCTCAAAAATTTTATTTTTTTCCTAAATTTAATCATGCAAAAATACCCCTAAAAATAAACAAACAAACAAACAATAAATAAATAACAAAAAAATGAAGTAGCTTGGCTAGAGGAGTTGACTTAGCTTGGCTCCAACCACGAAAAATGACTCGAGGAACGTGACTTGGCAGCTCAGCTTGACTCAAGGAGTCGACTGGTGCATGAGTCAAATGCGATCAAAAGTGGGTCAACACTATGGGTCGGGTCACCCTAACGAAAACACGTGGATCCTAATAGGTCTCTTAATGCCAAAATAATGCTGTTTCTAGAGGGTATATAAGCCCTAATCTCGGCTTTTCCTTTAGACCTCCTTTTTCCCCTATTTCTATTCATCCCCTTTTCTCTCCCTCTCTCTTAAAAATCCCTCAAGAACACCAGTTAAATTTCATCAGATTTTGAAAAATCTTGTTGAAATCTAAGTTATTCGTTGAAAGTTCATCGAAAAGTTCATCGATTTTTGGAAAGTAACCACTCGAAACTGGAAAGGTTGTTGAAATTTGGGAATGTAGCCAAAAACTCTCCAAAAAATTCAATCGAGGCTGGAAAATTCACTGAAAAATTCAACTGAGGTTGAAATATTCACCGAAAAACTAAAACGTTTCTAGAAAAATTTCTAGAAAAATTACCTTTTTCACCATAAAATCCTTCCAACAAATTTCTAATTGCTTTTCGTGAGTGTTTTATTATTTTTCTCTGATTTCCAATTTATTTTTTGCTTTATGTGTGATCTATATTTCTCTGATCCATAGGTATTTATAGGGTGAAATCAGAAGAGTTTCTGATTAACCCTGACTCCCCTTTTGGATAGGATTTTCATATTATCAAAAAACATGAAATCAATCTTTAGACAGATTGAATCCAACTCCAACCCTACCAACCCCCAACTCACAATAAAATTATTATTCATTTTTATTATTTTAACATCTAATAAAAAAGATAAATTAAATAAGAAAACCAAAAATAGATGAAAACAAAATCAAATAAGTAAGATTAACCCAAAAAAAATAAAAAAATAATTAAAAAAATAATTGGGCTAGATGAATTGGACCCCATGAAACCAAGCCCCAATTGGTATGGGTTTAGACCAAAATGAGTATCTATAGTTACCCCTTGTTACGTATTTCCTATGAAGCAGGAGTTATGCAAAGACGTAAACACCCCTCATATTCAGATGATCATCCCAATGCATCCATTTTTTTTTCTTTTGTTTTTTTTTTTTATTTTTTCAAAACTAGATGCTTGAACCAACTAAATGACACAAGACTCCCCTAAGCCGAGGCTCACAACTTTCAAAAATAATAAATATGGCTCTTCTAAACAGAGGCTCAACGATTTTAAAAAATAAATGCTCATTTAATCAAAGGCTCAATGACTTTGAAAAAGAAAAATAAAGGTTCCTCTAATTAGAGGCTCAATGACTTTGAAAAATAAAAGCCTCTTCTAAGCAAAGGCTCAACGATTTTGAAAAATAAAAGGCTCCTCTAAATGGAGGCTCAACAACTTTGAAAAGATAAAAGCTCCTCTAAACAAAGGCACAACAACTTTAGAAAATAAAAAGGCTCCTCTAAATAGTGGCACAACAATTTTGAAAAATAAAGGCTCTTCTAAACAGAGGCAAAACGACTTTGAAAAATAAAGGCTCCTCTAAACAGAGGCTCAACGACTTTGGAAAATAAAAGGCTCCTCAATAACTTTGAAAAATAAAAAGCTCCTCTAAACAATGGCTCAACGACTGTGAAAAATAAAAGGCTTCTCTAAACAAAGGCTCAACAACTTTGGCAAGATAAAGGCTCTTCTAAACAGAGGCACAATAATTTTAAAAAATAAAAGGCTCCTCTAAACAGAGACACAATAGCTTTAGAAAATAAAAGCTCATCTAAATAGAGGCTTAACAACTTTGAAGAATAAAGGTTCCTCTAAACAGAGGCACAATAACTTTGAAAAATAAAGCCTTTTCTAAACAAAGGCGCAATAACTTTGAAAATTAAAGACTCTTCTAAATAGAGGCACAACAACTTTAAAAAAAAAAAAGGCTTCTCTAAATAGAGGCTCAACAACTTTGAAAAATAAAAGGCTATTCTAAATAGAGGCATAACAACTTTAAAAAATAAAAGCTCATCGACAATCATGTCTAAAGGAATCATAGGTCGTGTCTGAAGGAATTTTAAGAGATTATGCCTGAAGGTCTTACAAATCGTTCCTAATACTGAGAAGTATCCTCTTTTAGGGATTAGAATCTTACCTCAAAGGCTTTTTTTTTTTTCAAATGAGAAGTTGGAATCCTTTCATTGGAAAGTTTTCATATTTATCTTCTCTATGGGGAATCTTGAAATATTCTTACTTCATGCATTGGACACTCTCACATGCAATGCAAGCTATGCACACTACATGCTATGTAAATGTTAGACTTTCTTTAAAAAATTCAAAATCTCTTGTCATGAAAATTTTCAATCTTTCATCCAAGTCAAAACTTTGTCATGATAATGATGCAAATATTTTTTAATGATGCAAATATAACTATTTAGATTTTCATAATACTACAAATGCCATATTCTAAATTATGATTTATATGTCCATTGCCTAATGTAAGCGTATTAGCAAACCAAAGTTTTAAATTTTCTCTAAACAATAAGGAAAATGCAATGCCTGTAATGCATATGTCAATGTCATAAAATTTCAATTAAATGTGGTAACATGGTTCTCAAAACCCCATCACATTTTCTCCTTGTTTAGCTTCTCAACACTTTGGAACAAGTTTTGTTAATCGATCCTTATTATTTTCATCGCATGCTCACCATTCATAAGCTTCTTAGCAATCTCAAAGCAAGTTTCATCCATCGATTCATATTAATCACAACTCAGAGGTTTCTCAACATTAGTAATTTCAGAATAAATTCTGTCATTGATCCATATCATTTTCATCATTTGATCACATTTCACAAGTTATGTTGACCAATCCATCACCATATTCATCATTTAGTCTCACCATGTATTCTTTCAAATGACTTTTTCAAGTTTCTGCCATTCTTCATTTATTTTTTTATCCCTTATTATCCTAGATTTCTTTTCAAAAAAATGCAAGAATCTTTTATGCACATTGTCATTCATTCATCATCATTTCAAATCATACCAAGTATAATGCATTCATACATTTCCTCGATTTATTTTGAGGATACAACAATAAATGAGCATAGGGTGAATTGAGAGAAAGGTAATCAATGAGGAGTGAATTTGGTAAAAATAAATAAGCAAATGAACAAATTCAAAGTATATCAATAAGGATGGTATTGAATAGTGTGACAATGTCCAAACAATAAATACTTAGACAATTCTTAACATTATCTAGCATTCTTTCTCAAAAACTTATTCCATTGATTTTCGAAATCATTTTAAGCTCAGTAAACTTTACCCCAAATTTGAGAGATCTTTAAATATCTTTGACCTTTCATCCATGTGATCTGTTTATCCAACTCTCAACGCAAAAACTTTTCTACCCAAATCGCTCTTTCGGGTTTTTAATTTGAGTCTTCTTTTTCTCTCTTTTTTATTTTTTCATTTTCATTCTTTCATTTTCTCTTTTATTCTCTTTTTTTTCTTTTTTTTCTTTTTTTTTCTCTTTCCCTTTTCTCTTTTCTTCTTTTTTCATCATTTTTTCTTTTTTTTCTTTTTTTCATTTCTTTCCATCCATTAGTGATATCTCTCATACATTAATCTCTAAAGCAATGTAGCATGATTCCATTGTTCCATCATGAGCATGCCTGAACTCAACATATGATCATTCAATTTGAGCACTCATATTTGATTCAAATGGACTTTTAAAGGTTGTAATGTAGCCCATGGTAAGGGACCATGAAAGAAATGGATAAAATAGGCTCAAAACATGTGTTTAAATGGTTCAAAACCAAAGGATCATTTCTCATCATTCGAAACAACTTGGCATTTTGCCCCATTCCATATCATTTCACTACTTTTTCCCTTTTCACTCATCTTATTCCTCACAAGAAGATTCTCATTACTTTGCCCCAACTCATGTATGGCATTTTTTTTTTTTACTTTTTTTTCTTTTTCATATCTTTGAGACTTTTTACGATCTTTTGCCTTTTTTTTTCAAAAATTACCCTTTAGTGTGGAGAGTGACCCTTTGTCGGAGTTCTCTAAAAAAAGAAGTCATAGTAAGTTTAAAAGGGTAGCAATGAATGGTTTTTTGAATGGTAAAGAAAAGATGACCATTTTTTATCTCAAATATGAATGCTTTCCTTGAAAATTATCTATTAAACAAAAACAAGCTCATGGATCTTTATAAATGATTGCACATCTTTAAGATATATCTATTTCACATTTGCCAGCAACTTACTTTTTTTTTTCAAATAATCTTTTCAAATCAATGTAAATGAGTTCTCAAAATTAAATCCTAGAATTATTGTTATCATTGTCTAAATATTTATCATTATGAATTCAAGAATAGAAATAAAAAGATATGAAAATAACAAAGTATGGAATAGTGGTTAGGATGAAAGAGAAAATGTAATGAAATGCATCAACTTGTCTTTCATTAAAATGATAACAAATGAATCTTATTGCATGAAAGAATTCCTAACATTACTTTAAAAGAAAACCTAGAATGACAAGCAACTTTCAATCAGCCTTATCTTTCTTAAAATTATGCCACTATGTAATCAGGTGAATAATTTTTATTAACATCTTGCCCCATTGATTCATCAAAGCTCATCAAGTCTTTTCAAATAACACTCGTTCTTGATTTTCACTTGAAGCATTGACATTGTGATTGGGCAATGGATTGCCATTAACGTTAAGTGTTGTTACCCCTCATTGATCAAAGTTTATCATTCCATCCTTGATCAATCGTTGCACCTTATGTTTTAGGGCAATGCAATTCTCTATGGAACAACCGACAATTCCATAGTGGTAGTCACAGTGAACTGTAAAATCATACCACTTAGAATAAGGTGGCTTAAGTGGCTCCAAACGATTGGGGGTAACCAAATGGTTATTATAGAGCTCTTAATTTAACTTTGTATAAGTCATAAGGATTAGGTCAAATACGGGTTTTTCTCATGTAGCTCATTGCTCTCGTGAACCACTTGTTGGGTTAGCAGGATGAATCTGGGGTTTTATGGGAGATTGAATGTTAAGGCTATGTATAAAAGCTTAGAGGTTAAAAACAGGCTGGTATGTTGATGGATAAGATGGTTGTGGAGTTAGCTGGTATAGGTAGGATAAGGTATTGTTCACAACAGGATAATATAGGGAGTAACCCTATAGTAGATAGGGTTGATATCTCTTGAACTGTTTGTCAAAGCTCACAGCTTGAACTTTAGTCTCTTTTTTTTCTAGCACCTTCTTGGTTTTTTCTCCTTTCAATTTGCCATTTTTAATGGCATTCTTAATGATTTTGCCTAAGATCACCATGTCAGTAAAATTTTTTATTGCATTCTCTATCATATTTTCTTAATATAGAGATTTCAAAGTGCTGACAAATAACACTATGATCTTTTTCTCAAGCAAAAGAGGTTGCACCTAAGTAGTTATGTCCCTCCACCTTTGGGCATGTTCTTTGAATGGTTCAGTCACTTTCTTTTTCATATTCTGTAAAGATAGGCAATTAGGGACTACATCTATGATATGTCGGTACTGATTAATAAAGTCACGGGTCAATCACTCTAAGAACGAATATAGGTATTGTCCAATTGGACATACCACCTAGCAGCAGAGCCTGTGAAGCTATCTTGAAATACATGCATCAATAGCTTTTCATATTAGCATGAACAACCATTTTTTATAGTACATGATAGTGTATGTCTTTGGGCACTTTGTGCCTTCATATTTTTCAAACTTTGAAACCTTGAACTTTGAAGGAATAACCACATCTAAGACTAAACAGAGCCTAGCAACATCTACTGAACCATAAAAACTAATTCTTTTCACTACTCGCAACCTTTCCTTTAACAAGTTCATTTTCTGTTTAGCTCTTGAGCCTTGTAAAGCCTCATTCTCCCTTTGCCTTCACTTTTTTTTTTCTTTTCTAGATCATCCAAGTTAGTGATTGGTATTGGTTCTACTACCTTTTCAATAAATATAGAATTTACATAACTCTAGTACTACCTTGGATTTGAAGTTGATGGCATTTTAGGGTATGTATACCCTAATGGATATGTAAACTATTATGGTGGTGGATCTTGTGTGGACTAGGCTTGCTACGGCCCAAGACCAGGAGGGTACACAAGGTCAGTCACCATTTGTGATGGATGATCATGCTGGCTAGTATTTTCTTCTATCCCCTTCTCTTTATTTAACTTGTTCAAGGCATCCAAAATCTTACCCAACTCCTCTTCTAGCTTCTCTTGAGCTTTTTTTATTCTTTCAAGATGATTGAAATTTTCTTGTTCCATTTGTCTAGCTTGAGCTCTTGTATTGTATTGGTGAGTTGATTATGTAGGATTCTTGATTAGTGGAGCTATCCTTGAACCTTGAATACCACAATTATTATAAAAAATGTTATGCTTTATGCATGATATGTTGATCAATGAATGAAATGTACATTTTCATGGATGAAATCTAATATGAAAATGATGTAGATGCATAATATTTCCTATGACAATGAAAATGATGCCTGATAATATGATGCACAAAGTCAAACAAACAAAATGATTAGATAAGCAATATATCACACAGATTGGTCCTTATTGTGTCTTAGTTTTAGGTTACATCTATCACTAGGTAGGAAGGGCTCTATCTTAGGGTTGGCCTCTTAAGTGTACACTATATGTAGGGTTAACTGATATTGACCACTAAAGGTTCCCAAATTGTTCTTTACATCATCGTTTATCACAAACTAGTAAGGCAATCAAATCCTCACCCATGATAAGCTACCAACGAAAATAATTTAGTTTAAGTGAGAGTATTTTGCTAGCTATTATGAAGATTATCATCTCATGAGAGCGTAGGTACTTTACTTTCTCCTAAGAGGGATAGAGCCTGGGTATAGAGCTTATGTAATGCAAATGCATGTGATACCGTGTGTGAAGAAACATATAAGTTTCGTGCCCCAAAAATAAAAGACAAAAATGTTAGCAAACAGATAACACGAATCATTACAATTTAAAACCATTAGACTAAAAAATAGGATAAAGTTAAAAGTTTATGGCTTGACTTTCTATGGCTGTCCCCAATGGAGTTGCCAAACTATCATAACATATAGATCTGTAAATCTATAGCTAGACTTAACAAAATAGAGTCACCACCAATCTTTTTTACTAGGAGTGATTGGCTACCTAAGGAATATATCCTCTTAAACAGCTCCTAAGCTTAACTAAGGGTCCCTAAAAGAATAGGTTCGAGTCTACAAACCAAAACAAGATGCAAGAGTTCATTTACATGTGGAGAAGGTTATAGCACTTTCACATGCCCATCTGAAAGATGGTACCATTTTATTTTAGAAAGGTCATGGTTCTAATGGTTTTAAAATTTAATGTTGAATATTGAAAATAATTCTTAAGATTCTTCATTAATCTGGTAGAACTCTTAAAAATATTTTCTCACCTTAAAAGTATTCAAGGATCCCATTTGATGCCTTGAAGAGGCTCCATTATCGAAAAGATTTTTTTTGTTTGAATTTGTTGAAAATATATATAATTATTCCACCATTTGGGCTAAATTAGAAAATTTTCTCTTTTTGAATTTCTAAATTTTTCATCATTTGAGCCTATTTAGAAATTCTCTTTATTTATTTATTTGGGTTTCTAAATTTTTCACAATTTGAGTCAATTTAGAAATATTTTCTCTTTCAGAATTTTTAAATTTTTCACCATTTAAGCCTATTTAGAGATTTTTTTCTTCTTTTTTTATTTTCAAAAAGAAAAAAGATCATAATTTTTTTTTTGAAATTTCATTTAAATTCTTCCACCATTTGTGACAAATTTAAAGAAAATTTTCACCTAAAGATATCTTAAGAATTTACCATTTGAAATTTTTATAAATTTCATCATTGAATAATTAATACTTATTCTAAAAAAATTTTATTTTTTCCTAAAATTAATCATGCAAAAATATCCCTAAAAATAAACAAACAAAAAATAAATAAATAAAAAATAAAAAATAGCAAAAAAATGAAATGGCTCAGCTAGAGGATTTGGCGCGGCTCGGTTGCAAGCATGAAAAGCTACTCGGGGAACGTGGCTTGGCGACTCAGCTCAACTCAAAGGGTCAATTGGTACATGGGTCAAACGCGGGTTAAAAATGGGTCAGCGCTAATGGAAATGCACGGATCCTAATGGGTCTCTTAATGCCAAAATGACACCATTACCAGAGGGTATATAAGCCCAAATCTTGGCTTTTCCTTCAGACCTCCTCTTTCCTCTCTCTCTCTCTCTCTCTCTTCACCCCATTTTCTCTCCCTTTCTCTCTAAAACCTCCCGAGAACATAGGTTAGATTTCATTGGATTCTGGAAAATCTTTTCGGAATCTGAGGTATTCACTAAAAGTTTGCCAAAAAGTTCACTGATTTTTAGGAAGTAATTGCCAAAAACTAGGAAGCTTGCCAAAATTTAGGAATATGGCCAAAACTTCGCTGAAATTCAATCGATGCTAGAAAATTCACCAAAAAATTTAATTAGCCTCAAAAAATTTATCGAAAAGCTAAAAATTTTTCAAAAAAATTTCCTTTTTCAGCCCAAAATCCTTCCAACAAATTTCTAACTGTTTTTCATAGGTGTTTTTTTATTTTTCTCTAATTTTTTATATGTTTTCTACTTTGTGTGTAATTTGTGTTTCTCTAATCCATAGGTATTTATAGGGTGAAATCGTAAGAGTTTCTGTTTAACCCTAACTCCCATTTTGGATAGGATTTTCATATTATTAGAAAACATGAAATCAATCCTTAGACAGATTGAATCCAACTCCAACCCTAGCAACCCCAATTCACGGCAAAATTATTATTCATTTTTATTATTTTAACATCTAATAAAAAAGATATATTAAATAAAAAACCAAAATTAGATAAGTAAGATTAACCCAAAAAAAGAAATAATTAAATAATTAAAAAAATAGTTAAGCTAGACGAATTGGACCCCATGGAACCAGGCTCCAATTGGTATGGGCTTGGACCAAAATGAGTGTCTACAAATAGTAGTTGCCTTCTATGCTACATGATTAGCATAAACTGATATGCTATACATGCTCTCTTCTTAATAATGCTTTCTCTACTATATTGAGCAAGGCATTTCCTTCATGTCCAATGAAAAATAGGTTACTTGCAACCAGATATGAAGATTGCCTTAAATAATTTTGAAATTTTGTGAAGCATATAAATATAAACGATAATGCATTTTAAGTGTATCTAAATATAAAAAATTTGTTTTGGCCAAAAAATAAAAATAAAAATAAAAATTTTGTGCTAAACCAAAAGAAAAAAAAAAGTAAAAGAGAATAAGAGGTGAGGAAGGAGATACAAAATCTAACTTTCCTCTAGCACGTGCTTGAATTTTAGGATGAGCATAAAAGTAGTTACTTTGTTTCTTGGCCAAAGAAGATTTTTATATGCATGTTTGTTTGTTTGTGTGTATTATTTTTGTCGTAGTGTAGCCCTAAATCTGCCATCTCCTGGTTGAGCTGTTTTTATACGATGTTAAGCCTATTGTTTTTTGTTTCTTTTTCACGATGATCTGTTCAAAGCTGGGAAGAAGGAATGAGATACTGTAGATGCTAAAAGCAACTCCAGGGATAAAGCTAGTGAGCTTTATGCGATCCAATTTTGGCTGGAATGGATCACTGGAGAACATTGTCTTCCCTACCACAAATCCATTACAGGTTAGCAAAATTCTCAACCTCCTCTTTTGGTAAAGCTTGTACTGTACTTATTCTATATAGTTTTCTTTTTTTTAGATGGACCAATTCAAAACTTGGAGCAAGTAGGGTCCTCACATTATCATTCCAGTTGCATGTACAAAAGGAACTCAAAAATCGCTTTACTTTATTCATAAGCTTTACTCAAAAATTACGTTTTTTTTAATGGAATCACTAGGTTGTATACTTGTACACAAAAACTTATACTTTTATTGTTTATTCCTTTAATTAACTATTACTTGATTGACTTTTCTGTTTCATGTTGTGAAGAATTTATAACAAAAATCAAATTTTTTTTTTTATTTTTCATTACAAGATACAGACAGTCTAATAACCAACTTGAAGACCATTCAAGACTATCTTTGCTCTTTCATGTCATGGGTATGCCATTTCATGCTTGTTTCTATTGGTTGTTAGGATGAAACATATGCTTGTATCCTCTTGTATGTTATGTGCCATTTTCTATCAAAACCTTTTATGTATTAAGTCTAGTGCAATATAACATCGTATTGAGGTATCTGTAGATTTGATGTAAAACCAGTTTTAGTAGGAAAAGATAGTCGGCTATGACCGTGTGGGGTGTGAAGGCATAAGCATTATAGACATCATATTTTGGGTAAACATGCTCTTAGATATCTGATAAAGAAAGTAGGTCATATCTAGAAAGTCCATTGGTATTTATAGAGGGGGCTTCGTGATTGTTTTATCTAGCATTCTCCAAGATAATCTCATGGATTTACCTTTGTTGGTAGTACCATCTGATGTTTTAGGCTTATGCTTCAAATTTCTTGGATTGCCCCATCATTTTAGGCATTTAAAATTTTTAGTATGGTATGAAGAGTGTGGAGTAAGGTGTCACCTTTCTTTTAAGAGGAAGAAAGTCAACAGGGATTTTCTACCCCCACTTGTTATAATTTTAAAGGTGTAGTTTCATTCATCTCTTTTTTTTTTTTTTTTGACTGGTTTGTTTGAAAATTGAAGTGTTGTTGAACTTTCTGGTTTTTTGTTTTTGGTGCATCGTCCCTTTGAACAGGGTTTAAGAATTGTCAATGTATCAGCGACCACATTCCCACAGACATTGGATTGGCTGCATGGATATCTTCTTCAGGTACACCAGATAACTAACTGTTAATAGTAAAAGTCGGAATTGATCTTGCCATCCGACTCCTTCTTCAACCTGGAAAACATGGATAATTTTCCAAGTTGCAGTCAAACGAGTTATTGGTACTTCATTTCGTTTCATTTAGCTCTAGATTTAAAGGATATTTTAGTTGGAAAATGAGACGAGTATGCAACTAGATTTTCCACTTAAGCCATGGAAGCAGTTTAAAAGTTTTTCTCTTCTTTATAATGACAGCGAGATACTATTGTGCAATAAATTTGTATATAGTGAATATTTTGGCTTTGCACAAAGTTTTCTCATGTGAAAAACACATCATATTTGTTGAATGATACGCCAAAGATTTTGGTACAGTTAAAACTTGAGACAAGAGGGCTCTCTTAAGTTTGTGGCAATGGAAAAAACTAAAAGTGTATAACATTCATAAACTTTCACAGTAAAGTTTGTTAACAAGTTAGACATTTGAAAAGGAAATAGTTCAGATTAAGTCTCAGCTAAAACTTCTATTTTATGATTTATTTTCACTACAAGCTGTCTTTCCCACCCCAAGGTGGGCAGCAAGGATCAACCGCCATCATCTGAAAGACATCTAAGTAATTATTTATGTGATTTGTCTGAGTGGAGTGTGATCGTTTATCTTTTATGGGAAGAGTAGTGGGTTGGTGGCATATTAGCTTTACTGGTTGGGCTTTTACTTTGCACTACTTTGTGTTTCTTTGATTACTAAAAGAGGGTCTATAAAGCTCTTTCTAATTGGCTAAGAGAGAAAACCTGTGAATGGGTCTTTTAATCCACTTGAATTCTTTAGGGTGTAGACTTTTTTTCGTATCTGGTTATCTTTTTCTCTGTTTGTAGAAGACTTCTTTCTCTTCTCTTTTCTTTGTTTCTTGTACCTGATAAAGTTGCTTTGCTGGTTAGAAAAAAAATCTACTGCTGGGGTTGTCCTGTTCTCTCATTGCTGTTCTATATAGGTAGCATTATTGGTTGGTGGTTCAGTTACGGTGATGTATCTTTTTTGTTTGGAATAGGATGTTAGTTAACAGGAGTTTGTGGGTTCTAATATTAATGCTCTGCTTGTGAGATGGTTTGTGCATAATTATCCAAGGAGAGTGGGTTAGAATGTTGTCATTACCATGCTTTTATTGGTGGGGGTGGGGAAGTTCAAGCTTTTAAACTTCCAAATTTCAATAATTTGTCTTGTCAACTAAATCTTTGTATCCCCTTTTTAGTTCATATTTATCCTTCTTCCAAAGCTATTACCCTAGTGTCATGGGCACATGTTTTTTAGACCGAAACCTTCGGTCCATGCAGCACCAAAATTACTCTTAGTTAAGGTTAACCTTTTCCAAGTTCATTTCTACATGGATAGATCGCTACAAATCCTTCAAGCCTTATACTCGTAAGCTCTTTTAACTCAGATCTTGTAGGGTCACACGCAACATTTCCAAAATTGACAGGGAAGAACCTAACTCCCATTATCTCATTAGCCCACGATTCTCAGGGTGGCCACGAGCACCCATCTTCGCCTGTAGGCATTAAGATCCTGAGTACCGACTCAACTGGCTTATAAGGGTGTACAACCCTTATTCTCATATTATTATCTCATTCTGGTATGGTGAAAACCCAACAACATGCCCGCCCGCATCGTATGCAAGCTCTCATGCTTAGATCTCTAAGGCACAATGCATGCTGGTCAGTAGCCAGCTCGAAGCCACACTAGGCTCATTTCATCCCACAAAACTCATATCTTAGGGCCTTAACCCTTAGCCTCATTCTAGGTTGCCCACACACATGATGGACACTTAGCATCATGCTCGTCCCATCTCAGGGACTTGGGTGTGCTACCCCAGCTGCAACACACCTTTATCAATTGGCCACAAAGGTCTAGTAGTGTATCTACCTACTAGCTCGCTCATCCCTTAGGCTTGATGGTACTTCTCCTACACAAACACCATCTCATGATCCTTTTAGTACAATAAGGGGAAATCGAGGGGCATAGCAAATGTTACAGCCTAATCCCATGGTTTAACCCAAAGGTGTAATACGAGGCCCGGGGGTTCAACGTGAAGTGCGATACGAAGCCTGCCAACCCCGACCATCCCCATGTTTACCATGACCCGAAAAGACATCGTGCCATACTCATGACTCAACGATGCCTGCCTACCTAGACACTAGATGTGCCTAGGAGTAGCTCACTTCAAACTAGCTAGGCTCTCGCCTACCTACTAGCCAAGGGGGTGATGGAGAGCTAACACCAGTCATCCCCCTATAAAGAGTGTAAAACATTTCTAAGCTATCCTACCAAGAACTATAAAACTGTCTGAAATGGGAACACTTTTTCCCCAGCCATCTCAGGGTCTTTCTTTAGCCAACTTAGGGCCCAGTGACCTTTCTCTTAGTCACAATAATTCAGGCATTCCACTTGTTGCTCCACCAACCCACTCAAGGGTGCTGTGGTTAGCTTCAACCAATAGTACTAGACTAACAACTTAGCTCCAGAGCACCCAACCACTAGCTCACACTTTCCCGTGCATCTTGGGGTCTAGGGCTCACACTACTTGCATGCACTATCAGCATCATGTTTCTTAGCTCATACTACCTATGTACAACTCTAAAACTACTATCCCACCTTGACTGTTATTTAGCTTAGAGTCAGTCATGGCTAGATCAAGGCACACTAAAGCCTAACCATGACACTCTCCCCTATACACTATATCGATGCCCTCATCAATCCCAAGGCCATACCTAACACTCTTGTTGCTCACAATTGGCATTTTCTCATATGTCCCTCACTTGGGCCCTCAAGAATTGGGTTAAGATCTCGTCACATGAGGCACTGCCCACAGTACTCGTTTATTGTTGATGTAGATGGGTCTCATCCTAGCTTTATGCACCATCGTGCTATCTTCACATTTCACCACTAAACTCAAACTATTACTCGAAAAGTGCCACTGCACTGTTTCATCCATGATCACATCATTTTGTGACCTCGATGCATCATTGTTGATCATGACCCTCAGTAGAATGAATGACCACCTACTTTGCCACACATTGGTATACCTCATTGTACATGACCCATATCAGAAATTGTACGCTTGCAACACCGACTCTTCAATACACCTTTTTGGACGTGGTGCTTAGGTAAACTGTGTTCATATGGCACCACCCACGATAGACCTTAACATGGTGATATTCAAACAATTTGGCCATCTCACAACTTAGGTCCTTTTAGCCCCTCCAAGGTCACCTTTCTAAGTGTGGCCCTCTAGCCAACCGCCCTCGTGGTAGCACTTTAATACTCGCTATCTCATACTCAACTCATGCTTAATAACTTTTTAGGCTCTATTGCTTTGGCTCAATTCCACAAGGAATCACCTTTCTTCCCCACTTTTACTCAAACTCAACTCAGTTTTGCGTGCAACCATGTTTGCCTGATGGTTCCACAACTTGTCTGCCTTGACTCTAACATATATTAGAAGGGCAAAACCCAAAGCCCGTATATAACTTAAAGATCCATTGAACCACTCTAAACACAAGGTCTCCTATCTGGCTTCTAAAAGTAAAAAATCTAAAAATCATGAAAAAACATGAAAAGTCGCCACCAATCATTTTAGTGGTATGATTGGCCATCCAAAAATTTATCTTTTTAATAAAACTATAAAATGGTTAAAAGCTTTATTAAAAAGGTAGTATGGGTCTAGGAAAATAGATTAGTTTTGATAGTCGATTACATGTAAAGAAGGATTAGCACCTAGGTGCCCATAGAATTGGTATCAATTAATCATGTGCTATTTATAATTTTGGACAAAAATGATTTTTATATGAAATTTAATTACAATTCCCTTCATTTTGTAAGAAATAAAATTAGTTTTAAGAAAAATCATTTATTTAGGAATATTAAGAAATCTTTAAATTAAAGAAATATCTTCAAAGTCTCCGATATAAAGGTAGAATTCGAATATAGTCTTTCCATTTAAGATTTATCATAACATTCCTTCTAAAATAATAAAATAACACTCTTTGTAAATGATAATCATTAATGACTCTCTAACATCTAGGCAAAGTACCAACAATTATATTTTACGGAATGCTATTTTAATTTTATTTATTCAAAACTAAAAATTTCAAGAAAACTTTTGATATAGAAAAAAAAGGAATATAATATAATTAATATTAAACATCCATAACTAGAGCAAACATATATATATATATATGCATTACAAATGAAGACATTAATTTAAAAAAGAAACATATGCAAAATGATGATCAAATGCGAATTTAAAAATCATATTTTCAAATACAAAGAAACCACCTGGACTCTCCAACATCTAGGTAGAGTTTGGGTGCGAATTTTTATATTTAAAATCTCATCCTATTATTTTTATTATTATTGTATTTTTATAATCATGGTTTCAAAATGAATTTATTTTGAGTTTGTGAAAATGTATGAAATTCTTAATAAAATAAAATTTCCTAAATAACCTAACATCTAGGCAAACAATTTACTTCCTAAAAGGCTTTCATGCACATTTTTATAAATTTAAAATGAGTTTGGGGTTTTGGATAGATTTCGGTTTCAATTTTAAGAACTTACAAACCTTTCTAAAAACTTCCAAAATCTAAGTAGACTTTTGAAGTAAGCTCATTTTTATAGTTCTTCTAAAAATGAATTTTTTATATTCTTATGTATTTCATATATATTTCTTGCTTTCTTTAAAATTATTAAAATTAAAATTATTATTATTATTATTATTACTATTATTATTATTATTATTATTATTATTATTATTATTATTATTATTATTATTATTATTATTCCTTTTTATTATTATTTTTGAAATAAGAGTGCAAATAAAATAAATTGCATCCAAAATAATAACAATAATAATTTATGACATGAGATATTAAGTTGCATAAAATTAACTTTACCATAAAATAATTTAAATATTAACTCTATCACAACGTATGAGATTTCAACTTTAGCTAACTAAGAAATAAGTATGGACATATATTATAAAAAGCATGCATAACACCTAACAAAGTCAACTTGTACTCCACACCTAGAAGTTTTCTCATGTTAATGAATGCAAAAGACAAAAAACTTAGATTAGACAATTCAAAGGATAAGATAGTTTGACAATGAAAAAGTTCTCTGGGCCCTATTATTATCCTGCAAGGTTTCAATGGTTTCTAAGGCTCTAGACACCAACATTCATTGATTTTCTTTTTTGTCTTTAAAAAAAGGTATTACTCCACCCAATTAAAACACACTAGCATGAATGAGAAACCAACATGGCATGAAGCTTTTGCAGGAGAGATGGCATACATGAGTAAAAGATAACAACCTTACCTTCGAAATTAACACAGCTTATATACAACATCAATCAACAGAAAAGGCTTGAATAAAAACTAACATTTCCATGAAAGACCCATGCAGAAAGAGGGAAAAAGAAGAAAAAATGAAATTCACCAACACCAAGCAAAACAAAAAGCTTGAACAAGAACTTTATGTGTGTTAAACCCAGCTAGAAGTATAAAGCTTTATATTTCTATCAACAAGTTATACAAAAGAAAAAGTAATAGATGTGTAAATCGTAAAGCTACACCCTTTGCACTAATAGATACAAACGTGTTCATGGGAAACCTCTAACTTTCATGCAACAGAAAGTGATGAAACTAGTTTAAAAGAAAAAGTTTTCTTAGGAGTTTTGATTTTTAAAAAGTTCCTTTCATTATACACCAATTGAATACAAATGGATATGACAGCGTTTACAAGCATGAAAGCAAATAAAAATGGAAGTAGAAGAGCTATATTTCCAATCCATTTCTTTTCGAAAAGTGGAGGCTTCCCTTGCTACTAGACCAATCCATTTTTTTCAGCAGCTTCTCCCTTTGGTTGTAAGCTCTCTTGTTTTCTAAAGCCCTTTCCTTCTATTTTTGGTTGCTTTTCTCTCTCTCTCTCTCTCTCTCTCTTTCTCAACTAAATTTTTTTTAAAGCTCCCTAGCTTTCCACCCTAAGGTTCCAAGGTTTATTTCTTTTTCTTACTCCATTAACCCTATCTTTTGTCATTGGTTACAAGTGTTATCCCTTCACTACAGTCCATTAGCTTGTACCTTGCTGGATGTTCACACTTCTTGAGGCACTGCTATGACTTCAAATACATAAAAAATCATAAAATATTATCAAATTAAGATTTGGAAAGTTTCACAAAATTCTAAGCTTGGAAAGGCCAAATTACAAAAATACCCTTAGAATGGTATTTTGGTAATTTTACACTTTTTAAGGTACTACTGTAATTTTTTATACACCATAAATCATGAAGTATTATGAAATTAAGATCTGAAAAGTTGCACAAAAATCTAAGCTCAAAAAAATGAATTACAAAAATACCCCTATAAAGATATTTTTATGATTTTGCATTTCTCGGGGTGTAATAAAAATTTTAATGTTTTAAAAAACCCTTAAATTTAATCTTAAACCACATTGATTCCAATTAAGTTTTGAATTTTTGAGAATTAACCCAGGCTCTATCCATTTTGATCAAGTTTACGTAATTTTGACGTTGTTTGATCGAATTTGACTAGAGCTGACTTTAGGCTTCTAAATGGAAAATTTTGCAGGCTTTTTATGGGTTGTAGATAGTTCTCCTAAATGGTCTTAGCCCATGTTTACAAATAAGTCTAGGGTCAATCATGTTAAAAATATTTCGGATAAAATTTGGTATCTACAACTGCCCCTTTTTGAATATTTTTGAGAAATAAAAATAATGCAAAGACATAGATGACAATTTTGTCATGATGATGCCCTTGTTCCCCTTTTTCCCTTTTAGTGTTTTGTTTTTGTTTTTCTATTTTGTTTGTTTATTGTTTATTTTTTTTTTTAAGTTGAAAAGTTCATAAACTACAAAAAATAATTAGGATTACTACACAAGTTAGCGAAAAAAATGTTTAGGATTAAGCCACGAACCAAAAATAGAAAAAGACAAGGATTGAACTGGGAGTCGAGAAGTAAATATGATCGAGATTGAGCCATAAATAGGGAAATAAAAATGATCGGGATTGAACTGTGAATCAAAAAACAAAGATTGCTGGGATTGAGCCATAAAAAAAATGACTGGGATTGAACGGCAAGTCGAAAGACAAAGATGACTAGGAGTAAATCAGAAGTCGAAAAATAAAAATGACCAGGATTGAACTGCGAGTCAAGAAATAAATATAATCAAGATTGAATCGCTAGTCAAAAAATAACGATGACTGGGATGAGCTACATGTCAAAAAATAAAAATGACCAGGATTGAACTACGAGTCTAGAAATAACTAGGACTAAGCCACATGTTGGAGAATAAATATGACTGGGATTGAACAATGAGTCAAGAAATAAATATGACCAAAACTGAGCAGCAAGTCAGGAAGTGAAAATGACCGAGATTGAATCACTAGTTAAGAAATAAATATGATCGGGACTGAGCCATAAGTCAAAGAATAAAGATGATCAGGATTAAACCACAAGTTGAGAAATAAATATAAGTAGGATTAAGCCACAAGTCGAGAAGTAAAAATGACTAAGATTGAATTGCAAGTCGAGAAATAAATATAACCAGGATTTAGATGCCAGTCAAAATGTGAAAATGACCGAAATTGAACCATGAGTTGAGAAATAAATATGACTGAGATTGAGCTGCAAGTCAAAAAATAAAAATGATCAGGATTGAAATGCAAGTCAAAAAATAAATATGAATAGGATTGAGCCACAAGTCAGGAAATGAATATAATAGGGACGAAGCCATAAGTTGGAGAACAAAGATGACTAAGATTGAATTGTAAGTCAAGAAATAAATATAACCTGACTATACCATAAGCAAAAAATGAAAATGATTGGATTAAATTGCAAGTTGAGAAACAAACATGAGTAAGACTAAGCCATATGTCAGAAGATAGAGATAATCGAGATTAAACTGTGAGTTGAAGGAATAAATATGACCAAGATTAAACCGTATGTTAAAAGATAGAAATGATCGGGATTAAATCGCAAGTTGAAAATAAATATAACAGGGACTGAGCCACAAATCAAAAAATAAAAATGACAGGGATTGAACTGTGAGTAGAGAAATAAATATGATCAGGACTGAGCTGCAAGTCAAAAAATAAAAATGATTAAGATTGAACCACGAGTCAAAGAATAAAAATGATTGGGACTAAGCTACAAGTCCAAAAATAGATATGACTAGGATTGAACCATGAGTAAAAAATAAAGATGACAGGGATGAGTCGTAATTTAAAAAATAAAAATAATCAAGATTGAACCACGAGTTAAAGAATAAAAATGACTAGGACCGAGCCACAAGTTAAAAAATGAAGATAATCGAAATTGAACCGCAAATCAAAAAATAAAGATGACTAGGCTTAAATCTTTCTTTGGTACCAAAGAAACTGAGTTTAAAATTTCACTGGTGCTAGCCAAGCTAGGCTTAAATTTTCACTGGTGCCTAGTAAACTAGGCTTAAACTTTCATTGGTGCCAGCCAAGCTAGGCTTAAACTTTTCTACAAGTGCCAGGTAAACTGAGCTTAAAATCATCATCAGGTGCTAAGTATATTAGGCTTAAATTTTCATTAGTGCCAACTAAGCTGGGCTTCAACTTTCACTAATGCCAGATGAACTAGGCTTAAAATTTAAATGGGTGCCAGCTAAGTTGGACTTAAACTTTTCATTAAGTGCCAAGTAACCTGGGCTTAAATTTTCATTAGTGCCAGATAAAACTAGGCTTAAAATTTTTATTAGGTGCCAGCTAAGCTGGGTTTGCATGCTCGAGAATTACTGATGTTAGAAATGAAAGGCAAAAATTCATTGCAAATGGGTTGAATGGTTCTGTATATGGAGATTTCTATTTATTCAAAAGGGTTTCAGTATCTGAAGGAGATAAAAGAGGCATCTAATTTTTCATGCAAGCTCACAAATGAAACATAAGCATTTCTCAAAACATGAATTCCTTGAAAACCAAACATATTCAATGTTTTCCTTAGTCTCCAAAAGCTACATTGTAATATATCTCAAGATTAGCTGTAAGGGTTTGAGATTTTGAAAGGTTATTTGGAAATGGGCAAAAGTTGAGAATTTAAAATTGAATTCATGTAAAACTTTTGTGACTTTGATATTTTAGATCTTTCAATAAGGTTTGGCTTATCTTGGTTCAACACCTACCACATTTAGCAATAAAAATGCCTTCAAGGTTTGCTCTAGACTGCCCTTTTCAGTTTTTCACCTTAAAGCCACTTTTATTTTTATTTATTTCTTTTTTTTATTTTTTATTAACACACCATGCACTTTAAAAAATTCAAAACTAATTCGAAAGAGGGAAAGAATTTTTTCACTAACGGTCCAAACAGGAAATTATGTAATAAATGGGGACTCAAATGATTCATGGTCAATTTTCCAAGATAAACTCTTCAATTTTAAGCCTTCATGCTTGATCCAATATGGACTTTTCAAAGGTTGCAACGTAGGTTAAGGTTCAGGGTTGTCAAAAGAAAATGATAAAAAGGCTCAAAACAAGTATTTAAGGGCATTTATATTTGAAGGATACACTTTGAGATCTATTCCTTTTTGCTTTCCACCTATTCATTTCTTTTCTTTTTCCTTCTTTTATTCTTCCTTTTCTTTCATTTTTTTTCTTTTCTTTTACATTCTTTCATTGAGTGGATTTAAAACTTATTGTGAACTTTTATGTTGAGCCTTTGCCCCAACATATAGGATTTCATTCGGAAATCCCCATTCTTAACCCTTAAATGTGTTCTTTTTTGCCTTCTCAATCTAGAGGGTGATCCTTAGTTAGGATTTATTTTGAAAGAATTTAATCAATCTTAAAGGAGTAATAAAGGATAAACTTCTACATTTGTGAAAAGATAATGAAAGATGACCATTTGTCATTTCAAGTATAAACACTTAAATTGAAGAGCAATTCCCTTTAAAAAAATGATCTCGAAGAAAAGTTTTCATTTCAACAGTTTTTTTTTTTTTTTTGCATTTTCTATTTTGGGCTTTTTTCTTTTTCCCTTTTCCAAAACTTTAAATTTGTCAAGACTTTATTAGAATTTGTTCAAATTTCTTAAGTGTATGATATGATAACCATTTTTATTTTCTTTTCATTTATCTATTTTTCTCTTTTTTTTTGTTTTTGTTTTTGTTTTTGTTTACATGCCTCTCATAACTCATATCTAAATTCATTTTACCAATAATGCATTTCATGGAAAATGCTCCATTTTAACAAACCACCTTTAATGAAAGTTGTTATAAGAAAATGATCATGTGAATGAACAAGGAAAGAACCATGTGGAATAAACTCATTTAAGGTAAATGATGATCTAAGTTACTCCATAAAAAGAAAATAAAATGGTTGATCATAACTTATGTTATCTTAAGGGTAATGAAGTCTTTCTTTTTTGATCAACATGCCTCTAAGACATATGAGTTAGGCCAATTTTTGGAATAAAGTGCTGAAAATGTTGATAAATTTGAGGTCTTTTTACAGGACTTAGGTTGGCTTTGAACTATAGCGTAATATTGACACATCAAATTACTACATCTAAATTCTTAAGAAAAATGTCATATTTTTTTTATCTTCTGGCAATCCAAATTTCTTTATTCTTTTTTTAATTAGATGTTTCATTATTCATTGCCATCGAAAAGAATATCATGTTTTGATATCATAACATTATCGGGTGAAAGCAAGGTTCACAAATTTAACTTTATGACTTTTGAAGGTCATGGCTCTTGACTGAAATCAATTGAAAGGGTTAAGAAAGACAGTTTAGGTATTTGACAAATCCCTAATATTGATCATCAACTCATATGACACTCAAAAAATTTTTTCATTTTTTTTTGTTTTTTGTCTTTTTTTTCACTTTTTTTCATAGTACTCTTTTTTGTAACCTTGGTACCTAACTATGTATGACTTTATTCAAATCTAACATTTTTCCCTTTTTACCAATTACAAGTCCAAATTTTAACAAAAATTAAAAAATCAAATAATGATACAAATCCATAGAATACAGTTGATGCACAAGATCTATTCATGCAATGTAAACACTCAAATATGACCAAAAAATTCACATTCCTAATAATATTCTCAAGATGACACTCAAACTTACAAACAAAGGTTTTCCATTTGATGATTCAATTTTAGCATCATTGACCTGTAACTCTCTCATTATCAATCATCAAATCAAGAATCAATTCTTTAAATTTTATGGGATTTGTGTCAACCAAAGCCTGAACTATATCCTTGAAGGTAGTACAATCTTTTTATAAAATGTTCTTCGACCCTATCATGAAACTCACACTTAACATCAGGATTATACCACTCCAGGTAAGAAAGCTTTTTAGGTCTTATAGGAATAACAAAGATCATATGATTCTTGACCAGTAAAGTGGAGAGCTTAGTATAAAACATTGGAAGTAAATGATACATTTTGACTTTTTTTCTCTTATGGCTTCATGAATGGCTTAAGGAATGAAAGGTCAAAGATTTTGGTTTAGATTTGGACTGCTTGAAGATTGTTTGAAGTTTTAGAGCTTGATCGTAAATGTTTGGAAATGAGGCCAAAAATAGTCATGAAAAGGATTTGAATACAAGTTTGAGCTTGAAACAATTAGTAAAGGCTGCACCGAACCTGGTAACCCTATCTTCGAAATCAAATTTTAAAGCTCATACACTTAAATGGTCAGATCACTCATCCCTTTCATAATCTTGTCCAGACTTTCATTATTACTCAAACCATTGAATGATTCAGCATGTCTAAAAGTGTGCTAAGCCTAGCAAAAATTGGTTAATCATGACTCCATGAATTCATAAGACTCACTTAGGCTAAAATTGGTAAGGACTCTTGAGAAGGCATAAAAATAAATCTCTTAAGTCTATCCACAGTCTTGTCAACTCAACGAGCTATTTTTTTACCTCTCAAATATCATGACCAAACTCCTCTTGATTTTGTTCTAATGTTCTAATTCGAGCCTCCAATTGATCTTCCATATTTTCAGCTTCTTATACCACTAACAAAAATATTATCTCAAGGGTTTAATACCAATAATGCTTATACTATTATTCTTGCTAAATGAATGACACAATTTTTAATTTGCATGTGACATGCCTATGAATGTTGAATATGATAATGATAAAAATGGAATAACACAAAAATGTACAAACCAACTTAATGATGAATTGGATTGACTAAATTCCAAAAAGAAAATAAATTTCTTACCTATCATAATTTTTTTTGCTCTTTTTTTTGCCTTTTTTCATCTCTTTTTTCATCATAACTTTCTTTGCACTATTATTACCCTTAAACACAAACTGTACCAAAGTGCCCATATATCTTAATTTGGGTAATTTTTATGAAAGAAAAAATGGCATGGCTTTAGACTTTTGAATAATTTTTACGAAATGTCGACACCGTAAATGGGTCCATGAGCACCTTTTTTTTGTTTTTTTTTTTCTCCTTTTTGTTTTTTTGTCTTTTTTTTTTTTCCGTCTTGTCAATGATTGGCCTAAAACAAATACCCTCTCTTAAAATATAATACCTATGTAATGTAAGCAATAAAATCAAAAAATATATAAAAAATAAAATGACTCAATAATTCAAAATGAAGAAGTAATAGAAACAATATAGCAACCATACAACAAAATAATATAATGTATATAGAATCCTAACTTTTCATAATTTTTCTAAAAATGTAGCATGGTTCTACACTAGGCAGGCTTCCTATGGCTCTTAATATGCCAAGTTGGGATTTATTTATCTAAGGTTCCCAGACTATTTCTTACATAATCATTCATTATAGACTAGTAAGGCTCTTTGATCTTCATCCATTACAAGCTACTAACGAAAAGGGTTCAATCTGAGTGAAAGTATTTCACTAGCAAATACGAAGGTTATCACCTCACGAGAGCATAGATACTTCACTTACTCCTAAAAAGGATGGAGTTCGGATCTAGAGCTCATGCATGTAAGTGTATATGCAAAAGTGTGCAAAGTAACATATTAATCAAAATATCATAAATAAATCATAAACACAAAATCAAAATAAAATAATAACTAACATACAATTTATTTTATTTATTAACCTATATATATTTTTGAAAAATTAAAATAAAGAAAATTAAATTAAATATCAAATAAAACCAATTAAACACAACAATTATTAATAACGCATAATTAAAATTCTTAGCCCAACTCTCAAAAATCCCTAGTGGAGTCACTAAGCTATCATAACGTATTGGTCCGAAGATTCGATCGTTAGATGTAAAAAATCTAAAAATCGTGAAAAAACAATAATAGTCACCACCAATCTTTTAAGGGTGTGATTGGCCACCCACAAATTTATCTTTTTAATAAAACTATAAAATAGGTTTAAAACTTAATTAAAAAGATAATTTTAGTCTATGAAAACAGATTGGGTTTGGGAGTTGATTACATGTGGGGAAGGATTAGCTTCCCTACAACACCTATAGAATGGCACCAATTAATCATGCGTTATTTATAATTTTGGACAAAATGATTTTTATATTAAATTTAATTACAATTCCCTTCATTTTGTAAGAAATAAAATTAGTTTTAAAAAATCATTTATTTAGGACTATAAAGAAAAATCTTCAAATTAAAGAAATATCTTCAAAGTCTTCGACATAAAGGCAGAATTCAAAGATAGTATTTCCATTTAAGATTTATCATAATATTTCTTCTAAAATAATAAAATAAAACTTTTTGTAAACGATAACCATTGATGACTCTCCAACATCTAGGTTAAGTATCAATAATAATATTTAATGAAATGCGATTTTAATTTTATTTATTCGAAACTACAAATTTTAAGAAAAATTTTGATGTAGAAAAAAAACGAAATATAATATAATTAATATTAAACATTCATAACTTAAGCAAACATATATATGTGCATTATAAATGAAGACATTAATTTAAAAATGAAACATATACAAAATGATGATCAAATGCAAATTTAAGAATCGAGTTTTCAAATATAAAGAAACCATCTAGACTCTCCAATATCTAAGCAGAGTTTGGGTGTGAATTTTTATATTTAAAATCCCATCCTATTATTTTTATTATTATTGTATTTTTATAATCATGATTTTAACAAAACAAATTTATTTTGAGTTTGTGGAAATATATAAAAATTCTTAATGAAATAACATTTCCTAAATACCCCAACATCTAGGTGACATGTAAGAATAATTTACTTCATAAAAGGCTTTTATGCAAATCCTTATAAATTTAAAATGAGTTTAAGGTTTTGGGTAGGTTAGGCTTCCAATTTTAAGAACTTATGAACTTCTCTGAAAATCTCCAACATTTAGGTAGACTTTTGGAGCAAGCTCATTTTTATAGTTCTTCTAAAATTGAATTTTTTTATATTCTTTTATATTTCATATATATTTCTTGCTTTCTTTATTATGATTATTATTTTTTTTATTTTTATTATTACTATTATTATTCCCTTTTTTATCATTAATTTTTTGAAGCAAGAGTGCAAATAAAATAAATTGCATCCAAAATAATAACAATAATAATTTATGACATGAGAATAAGTTGTATAAAATGAACTTTAGCATAAAAGAATTTAAATATTAAATCTATCACAACACATGAGATTTCAACTTTAGCCAACTAAGAAATAAATAAGTATGGACATATATTATAAAAAGCTTGCATGACACCTAGCAAAGTCAACTTGTACCCCACGCCTAGAAGTTTTCTCATGTTAATGAATGCAAAAAACAAAAAACTTAGATTAGACAATTCAAAAGATGAGATAGTTTGATAATGAAAAAGTTCTCTAGGCCCTATTATTATCTAAAATAATAAAATAAAACTTTTTGTAAATGATAACCATTGATAGCTCTCCAACATCTAGGTTGAGTATCAATAATAATATTTAATGAAATGCGATTTTAATTTTATTTATTTAGAAACTAAAAATTTTAAGAAAAGTTTTGATGTAGAAAAAAATGAAATATAATATAATTAATATTAAACATTCATAACTTGAGCAAACATATATATATGCGTTATAAATGAAGACATTAATTTAAAATTGAAACATATGCAAAATGATGATCAAATGCAAATTTAAGAATCGAGTTTTCAAATATAAAGAAACTATCTAGACTCTCCAACAGCTAAGCAGAGTTTGGGTGCAAGTTTTTATATTTAAAATCCCATCCTATTATTTTTATTATTATTGTATTTTTATAATCATGATTTTAATAAAACGAATTTATTTTGAGCTTGAGGAAATATATAAAAATTCTTAATGAAATAACATTTCCTAAATACCCCAACATCTAGGCGACATTTAAGAATAATTTACTTCATAAAAGGCTTTCATGCAAATCCTTATAAATTTAAAATGAGTTTGGGGTTTTGGGTAGGTTAGGCTTCCAATTTTAAGAACTTATGAACCTCTCTAAAAATCTCCAATATTTAGGTAGACTTTCAGAGCAAGCTTATTTTTATAGTTCCTCTAAAATTGAATTTTTTAATATTCTTTTATATTTCATATATATTTCTTGCTTTCTTTATTATGATTATTATTTTTTATTTTTATTATTACTATTATTATTCCTCCCTTTTTTATCATTATTTTTTTGAAGCAAGAGTGCAAATAAAATAAATTGCATCCAAAATAATAACAATAATAATTTATGACATGAGAATAAGTTGTATAAAATGAACTTTAGCATAAAATAATGTAAATATTAAATCTATCACAACACATGAGATTTCAACTTTAGCTAACTAAGAAATAAATAAGTATGGACATATATTATAAAAAGCATGCATGACACCTAGCAAAGTCAACTCGTACTCCATGCTTAGAAGTTTTCTCATGTTAATGAATGCGAAAAACAAAAAACTTAGATTAGACAATTCAAAGGATGAGATAGTTTGATAATGAAAAAGTTCTCTAGGCCCTAATCTTGCAAGGTTTCAATGGTTTCTAAGGCTCTAGACACCAACATTCATTCATTTTCTTTTTTGTCTTTAAAAAAAGGTACTACTCCATCTAAGTAAAACACACCAACATGAATGAGAACCCAATATGGTATGAGGCTTTTGTAGGAGAGATGGCATAAATAGGCAAAGGACAACAACCTTACATTTGTGAATTAACACAGCCCACATACAATAGCAATCAACACATAAGGCTTGAATAAAAACTAACATTTTCATGAAAGACCCATGCAAGAAGAAGGAAAGAGAAAAAAAAAATGAAAGGTGCCAACACCAAGCAAAACGAAAAGCTTAAACAAGAACTTTATGTGTGTTAAACCTAGCCAGGAGTATGAAGCTTTAGATTTCCATCAACAAGTTATGCAAAAGAAAGAGTACTAGATATGTAAATGGTAAAACCACACCCTTTGACATCAACAGATACAAACGGGTTCATGGGAAACCTTTAACTTCCATACAATAGAAAGTGATAAAACTAGTTTAAAAGAAAAGGTTTTCTTAGGAGTTTTTGGTTTGAAAAGTTCCCTTCATTACACACCAATTGAATACAAATAAATATGATAGTGTTCACAAGCATGAAAGCAAACAAAAATAGAAGTAGAAGAGCTACCTTTTCAATCCACCTGTTTTTGAAAAAAGAAGGTTTCCTTACTACAAGACCAATCCACCTCTTTCGACAGACTTCCCCCTTTTGGTTGTAAGCTTTCTTGTTTTCTAAAGCCTTTTCCTTATCTTTTCGGTTGCTCTTCTCTCTCCCTTTCTCAACACTCTTTTTTAAAGCTCCCTAGCCTTCTTCTTCAAGGCTCCAAGGTTTATTCCTTTTTCTTGCTCCACTAACCCTATCTCTTGTCATTGGTTGCAGGTGCTATTCCTCCACTTAGCCCATAACTTGTTCCCTACTAGATGTTCCCCGTACTTGCATCTTTATGCATGCTCGTGAAGTGTTTTTGGTTGGGTTTCAAGTTCTTGCCAACTTTATGTTTTCCTCCTCTTTTTTTCTCTTTTTTTTTAGGTGCAACTTTTAACCATTGGATCAAGATTTCATATGAGATCTAATGATCCACATTATTCACTGTAAAAGTTAGATTTTTATAGCCCTTAAACCATATAAAAGACCATTTTACCTTTAATATAAAGTTTTTCAGTGTTTAGGCCATTCTCTTAGAAATCAATGTTCCCATACTCATTTTTTGGATTTTAAAGTATAAAAAGTCATGAAATGTTATAAAATTAAGATTTAAAAAGTTTTATGAAAATTCAAGCTCGAGAAAGCCAATTTATGAAAATACCCCTATAAGGGTATTTTGATAATTTCACACTTTTGGGGGTATTGCTATGATTTCAAATAAAAAAAAATCATGAAATATTATGAAATTAAGATCTGAAAAGTTTCACAAAATTCTGAGCTCAGGAAGGCCAAATTATGAAAATACCCCTATAAGGGCATTTTGGTCATTTCATAATTTTTGGGGTACTGTTGTGATTTCAAATGCAAAAAAAATCATGAAATATTATGAAATTAAGATCTGAAAAGTTTCACAAAATTTCAAGCTTGAAAAAGGCCAAATTATGAAAATACCCTTATAAGGGTATTTTAGTAATTTCATACTTTTTGGGGATTGCTGTGATTTTAAATACACCAAAAATCATGAAATATTATGAAATTAAGATTTGAAAAGTTTCAAAAAAATTTGAGCTCTAGAAGGTTAAATTACAAAAATACCCTTATAAGGGTATTTTTGTAATTTTATACTTCTCAAGGTGTAATAAAAATTGTATTGTTTTACAAAATCCTTAAATTTAATTTTAAACCATTTTGATTCCAATTAGGTTTTGAATTTTGAGAATTAACTTGCACTTTATCTATTTTGATCAAGTTTTATGCAATTTTAACGTTGTTTAATCGAATTTAACCCGAGTTGACTTTGGGCTTCTAAATGAGAAAATTTGTAGGATCTTTATGGGTTGTAAATGATCCTCCTAAATGGTCTCAACTCATGTTTATAAATGAGCCCAGGATCAATCATGTTAAAAATGCTCCAAACAAATTTTGATGTTTACAGCTCCATCTCAAGGTTTACCAACCCACTTGATACTCAAAGTCCGTTGACCTACTCAAACTCATGGCCATCCCATTGGCCAGCATCTTACCCAAATGCCAATTAGCACGATTTTGTCATGCTCAAACTTGTCCAGTCTATTGATCGGATGTACAACTCAAATGCCAATACCATCGGCTTACTCAACTCAATCAGTCCTTTAACCCCAAAACTCAAGGCCTTGTCAATTGGCCAATTCCCGATTACTCGTTTCACTGAACTGCACATTGTCATGGTCCATTGACCACTACATCTCATAAGGCCATCTTTCTTAGCCAACATAAGCATGGTCCACTAACTGCCATAATCTAATAATTCTTTGACCATAAGAACTTATGGTCCACTGACCATCACAAACTCATGGTTTCAAGCTTCAGTCAAGTCATACTCATCTACCTTTGTAAAGTGGCTCCATGCTTCGACCCAAATTACTCAACTCATATCCCCACTAGGGCACCTGCACCACATAACAAGTGCATGTGTTAGTAATTGATCTCAATATGCATGACTTATGTCCTTCAGGACAAAACTTGCTTCTGCCCTCATGGCCTTACTCAACACCATTTCATGATGTATGCCCCCATTACATTTTGGTTACATTATGGTTTTCCCACCGTAAGGGCATCACATGCTTGTATGCGCCAACACCTTCTGCTAGGTAAAGTTAGACTCCCATGCCCTTTCGCTTGGCATCTAAAAGCCTACTCAAAAACCTTTCACCTAGGCCAAATTTTCTCATAGCACACATCATTGGCTTATTCCCAAGCCCTCATAGCCACAAAATCGCATTGGCATCTGGATAACTCTCTTTGACCTTAGCACTGCCTTAATTTCACTTTATCATGCCCCCACCTAGGGTAATGTTAATCCCACCACTAAGCCAAACCAAGCTCTGATATCACGTGTTATGAGCCATGTGTTCCTTAGATCAAAACCTCGATTCCGTGCGGCACCAAGACTACTCTTAGTCAAGTCAACCTTTTTCGAGTCCATTTCTTCATGGACAGATCGTTATTGAATCTTCAAGCCATATAATCATGAGCTCTTCCTAGCTCATACCTCGTAGGGTCACACACAACATTTCCAAACTTAATAGGGTGGAACCTAACTCCTATTATCTCATCAACCCATGATTCTCAACGTGGCTTCGAGTACCCATCTTTACTCATAGGCATCAAGCTCCCAAGCACTAACCTATCTGGCTCATAAGGGTGTGTAGCCTCAGTTCTCACGTTATTATCTCATTCTGGCATGGTGATAACCCAACACCATACCTGTCTGCATCATACACAAGCTTTCATGTCTAGATCTCATAGGCATAACATATGCTGGTCAGCAGCTAGTCCAGAGCCACATTGGGCTCATCTCATCCCACAAAACTTATATCTCAAGGCCTCAACCATTAGCCTTATTCTAGGTTGCTTGCACACATGATGGACACTTAGTATCATGCCTATCCCACCTTAGGGACTTGGGTGTGCTACCCCAGTCGTAGCACACCTTTACCAATTGGCCACAAGAGTCTAGTAGCTTGCCTACCTGCTAGGCCACTTATCTATCAAGCTTGATGCTGTCCCTCTTACACAAACAACATCTCATGATCCTTCTGGCATAAAAAAGGGAAACCGATGGGCATAATGAACACTACTGCTAACCCCATGGTTTAACGCAAAGGTGCGATGCGAGGTCCGTTAGCCCTAACCGTCTCCGGGTTTACCATGATCTGAAGAGATATCATGCCACATTCATGATCTGACGATGCCTGCCCACCCAAACACCACATGTGCCTAGAAGTAGCTTACTTTAGACTAGCCAAGCCTCCCTTGCGTGCTAGCCAAAGGGGTGGTGGAGAGCTGACACCAATCATCCTCCTATATAGAGCATAAGAGCTATCCTAGCTACCTTACCAGAAATCGTAAGACTATCTTAAATAGGAACACTTTTCTCCCTAGCCATCTCAGGACCATTCTTTAGCCAACTTGAGCTGTTTTTATATGATGTTAAGCCCTTTCTTTTTTTTTGTTTTTCCGTTCCATGATGATCTGTTCAGAGCTGGAAAGAACGAATGAGATATTATGGATGCTGAAAGCAACTCCAGGGATAAAGTTAGTGAACTTTATGCGATCCAATTTTGGCTGGAATGGATTACCGGGGAACATTGTCTCCCCTACCACAAATCTATTGCAGGTTAACCAAATTCTCAACCTCCTCTTCTGGCAAAGCCTGTACCGTACTTATTCTATATAGGATTTTTTTTTTTTTGGTAATGGACCAATTCAAAACTTGGATCAAGTAGGGTCCTGACATTATCGTTCCAGTTGCATTTACAAAAGGAACTAAAAAAATCGCTTTACTTCATTCATACGCTTTACTCAAAAATCAAATTTTAGGTTGTATATTAGTACACAAAAATTTCTACTTTCAATATTACTGCAGCAATATCTACCAAATTATTTCAGCAACTTAAGTACTGAACCAAAGAAGCTAGATGTTGAAGCAGAGGGCAGGCAAATGTATGAAATTAAATGAAGTGGATCAGCCTCAGCCTAAGCTCTCCTTTTTTTTATTACACTTATTTTTTACCATATTCAGCAGCAGGTTATGGATCATTTTCCTTTTTATAATAACCGTGCCCCTAGGCCCATACCCATCCATCTGATGCCGACCAAGTTTTTGTCAAAATTTCCCACCGAATTTAGATAGTGGGCCTGCAGAACAAGACTTGGAAGAACGCTATTCAAAAAGGTTGATATGTATATTTTTCAACTTTGAACACAATTCTTCATCACGTACAATTTGTTCGTGAGATCTGAGATAACGCTGTCGTCCCTTGACACTGGACGTCGCTAGCTTGTTGAAAAGGTCAGCGGGAATGGGAGGTTGACGGCCATGATACGCTGCTCTCAATTGCCGACAAAAATCAGGAATGAGAACCACTAAAGCTTCAGAACTTAATCCATGTTTAACGCGTAAATTAGATATGCTAATATTCTATACGGTACATTGATATGGAAATAAACTTTTAGTTTTAACAATCAAAATTCAATAACAAAAATGCGTATGACTAGATTCTTTTGTGAAACTACAAATAACGTTCTTGTAGCTTCTGCCACTCGACTAATTTTGTCTCAACCGAGTGTCAATGTATGAGAATTTTGTAAATAATATTCAGCTAGTTCATAGGTTAGTGAGAAAACTTACAATATAAATTATGAATATAATAAGAAAAATAGAATATAAAAGTAAGATGGTTTAAAATTTTAGTAATAATTATATATGAATTTAACAAAATCAAAAAAATTTTTCGTGTTTTCGTAACAATACAAATTATGCATACAATTTTCCTATAAAATATAATATAAATACAAAAATTTTAATATTTTATGTCACATGAATATATGAATTATCAGATTACTTGAAACCATGATACACTCTGCTCCACCAACAGCTTCAAATGGGTTTCATTGTTTGACAAAAATCATAAATGTGGACCATTCAAACTCAGTGCAAATGTAAATGGTCAAACAATTTAAACTTTTGTTAAATTGCCAAATTCATAGAGTGCAAGTTTAGCAGTTTATTTGGGGTTGGGGCAACTTCCACAGACCATACTCACTTAGCACCCCCACAAGATACGTTATATATTTTGTCAAATTTCCAAATTCATATAGTCCAAGTTTAGCAGTTTATTTGGGGTTGGGACAACTTCCACAGACCTCACTCACTTTGCACCACCCACAAGATACGTTATATATTATTTGCAGATGTAGATGGTCAAATAATTTAAACTTTTGTCAAAATTTCCAAATTCATATAGTCCAACTTTAGTAGTTTATTTGTTTGGGCAACTTCCACAGGCCTCACTCACTCTGCACCCCCACAATATTAGTTGTATATTATTTGCATATGTAGATAGTCAAACAATTTAAACTTTTGTTAAATTTCCAATTTCATAAAATCCAAGTTTAGCAGTTTATTTCGAATTGGAGGTTCCTAAGCTTTAGGTTTGGGCAACCTCCACAGACCTCACTCTGCACCCCCATAAGAGACGTTATATATTATTTCCTTTGTGATTCAATTTCAAAGTTCTTTTTTAATCTTTTTCTCTCCATGACGTGCAATTAAAAATGTTAAAAAAAATTTGTCGTCCGACCCATTTGAAGCACATAACTCAATTGCTAACTACTTAGGCTAAGTAGTTGATATAATTAAGAGTGTAAATGATATATTAGTACTCATAAATTACTTAAGTTCGATTCAAATAAAACTCGAATTTGACTCGACTATTATCGAGTCGAACTTGAGCTCGAATAACTCGACTCATCGATCGAACAAAATTCGAGCATTCTTATATTCGATTCGAATTGCTCGTGAATCTAATTGAGTTTTTATATTTAAATATATTTTTATTATTTTAATTAATAAAATATCTCGAGCTTGAGCACAAATAATCGAGATTTTATTGAATATAAGAATCGAGTTTATTTTTACATATTAATCGAGTCTAATTAAGCAGTTCGAATAATTCGATTTTTATATTGAGTTGAGCTCGACTTAAAAAAATAAAACTCGATCGAATTCGAACCGAGTTTCGAGACTCAAATTTCGAATCAAACTCGAACTCGAACTTAATATTATATCAATTACACCTCTAGATACAATCAAGGATTTTCATGTAAATGTAATACTCGGAGGAAACAACAAAAACAGCAAAATAAGCCACGTTAAAAGGAAAACAAATTGTGTATTGCTGCCATCCACTTGGGAATCATCAGACTAATGCTTGTCTGATGAGGAAGTGTTATTCACTTGTTTAGAGCTTAATTAGATACATCTAGTTGAATACCAATATCTCTATCTACCAGAAACAGCCTACTTCAAGTTGCTGAGATACCCTACTCATAGTTGGTCGAGACTGGGGATTGGCACCACAACATAGGATTGCAATATTTAACACGAATGATAATTCATCTTCAAGTTTTTGGTCCACAGGAGAAGAGGGACGGGGATCTAAGACATCTTCCAAGCCGATTTTATGATCAGGGGATGAATGGAGATAGGATATAAGTTCCCCAGGATGGTTTCCCATCAAAACTTCAAGTGCTAAAACGCCATAGCTATATACATCGCATTTTTCTGTGACTGCCATGGAGTAAGCAAGCTCTGCAGCAACAAACATTCTTTGATTGATGATGGAAATTTTCAACCTTATTTTGCAATAAATATAGATATAAATGGTCCCCTAAGTTATATTGATGATGTTGTTTTGCTATTTTATTTTCAAACCAAAACTGGAACTTAAGAACAGTTCATTGCCACTAACTATCCAATTTCTCACATAAAAGTTCGTTTGAGAATATTGAAAAAATTACCGCTATTATAAGCATGGAAGTTTTAACAATGGATTTTCCGAAATCAGCTAAAGATTAAGTGATAAATGGCTCAGGATTCTTAGATCATGAATACTCAAGTGCGAAGAAACTAAGAGAGAAAGCGAGAGTGCAAATGCAGATTACCTGGAGCAACATAGCCATAAGTTCCTGCAACTGCAGTCCAGTTGGATGAGTTGGGATTCAACAACCTTGCAGTGCCAAAATCTGATACACGGGCCTCAAGTTCAGGGCTCAATAAGACATTCTTGCTCGATATGTCCCGATGAATTATTTGTGGAACACAATCATGATGCATATACGATAGAGCATGAGCTACCCCTTTAATAACTCTAATCCTTTTCGTCCAATCTAATTCCTTTGCTCCTACGTCATTGCTCAAGATCTTAGCCAAGCTTCCCCTTTCCATAAACTCATACACCAACAATAAATGTCTAATTTGAGAACAAAATCCATAGAGCTTTACAATGTTTCGATGCCTTATCTCTGTCAGAGCTGCAATCTCATTCTGGAAACTTTTCACTTCCTCCATCTCTATGTCACCATGGGAGCTCAACTTCTTAACGGCAAATACTTGGCCATCTGCCATTTCTGCTTTGTAAACTTCTCCAAATCCTCCCACTCCTATGCAACATGTCTCGTCAAAGTTCTTTGTAGCTTCAAGGATGTCTTTGTACATGAATTTCCCATTAAACTGCCATATTGGGAAAAGATTTTCTCTTATTGGTATGTCTTCAAGTTCGGACTGATTTACTGATCTCTGATGGAGAAATGCTAAAATCCATATGCAAACCATTACAAAGATTAATATACTTGCCAAGGATGCAACAACAATAACAACAATCTTGTTCTTATCATTTCCACCGTTCTTCTCTGTAGATGTGGCACTGCAGGGTTTTAAACCTTGTCTTTCGCCGCATAGATCATTGTTGTTCCTAAAAGCCTCTGGTTGAGCTGATCGGAAGAAGTTGCTGTTGGGAAGAGGACCCTCCAAGTTATTGTCCGAAAGATTAACGGACACCAAGCTCCAAAGATTGCTAAGCGAAGAAGGAACTTCACCAGAAAGATTGTTGTGGGATAGGTTTAAGTTTTCCAAATTTGTAAGCTTCCCAAACTGCCATGGTATCTCTCCAGAAAGTGAATTATAACTTAAATCTAGTAAACTTTGTAGGGCTACAAGATTACCAATTTGATACGGAATTGTAGCATTCAACCGGTTTTCATTCAAACGTAAATTCTGCAGCTTTGAACAGTCCCCTAACTGATATGGAATTGACCCGCTGAGTCTATTTGTTGAGAGATCTAGAGACTGTAAATTCGATAGTCTTCCAATTCCTGCGGGTATTTGACCAGAAAGCTTGTTATCATTCAGGCTTAAGGAAAACAATTTCGATAATTTTCCAACTTGTGAAGGAATGATTCCCGAAAGTTGGTTGGAAGAAAGGTCAAGCTCCACTAATTGGTTCAACTGACTAATCTCATCAGGGATCTTACCACCTATCATATTACCGGCAGCTTTCAGCAGTGTCAAGTTCCGACATTCTCCCCAATTTGAAGAGAGCTCACCACTCAGTTTGTTGTAACTCAAGTCAATATATGTGAGGTTTGGGTACACACCAAAATCTTGGGCTATGTTTCCTGTAAGTTGATTTTTTTCAAGCCGAACTCTGTACAAGGTCTTGCAATTCCTCAGGCTCTTTGGGATGGGACCTGAGAAGTTGTTGAAGGAGGCACTGAAATTGACAAGCTTTCCACCTCCACAAACTTGTGACGGTAAGTTACCACTGAAGTTGTTGACGGCCAGATGTAGAACTACTAATGATGAAAGATTTCCCAACTCTTCCGGTACATGACCAGTTAAGTGGTTTATGTGCAAATATAGAATATTTAACTTGCGTAAAGTTCCAAAACTAACAGGAATGTTTCCGGAAAGTCGAAGACTGGAAAGCTGTAGAACAGTTAAACTGCTCAAATTACCCAAAGATGGAGGGATAGGCCCATAGAAAAGACTCCCATCTAGAGCTAGCAAAGAAAGATGTTTCAAATTCCCTATCTCATTAGGAATTCTGCCACTAAGTAGAGTATCTTGAAGGAGAAAATTTTTGAGACTAACGAGGCCTGTTTTCGATCGACTAGTTCCATCGGGGAATAAAGACAGGTATAACTCACCCGTTATGTTGTTTCGTGAAATGTCAAGCTCATAAACTTGAGTGAGATTGGCAAGAGAGATAGGAAGCTGGCTGTTAAAAGAATTTGTGGAAAGATCAAGGAACTGGAGTTTTGAAAGCAAACCAATGTTGGAAGGTATTTTGCCCGTGAGCTGGTTTACTTTAAGATCAAGCCGAAGAAGGTGCGGGAAGGAAGAAAAATCTAATTTTTCAATGGTACCTCTCAGACCTGTGTATGCAAGATTTATTGCAATTACATTTCCTGCACTATTACAGGTTATTCCACGCCATCTGCATGGACTCTGAGTAGTAGCATTGGCAGGAGCTGGAGTGACCCATGACTGGAGAATAGACTGATTTCCGAGGCTTTCTTTCCATTTGAGCAAGGCCTCAGCTTCTCTACTTGGGGCAGAATTGCCTTTCCAGGAAGAAGGCAATACCAAAAAAGCTAGAAAGAGAGTAAGAGAGAGATACTTTTGTTGGTAATTAGGCATAGTTTCACAAAGGCCTTTTCTTTTCTTTTCTTTTATTCTTTTATTCTTTTTTTCTTTTTTTTCCTTCTGGTTCTGGTATTCAATGGCAATGGCATGATTTGCTTATATAGGGTATAAGTGACCTCTTGGCTTCTCACCCAACTCGCAAGTCAGAAGACGACGTTTGTTAAGACTCCCAAATCCCACGCTAATGTGGAATACAGACAACGATTTGAATTGACATTTGTGACAAATTCCCATCAAGATAGTAAAACCACAGTTGAATCATCCCTTGCAAAACGAAACTAGTCTTTTAATCAGCATATTTTCTTCAAAAGTTTTATCACAACTTATTTATTGTGTCAAAAGAATTTTCCCTCAATCAGTATTAAAACCAGAAAAAAAACGAAACGATATAGATTGAATCAAAATTTTAAATGGTTGACTTGAAGCCCAATCCCAACGGAACTTGCAGGCCTGTAGTTGATCCTCTTATGTTATATTGGTGTATAAAATGATCATGAAAAAGATAAAATAATAATTATCATATATTATATTTGATTTATATTTAAGAAAAGAGATTAAATTACAAAAAGAATTAAATGTTCTCTTCGTATAAGATAATTCAATTTTCCCAAAATAAAAAGAATTATTTTTAATTTATGAGATTAATCTTAAATTTATTATTGTATTTTTAAAAATTATATCAACAATACAAATGATATAATTTTGGCTAATAAATAAATTATCTTATTATAATCTTTGCACACATCAAATATAAAATAAAATGATATTATTCAATATAATCCTAATAATAATATTATTTTATCTTATCTTATCATGACTCTATATATCAAATGTATCCTTAGTAAACGTAAGTCACTTTTACTTGATCATTCTTATCAAATATATAAGTATTTTCTTTTACTATTAACTATTTTTTAAAAATTGTTAAATTTTCTTGTAAATGATGTTTAATTGACACTTTTTTTTGGCTTTTTTGTGAAAAAAAAAAAAAAAAGCAAACTAAAGGTTACTATCCGTATTTGCATATGATTTTAAAAGACATTTGGCTTTATTTTGGAGCTCAATTTGAAGGTATAGCCATAAAAAGCATATTTCAATTAGGTGAGAACCCTCCCAAGCTTCTAAATGGACTGTAATTAGTTAAGTAGTACATAATTAAAAATAAAAAAAATGATAAAAAAAGAGATATTTGACTAAGTAGTTAAGATTTTAATTAAAAAATAAAAATATGTATTATGAAAAATAAATAGAAAAGGTTACTATCAGTATTTACAAATGATTTAGAGGTTGCAAAAATAATAAAAGTAATTGTGTAATTACTAATTAACTCTGTATATAAAATATATATATATATATATATATAAAGTATAAGCCATTAATTCAAAGACACATTGAAATAAAAATAAGGTGGAACTGTTAACGTAAGGACATAATAATAAATTAATTATATAGTTGGTAGCAATCCGAAGTCATGTAAATCTCCCTACTACTGAATCTCAAAATGAATTAGACATGGCCTGAAAGAGAATTAAGCAAACAAATTTAGTATAGGAGAAAAAAAGGTTAAGCCGCAGTTCCAGAAACTGATGCTTCACCGGGGAACACGACAATGTCATATGGAAGCCCAGCAACTGCAGCTCCAATGACGGGTCCAACCCAGTAAACTACTTGGTTCTCGAAGCGACCAGCAATGACAGCGGACACAAAGGCCAATGCAGGATTCATTGACCCTCCAGCGAACGGACCAGCGGCCAAGGCCATGGCTCCTGCCATCAATCCTATTGCCAAGGGTCCAACGGTGCCAAATGGACCAGTTCTAGGGTCATCAGCAGCATAAACAGTGTATACCAATGCGAATGCAAGCACACCTTCGAGCATGGATGCTCCGAATCCAGTCATTTCATTTGCAATCGTATAAGTTGGGACATGCTGCAAAAATTACAGGCACTTTTAAATAAATTGGCTTCCTTCGTGGTCAGAAGTATTTTACCTGCCAAAAACTTTTAGCACAAATCTTTGAATTTGATTGTTCATGTAAAGCTTCCTAAGAAAGAAGTGCAAAATCATTTATCCTTTTTTTCTTTTTAACTATGATTTCTGTAAAACATTGTTGTTCGTAGGAAGGATAAGATGAAGGAATGAAATAGGTCGAAGGAAAAATGAGGATATCTTTTTCATAATATGTGTAGTTTTGTTGTACATGAGATGCTTGTAGTTTTGTTTTAGTAAATAATATGTGTTGCAAATCGCTAAACTGAAGCATATGAAGGAGATACCAATTCAAATTCACGTTTAGCAAAGATCTAAATTTTGGTGTTGCTTCTTATTTCTCTCTCTAAATTGTTGCAAGAATGCCTCATCAACTACATTATGCAGACATAGGCTACTAATGTGTGATGAACAATTAGATGTGTGTTAGTGGTTTATAGAAGTTAGATGTTTGTTAGTGGTTTATGGACGTTAGATGTGTGTTAATGGTTTATGGAAGATAATTGTGTGTTAGTGGTTTTTGTTTATGGCTTGCAAATAGGAAGATCATGCCTTGTGACTAGCAGTCATTCTAGTTTTAGGTTAAAATCCTTTTGTATTTAAGGAAGTTGCATCAAATGAATAAGAGGTACAACATTTTCAATTTCATATTCTTATTGTTCATTCTCATAAGTTTTTTTTTGTCTCTATAAAAACCAACAAAATTGGTATCAGAGCCAAGCCTTTTAGGGGATCTATGAGTTGAGTGAACAAAAAAAAAATTATTACAAACAAAAATCCTCTACACAAACACAGCAACACACAAAACCCTTAGTCAAATGGAGTCAGATAAGACATTCTCTGGTGAACCACCAGTCTTTGATGGTGATAACTATCAAGCCTAGGCTGTTAGAATGGCAATATATTTGGATGTTTTGGATCTATGAAAAGCAATGGAGGATGACTATGAAATTCTTGCACTACTTGCTAATCCAACAATTGCTCAGCTCAAGAATCATAAGGAGAAAAGGACCAGAAAGTCAAAAGCAAAAGATTACTTATATTCTACAGTTTCAAGCATAATATTCACCAGAATCATGAACTTACAATCAGCCGAAGAGATCTAGGAGTATCTTAAAAAGGAATACCAAGGCAATGAGAGGACAAAGAACATACAGGTGCTAAATTTGGTCAAAGAATTTAAAATGCAAAGAATGAAAAAGTCAGAATCCATCAAAGAGTACTCTGACAAGCTGTTCAGTATTGTGAACAAGGTAAGACTATTTGGTAAGGATTTTTTTTATGAGAGAATTGTGCAAAAAAATTTGGTTACATTATTTGAGAAATATGAAGCCAAAATCTCTTTTTTAAAAGAGTTAAAGGATCTATCAAGCATTATTTTTGCAGAGTTGGTGAATGCATTACAGGCACAAAAATAAATAAGGATGATGAGACAAGAGAATTCTATGGAAGGTGCTTTTCAAGCAAAGGCACAGAATTCAGGAAGAGGCAAAAAAAGAAGGAATAATAGGAAGTAGAACAATAACAAGCTTGGCAACAATGTAGGCAACAACAAAAGCAAGGATGGAACTTATCCACCTTGTCCACACTGCAAAAAGACCAACCATCCGCAGAATAAGTGCTGATAGAGGCTAGATATTCAATGTAAAAAATATGGTCAGATTGGGCATAAGGAAAAGATTTACAAATTACATAAGCATGGAGATGAAGCAAAAGTCACTACTGAACAATATCAAGATGAGCAGTTGTTTGTTGCAACATGCTTTGCAACGAACAGTAGTTCTAGTGACTCTTAGCTTGTTGATAGTGGTTGTACAAACCACATGATAAATGATCAATAACTTTTTAAAGAAATTGATAAAACTGACATTTCCAAAGTCAAGATTGGAAATAGTGAATACATCGCAGTCAAGGGCAAAGTAATAGTGGTCATAGAGAGCCTAACAAGTTTGAAATGCATTATTGATATTTTATATGTGCCTGACATTGATCAAAACTTACTTAGTGTTGGACAACTGCTTGAGAAAGGTTTCAAAATATTATTAGAAGACAAATGGTGTAAGATAAAAAATGCAAAAGGCATAGATACATTTAAGATAAAAATGAAAGAAAAAAGCTTTGCTCGAAATCTAATGGAGGAAAAGCATATAACCTTTCCATGTAACACAAGCAATGCAAAATTATGGCATAGGAGGCTTAGGCATTTCCATCAAGCTAGACTTCTTTATATGCAAAAACACAATTTGGTGAAAAAAGTACCATTGCTAAAAAAGAAGATGGTAGATTGTGCGGCTTGTCAGTATGACAAACAAGTTAAAAGTCTTTTTTCTCAAACTGTGTGGAAAGCAACATAAAAGCTTTAACTGGTTCACACAGATGTTGGAGGACCTAAAAAAAATCATCTTTAAATGATAGTAAGTACTATATTATCTTTATTAATGATTATTCTAGATTCTATTGGATTTATTTTCTTAAATTCAAATATGAGGTTGCTGGTGTATTTTGGAAATTTAAAGTACGGGTGGATAATCAAACTGGTTGCAGAATGCAGGTAATAAGGTCAGATAATGGGAAGGAATACATTTTTGATAGGTTTAACAATTTTTGTGAAGAAGCTAGTATTGAGCATCAACTTACGGCATCCTATACTCCACAACAAAATGGAGTAAGTGAAAGGAAAAATAAAACCATAATGGAAATGACAAGGTGTATGCTATATGAAAAGGAGCTACCAAAGAAATTGTGGGCAGAAGCTGCAAATACAGAAGTCTTTCTACTAAACCGACTACTAACCAAAGTTCTGTAGAAGAGAACTCTATTTGAAGCATGGTTTGGTTATAAACCAGACTTGCAACATCTAAGAACCTTTGGTTGCTTATGTTTTCTTATGTGCCATAGGTAAAAAGAGACAAACTAGACAAAAAGGCAAAACCAAGAGTCTTTATTGGATGTAGCAGTCATTTAAGGCTTACAAAATTTTTCAACTATAAAATGAAAAAATTCTTGTGAGCAGAGATGTTAAGTTCATGGAGGATAGACAATGGAATTGGAAGGAGTTAGAAAAGAAGTAAAACTCAAAGTTTCAGCAAAATCCCGAGTTTCTATTTTTTTCTTCTTTATTTGTATATTTATTTATATTACTTAGTTATTTCTCTTTCTTTTCTTATGCATATTTAAAATAAATTTTTATAATAAATTCATGATCCCTACCAAACGATTAGAGGATTTAAGTCTTGAATTATAAATTCTACTAAACGATTAGAGAATTTCATAATGAATTTTTAAAAAATAATTTTTCAATCCTACCAAACAATTAGAGGATTCAAATTTTCACTAAATCATACCAAATTATTGAAAGATTTAATGATTTTTTTTTTAAAAAGAAATTTTGAGGTTTTCAATTAAAAATCCCACCAAACAATTAGGGGATATGCATTGATATAAATCTTACAAAACAATTAAAGGATTTTATTATTTACTTTCAAAAAATAATTTTTTAAAAAATATGTTAATGAATCCAATGACAAAACCTCTTCAAAGTGGGACACAAGTCTCCATGAATACTTCAGAGGTAAAAAAACTGTCTTAAATCACTATTAAACAATTAGAGTAATTTTAAGATCAATTTTTAATAATTAAATTTACTTGGTAAAAATTAAAAAATATTTTAAAGCTTGAATAACATAAAATCAAATTGATACCATCCTTCAATGGGCGTTGTAAGGGTGCTATAACATTCCTCACATGTAATCGTACTCTTGGACCTAGTGCTGGTTTCATAGACATGAATCTATTTTTAAAGTTATCTGAGTCAAACTTTTGACTTCTCATTAAAATGGGACAAATTCAATTAGGTGACCAATACACCTAAATAAAAATGATTGGTTGCGACTCCTAAAATCAAGTCTAACTATAAGTTTTCAAATCTATATGTTATGATAAGAATCATCAAACCTGAGGGTATGGAAAGTGAGCTTTAACCTTTCTTCCTATGTTTTGAGTGTAGCTTAGATCAAGAGCAACATCAACCTGTTGCAACCATCTCATAAAGAAGTTAGTCACTTCGATTATCATTTCATGACAATAATTTACTCAAAACAATAAAAGTATAATATGAAAAAGTAAAACAAGAACTATGGTGCCAAAAGTAAACTCAGGCATTGAAAAATACCATGATTGTGCAAGTTTGCATAATTGCAAGTGTTTTCAGATGTATAAACATTCAATAATTAAGAATCATTTCATGAAACATAAAATTTAGAAATTACTTTAAAATCTAACTTGTCTTAACAATCTTCTTATATTAAGCCATAATTGCCTATTCTATGGAATTGTGCCATTCAAGAGATTTTCATTCAAACATAAATTTTGCAACTTGGAATAATCCCCTAATCTATGTGGACTTGGCCCGCTCAGTCTATTTGTCAAGAGATCTAGAGACTACAAATTCGACACTCTACCAATTCTTACAAGTTTTTTTACCTAAAAGCTTGTTATCATCTAGGCTTAAGGAAAACAATTTCAATAATTTTCTAACTTGTGAAAGAATAATTCCTAAAAGTTGGTTGGAAGAAAGGTCAAGCTCCACTAATTGGTTTAACTAATTAATTTCATTTAGGATCATACTGTTGGGATTTGCCTTGAATCTCATAATTCACATCAAAAGTTAAGTGAGTTTGAGTTTGTTTTGTATCCCACATCGAGAGTTTAGTAAAAGCATAAGGGGTTTCACCCTTATAAATAAGATGTTCGGGTTTTCATTTGGTAATCCCAAATAGTTAGACATGAAGAGAATAGTTAGGTGAGTAAGCTATTAAAATGATATAATTGGGTTTTGGGTTAAGTTTTGAGTAAGAAATTTTTTGTGACTTTTCTCATTCCAAAAGTCTCATAGTTGTAAAGATTTATTTGTTAGTAGATTAGGTTTGGAGTAGGCCATTTTGAGTTAGGCCGAAATAAATATATTTGTGTATTTTTTTTCTTGATTTGAGCTTGCTATTTTGTATATGGGTACTACGTGTATATGTTGATTTCTCAACAAATGGTATCAGAGCTGTGATAATCCCTAATAAGTGGTATTAGAGCAAGGTTTTAGGTTTGTAGGAAAAAGAAGTAAGCTTGAGAGATCATGAAGCAAGTATTTCAAAATGTTTGAAGAATATATGTCTAGTATGCCTATGCCCAAGTTTAAGGTTCCATTATTTGATGGAAATAGTAATTTCATGTTATGACAAAGTACGATCCAATATATGTTAGTACAACAAGAGTTGAATTAGGCATTAGAAAGTAATAAGCCTAAGGGAATGTCTGACTATAATTGGAATAAAATTAAAAAAAAAGCTATCAGTATTATTAGATTGGTGCTAGCCCTAGAGGTCAAGTATAGTGTGTTGATTGAGAATACTCTGAAAAATTTGTAGGATAAGCTTGAAGGTATTTACGTATCGAAGTCATTGACTAACAGGTTATGTTTGAAGATGGATCTGTATTCTCTAAAAATAAAAGAAGGTAGTAATTTTCATAATCACCGAATAAGTTTAATTTATTGGTTTCTTAATTTTTGACTATTTCTATTGATGAGTTAGAAGATAGATAGAGGCTTAAATTTTGTTGTCACCTTTGCCCAAGTCTTATAGACCTTTAATTTAAACTTTATTGGTGGTTAGATTTACTTTGAAGTTAGATGATGTAACTACCCTATTGCATGAAAACAAAAGGTTTATGAGAACACAAAACTTATCACTAGGAGAGAGTACATTAGCTATAAAGGGTTTTGATCAAGAGAAGACTCAAAAGAAGATTGATGGATCAAAAAGGAGATCCAAGTCAAGAGATAAATATTATAATGATATAAAATGTTATTATTGTGGTGAAAAATGACATATCCAAGTACGCTGCAAGAAGTTGAGAAGGGACATGACTGTTTTCAAAAGAGCAAATGATGAAAAGAAATCAGATAAAGGAAATAGTGATACTACTATTATTATGTCTAATGATGATGATGTCGTTTTAACAACTTGCATAAATAAGATTCAGACTTTGAAAGATGATAACAATTGGGTTTTGGATTTAGCTACTATAGTTCATGTTTGCAATGATAGGAGTTGCTTGGTGGAGTTAGAAGAGATTGAGAAGTATGAGGATATTGTGGTTGCCAACAATAAAAAGGTAAAAATTCAAGGCTTTAGGAGTGTTCGCCTTATATGTCACAATGGTGTTGTTAGAATGCTTCATCATGTAAGGTATGTATCGAGTTGTAACTACAATTTGATTGTTTTGGGTGAGTTAGCTTCTTGGGGGTGCGCATATGGTAGTAACAATTGGTTAAAAGTGTACAAGAATGGTAGTATGAAAGAATGGTAGTGTGATTCTACATAAGAATAGAGTTAAAAATCACTTGTACATGCTTGATAGAGGCTCAGTTGTTGAGATTTTTGCAATGAAGGAAAAAAAGAAGAGTAAGCAAGCATGTCAGCTTTGTAGATACTATTGAAATGTTTGAAAATTTAAGTCAAGGGAGGATTTATTGGGATTTGCCTTATATCTCATAATCCCACATCGAAAGTTAAATGAGTTTAGGTTTATTTTGTATCCCACATCGAGAGTTTAGTAAAGGTATAAGGGGTTTCACCCTTATAAATAAGATTTTTTAGTTTTCGTTAGGCAATCCCAAATAGTTAGACATCAACAGAATAGTTAGGTGAGTAGGCTATTAAAAGGATGTAATTTGGTTTTGGATTAAGTTTTGAGTAAGGAGTTTTTGGTGACTTTTCTCATTCTAAAAGTCTCATAGTTGTAAAAATTTATTTGCTAGTAGTTAGGTCATTTTGATTTAGGCCGAAACAAATATATTTATGGGTTCTTATTCTTGATTTGAGCTTACTATTTTATGTGTAGGTGCTACATGTACGTGTTGATTTCTCAACACTTATCGCATATCATATTACAGGTAGCTTTCAGCAGTGTCAAATTTTAAGATTTTCCCTAATTTGATGAGAGCTCACCATTTAAGTATTTGTAAATCAAGCCAATATATGTGAGGTTTGGATACACACCAAAATCTTGGGCTATGTTTCTTGTAAGTTAATTATATTTAAACCAAACTCTGTACAAGGTCTTGTATTTCTTCAAGCTCTTTGGGATGAGACCTAAGAAGTTGTTGAAGGAGGCATTGAAATTGGCAAGCTTTCTACCTCCACAAACTTGTGATGGTAAGTTACCACTAAAGTTGTTGATAGCCAGATGTAGAACTACTAATGATGAACGATTTCCCAACTCTTCCGGTACAAAACCAGTTAAGTGGTTTACGTGCAAATACAGAATAGTTAACTTGGGTAAAGTTCCAAAACTAACAGGAATATTTCCTAAAAGTTGAAGACTAGAAAGCTGTAGAACAGTTAAACTAAATTACCTAAAGATAGAGGGATAGGACCATAGAAATGACTCTCATCTAGAGCTAGCAAAGAAAGATGTTTCAAATTCCCCATCTCATTAGAAATTCTGCCACTTATTAGAGTATCTTGAAGGAGAAAAATTTTTAGACTAATAAGACCAGTTTTCGATCAACTAGTTCCATCAGGGAATAAAGACGGGTATAATTCACCCATTATGTTGTTTCGTGAAATGTCAAGCTCATAAACTTGAGTGAGATTGGCAAGAAAGATAAGAAGCTGGCTATTAAAAGAATTTGTGGAAAGATCAAGGAACTGGAGTTTTGAAAGCAAATCAATGTTCGAAAGTATTTTGCCTGTGAGCTGCTTTACATTAAGATTAAGCTGAAGAAGATGTGGGAAGGAAAAAAAATCTAAGTTTTCAATAGTACCTTTCAGACCTGTGTATGCAAGATTTATTTCAATTATGTTTCCTAAATTGTTGTAGGTTATTCCACGCCATTTGTATGGACTCTAAGTAGTAGCATTGACAGGAGCTGGAGTGACCCATGACTGGAGAATAGACTAATTTCCAAGGATTTCTTTCCATTTAAGCAAGGCCTCAGCTTCTCTACTTGGACAGAATTGGCATGCCAGGAAGAAAACAATACCAATAAAGCTAGAAAGAGAGTAAGAGAGAGATACTTTTTTTGGTAATTAGGCATAGTTTCATGAGGCTTTTTCTTTTCTTTCTTGTTTTCTAGTTTTACTATTCAGTGGCAATGGAATGATTTGCTTATAAGGGGTATAAATGAACTCTTGGCTTCTCACCCCACTTGCAAGTCAGAAGGCTTATCATAATTTATTTATTGTGTTAAAAAAAATTTCTCTCAATCAGTCTTAAAGCTAAAAAAGAAATGAAATGATATAGACTGAATCCAAGTCTTAAATGGTTGACTTGAAGCTGAATCCTAACGGAACTTGTTGGCCTAAAAAAGAATTTAAAAAATAAACTTAGCACAAGAGAAAAAAAGGTTAAACCCTAGTTCCAGAAATTGATGCTTCACCTAGGAACGCAACAATGTAATGTAAAAGCCCTGCAACTGCGGCTTCAATGAGGGGTCTAACCTAGTAAAATACTTGGCTTTTAAAGCAACCAGCAATGACAGCAGACCCAAGGGCTAATACAGGGTTCATTGACCTTTCAAAGAACTGACCTGCTACTAAGACCATGGCTCCTACCATTAATCCTACTGCCAAGGGTTCAACGATCCCAAATGGATGAGCTTTAGGGTCACCAACAATATAAATGGCGTATACCAATATGAATGCAAGCACACCATCTAGGATGGATGCTTCGAATCTAATCATTTCATTTGCAATCGTATAAGTTGGGACATGCTGTAAAAATTACAAGCACTTTTAAATAAATTTGCTTTCCTTCGAAGTTAGAAGCATTTGATCTTTCAAAAACTTTTAGCACAAATCTTTGAATTTGATTGTTCTTGTAAAGTTTCTTAAGAAAGAAGTGTAAAGTCATTTATCTTTTTTTTTTTACTATGATTTTCTGTAAAACATTGTTGTTCTTGGGAAGAAAAAGATGAAGAAATGAAATAGGTCAAAGGAAAGATGAGGACAAAAAAATATCACTAATTTTTCATTAAAAAAAATGGAAAGGAAAATGAATAGTTCTACTCAACTTCACATCCAAGAAATCCAATATTTTCATAAATCAGAGAAAAATGAAAAGAAAATTGTCATGGAATTTGAACTAATTGTTTTGTTTTATTATATACTTGCCCTTCTTTCATTTTTCATCATTTGTAGCAAATATAACAATAACTTTCCTTTGTTTTATCCCATTTTCTCTTTCGTCCAACCAAACATATTGTTAAATAATTAAACAAAGTTGTATTGTAGTTTTCTTACTGCAAAGTCTACCATTTAAAGGTAATGAAAAACAGAACAAGAGAACCATCTATGCTTGTAAATGAAGTAATGTTAGAACAAATAAATAAGAAAAGAGAAATAATAGAAAAGAATTTTAGCTTTGAGGCGTGAAGAATACTTTTTTAAAGGCAATTATGTCTTTAAGATACAATAAAGCCTCAAACTTTTCAATCAAAAGAATGAAAATGGCTATATTTAAAAATTTATTTATAATGAATAAACAGACATAAACTTCTATTTAGATGATTATGATCTTCTGTATAATCATGACCTTTATGAATAATAATCTATTTATATTCAAATAGCTATAATCATTTATTATATGATAATTATTTTTGTTCAAACATAATTATTTAAAAAATGAATAAAATTAACACAAAAATTAATTTTATTTATCAATAATTAAATCTTTCTGTCAAATATGGGATACACTACATTTTAAACTACCAACAATCCCTTACTAGTTTGGAATGTTGGTGCTTAATTTTTATCTTTTACACAAATAAATATTATGAATACAACAAGGTATCTCTCGATTTAAACCTTTAATTAGCATATATATCTTAGAATTTTAACGAAATTGATGGTGTTCGTAGATTAAACCTCAACTCTTAGTGTTAGAATTGAATATATAACATACATAATACTTATTTATTCTTCTATCAGAGGTTTATAATCACTTTTCACACTATTATGACCATGTGCTTATCCTATTTATAAACATTTATAGGAAAGACCCTAATTCTTCTTGTTGAAGTGGTACCACTTCTATATTTATGTAGATAGAGTTTCCATTACATCTCCATTGCTTTGGGCTTTTAAAACTCCATTAAGAGTATAATAACTCATTCTTCCCATGCAATGGATCACACTAGTTTCTAAAATTTGAATGGATTTTACTAGTGTTTAACAGACATAACAGTAACTTATTTTTACCCATTAAACTTTGTAATTAGAGACTACTAATTCAAAGTTGGGTTCTCATTATTGGTGTCTAATAGTAAAGTTTTAAATCCATTCTACTCGTAATACTACTAACCAAATATTTTGGAATTCAATTTTCTTTTACGGTAATTACCCCCGCTTGAGATTGAATCTCTAATATAATCACTTCAGGCTAATATGTCTAAACTTTTCATTTTGTGTATGATTTATATGCTCCAAACATTGTTGCCTAATTATTATCATTTTAAGAAATAGTTGGTTTTGGTTATGGCTGCAACTCTATATTATTAATTTCAACCATTCTATTTCCATACTTTTATACATTTTTATTATAATTATACTTTTAGCTCAATTGAATAAACTCAATGAATATACCAAACGATTTTAGTCCATTTAAGATTTTTAAGAGCCTTTTTATGATTTACTTTAATAAGTGTTTAAACTTATTAGTTTGTATCATTTGCTCAAAAATTATACTAAAATCTTACAACAATATGGTGCTAATTTTTATTTCTTTTGATCTTATCACCCCCACCATGTGCAAATATGCATTCTTTTATTAAAGAATATCTCACTCAATTATCAAGATATCATATATACTTAATTAACTTCCCATTTCATTTATCTTTTCACTATTTGGTGGTTTTTTATTTTTTTAAGTATGAGGCCTCTAAATCCACCCTTAGTGAAAGATAATTAGTTGATATCTTAATATTTCAATAAAAGTTTCAAAACTTTTATATTTTAACTCAATATAAGAGTTTACATCAATAAGTAGATTTCATATATAATCATGCTTCTATAGTCTCCTTTTAAGACTTTTATGTCAATTCATAAAAATTTGTATGAATTTGTTTCATCATGGATACTATTAATAATTTTTTATTACCATGAACAAAACCATTTTCGTCATCCAAATTGATCAAATAGCATTCTTTTTGCTATTATAAAAGTTTCAAATTCACAAGATCTTTGAATCACTCATGACTTCCAAAGTAAATACACTTTGAAATTTTAGCTATATAAAATTATAGAAGATAAATCATTTGTATAATCCATGAATTAGACCATATATATAATAAAAAATTGCCACAACATGATCAAGATTGTGGCATGAATTTTGGCTTATGGCTATTCTAAGCCAACCATAATAATCCACCTCATACCTACAAATCATGTAAATTTGGCAATTAAAGTTATCTCATTTATAATAATGGCTTTTAGTGTAAATCAGCTATCTCAAATATTATCTCAAATAGTAATTGCCCAATGGCCAATTCCAAGTTCACGATTATTGAACCTTTAAACTTGATTTCAAATTTTTATGAGAACTTTCTTTCTCCACCATTGTGTAGCCTATATATCTCTATTATTTATCACTTTTAATTGGTCAAAACATTTTTAGATATATAATAAATCCACACTTTACTTATAGGACCAATATGCCTATATACAATAAAAGCCTATAGCATATTTAACTCCAATTTCAAATACTTTTACAATCATTTTGTAACCAATATGTTTATATCTAGATCACCATATCAATGTAAGTCATGCAACAAGAATCCAAAGAATCATTTTCATAAAATAGTATAAAAATAATTATAATATGAGTTCTACTCATATTTCATGCAAAAATTCATGAAGAATTTGCATTGGTTAAATCATTGATTGGCTAACTCTAAGGTTTACGACTTTCACAAACCAATATTATTATCTAAGCCCATAGGTTAACATGGTATATAACCAGCCACATCCTTGCCATTATCATGAAATTATTGAAAACCTCATAAACTTGTTCACTTTTCATTTTAACAGCCTACAAAGGGGCATAGTTTTAGGTATAAGAAGCAAAAATACCTTCATTGTCTTTAACTAATAATGTATTAATTAAATGGTGGCATTCAATCTCCATAGTCCATATCTTTCTTATATGTATACGAAAGAAAATTTCATCCCATTTAGTTCATTTTTTTAGTATATGGTAAACTGTACCAATGTTCTCCATGTCATAACAAAATGGAATTAAACACATACATGTATTGGTGCTTTTGGAACATTTAAATTTGCATGTTCTTTTTTAATTTATAAACAAGCCTAATTAAACATTGATGAGCATCCTTTAAAATGCTAGTAACCAATAGATGCTTCAATATTTTTTAATAGCATGCCTTTTTGTTTAATCAATGTCCCATATGCGAAAAGCAATAATGCCTTTTTTTTTATAACCATTGATTAACTCTTTGATGATTTTTTATGATTTCCACTTTGTGATTGTTCACAATAACATTTTATTTTGAAAATCACTGCTAATGCAATACACCCAGTAGGGAAAATACATGTCACTCTACCCATGTTTCTAATAATAATCATTATTTGGTTTATTATCCACCAATTAATCCATGAAATAGCATATCTTAATAATAATTATTCACATATGTGAATTTAATTTTAATTGATTTTCATGAAAATTAAACACTAGTCAAATTTTGAACCAATAATAATATTTTTAAAAATATATATATCAACATTTAATTTATAATGATCAACAAAGATAGAAGCATACAAATAGCTTGACTCAACTTATTATCTCCATGTTGGTGCCATGATTTAATAACAAAACAAATTTTGTAGCTAAATCTTATTTTTTGCATGTCTTCTCTACTTGCATCTAATTTTTCATTGTAAATTCCTTTACCCATTTTTTTTATTGTTTTCATAGAAACTATGGGACAATTTGCCTATTCTATATATAACCAAGACACGACAATTAAACAATCGGTCATTCCATTATAACCTAATTTAATTTAGTACTTGATAATAAGTGATAATTCTTTTGATCGTAAATCAATTCATTTCTTTGTCTTTTATGTTTTCAAGCTATTTCTCATCCTAGTCTTTATAAGCATTGATTTTTCAAATAAATATATAATTTATTAAACCCAATTGTGGAGTCAGTTTCAGTATATGCATAAACTTATGTAATGTAATCAATTATTTTACATCTTGTGTTTTGACTTTACACACTAATGAAATAAATTGCTAATGTGTTTATCTCATTCAGTCAATCTTTTTACCAGCAATTATGCAAAAAATAAAATACATACCTCTAATGAAGATCTTTATAAAAATTAATATTTTGGTCCATAGAAATATTTATCCTTTGACATCTTGAATCTTCTCTAATATTAATCTTTAAATCATTCCAATTTCTTTTCCTTGTATCTTTCTCATGCGAAATATAAATTTTCCATAATTATCTTTAAATTGTTAGAAAAAATTAAATAAGAGAAGAAAAATAATAGAAAAGAATTTTGGCTTTGAAGTGCGAAGAACACTTTCTTAATGGCAATTATGTCTTTAAGATACAATAAAGACTCAAACTCTCCAAACAAAGCAGTGAAAATGGCTATATTGAAAATTTTATTTATAATGAATGAATAGACATAAACTTTTATTTAAATGGTTATGACTTTCTATATAATCATGACATTTATGAATAATAATCTATTAATATTCAAGTAGTTATAATCATTTATCATATGATAATTGTTTCTGTTTAAAATAATTATTAAAAATATAAATAAAATTAATATAAAAATTAATTTTATTTATCAATAATTAAATCTTTCTATCCAATGTAGGATGCTCTATATTCTAAACTACCAACTGTTAACAATTGTGATAGAAGTGGATTCCCATAAACTTTAGTAGCAACACTTTTTTTCTAATCTTAAGTAATTGAACTACATATGTAACAGATGAAACAGTCATTCCATACCTATGAAACAGTAGTCACCTTCAACAAAAGGCAAGCCATGAAAGAGGCCAACATCTGAGAAACCCAATAAAATAGAGCAGTTAGGACACTAATATAGCCTTTAATTGCCAAGCCAAAGGTGACGGTCAATTTCACATGTCTGTTAGTGACGTTTGCAGCAATGTATACTAAGAAGGACAATGCAAAGGTGTTTGCAATGGTGACTAACACCAGGCATGATAGATTTGTTGCCAAGTCTTGCGTCACGTTCCCTGGCAAATGACAAGTTGGAAATCATTTTTTTCTAATGTTTTAGAAAAACCCCAGGAAAGTAAAACAAGCAATTAAAAGCACTAATGTGAAGCCATGGCTGAACCAACAACTGCAAACACATAAAAGAATATGGAGATAAACACTAGAAGATAGGCTCTAAGAGCATTAGAAGTAACAGATAGCTAGAATCGAAAAGTGAAAGATGCCAAAGTCATTTAGCCAAAAATCTTGGAAATGGAAATTTTGTGGTGAACAAATATTTTATACGTAGAAGAGAGACTTTGATTCATTTTACTTTTGAATCTTTACAAATAAGAGGATATGAACGGCAAGCCAAGTTTATAACAATCAAAAAAAGTTGCAACTATTTCATGATGCTTTAGGTACAAAAATTAACCACCCATTAGCCATGTGGAAGGTGCCAGGTTGTGAGCTTTTTGGTCGGGTGTTCTGTGATTTCTACCATTATGTTGATCTAATTTGTTGAAAGCCTAAAACTCATCCGTGGACTTGACTTGGGCTTGTCTAAGATTTTTTTTAGATTTGGATTCAAGTCGATTCAAAATATTAGTATAATAATAAATAATTATTTAATTGTAAAATATTTTTAATTTTTGAATGATAATTATAATTTAAATATGCATATATAAGTTTGAACCTCAATTTTAAAAGTGTCAATCATATATGTCTATGAATAGTTGGACACTTTTAGTATGTATTTTGATATTTGTTTTAGTGTCATTTTCCTTTCTTATATTGATTCATTTATGATTTCAATTTATTTTAATGTTTAGTTTTAAGATTAAGTTCATTTCACCATCTTTTATCTTATAAATGATCAGGTGAACTCTATTTAAACCAATCTTCATCATAAACAAATTTTATTTTTGGAGAATTCATAATTGTCTTAAAATAAAATATTTACTTTACTTTTTGTAGCCTACATGCATAAAGTACCAAGGAAACCCTAAAGAAAAAAATTTAGAATTTATATGCCTAACAAGTATTAACATAGAAAAGAAAACATCCTAAGTTTGGTCTTACAAAGTTATTCTTCTTTAAAAGGTATGAATTCTCTTTCTTCCTTCATATTTTCTAAAATACACCAACAAGAAGAAAGAACATGTTAGCAAATCGAAGGTCAACTGTGTCCATCAACTCCATGTGCTCGAACATCGTATGTGCTTGTGTGTGCTGAATACACTATAAGGCTAGGGTATGTGCCTTCCAAACAACAATTGCTTTTAGGAGAGTTGGTAGTACTTAAAGTCTTAAAAGAACTGTTAGTTTTTTAGGTGAGATGGTGATCCAATGGGGTGATGAATTGGATTTCTCCAAATTCTTTCCCAAAAATAGATTTCAATATAATTCAATAGAAGATTAAAACAACTATCAAAATATCATGCAAATAACAATAAATTGATGAACTTGAAGCAAATATAAACTATTATCAAAGTAAAGAGATAGGGAAAGACAAATCAAACATAAAGACTTATAGAGGTTTAGTCATTCTCCAACATCCACCTACGTCCTCCCTTTTGGTTGTCCAAACCAAGGCTTTAATCCACTAATCTTGAATTAAGAATAAAACCCTATCTTTTTCTTATTTAGGCTTAAAATAGAAACCTTCACCCTTACACAATCAAGAGGATACCTCACCTCTTATTTACAATACAACCCAAATGATTTTTGTAAACTAAAATACCTCTCAAGGTTAACTGTTTGCCTAATGAAGTACAAATAAATTTGATGAACAAACAACAACAATGATTTGGAAAAAACAAATACAAAGATATAAACTTTAAAGCTTTAAAACTCTTAATTTCTTTGAGAGAATGAATAAATGACTTATTTGATCTTACTCTTTTGATTCATCAACCTTCTTGGTGTGTTGGAATGCCCAATTTATAAAGGAATTGAGAAAATAGCCATTGGGAAAGCTTGGGAAATTAAAAACCATATTTTCTTCTTTTGAAACTAACCGTTGGAGCTTGTTTGGGACAAAAGGCTCCATTGGTAATGATAGAGGATTGATTGATTCTTGAATTTCACTCAATTTTTTACAATTACAGCAAAGGGGATTGATTGGTTTTGGTATCTAGTCGATTGGGTCACCAGATTTTGCGTGCTAAATGATTTTGGATGAACAATGATGTTGGTTGTTTTTTGTTTTGCACTTTACTCACTAATTTGATCATATCTTGAGTTATACAAATCTAAATTAAAAACCATTTCAAGATTTAGAAACTAGACTTAAAGGGCTTTCTATCCATATAAAATTCATCATCTAATTCATTGTATTGGAATTATAGTGAATTTTCAAACTATACCTTATGCAATTTTTAGATAACTGCATAATGTCTAGTAAAAATTCAAAATCATTTCGTAAAAATTTTGGATTTTGATTTTATTTCATCCATTAGAAAGTAGACTCAAAGAGCTTTCCAATCATATAAAATTTAAATATTAAAACTTTGTGAGTTAATATAAAAAATAACACAAGTTCAATGTTAAAAAACTTTATTATTGTAAAACAACTTTCTTAAGTTAATCTATTTCTCAAAACCATTATTATCAAAATTGTATTGAGTCCATAATGAATAAATTCACTTTAAAAGCAACAATTAGACTTTCATTTAAGCTCAAATAAATAATCTTTAGAGATATATTTGGTTTGAGAAATATGAATACAAAGAAAGGTTTGTTTACACTTTGTAAAATAAATTATTTATTTAGTACCAAAAATAATAAAAATTAAGAACATATACTAAATAAATTTTTTTCAAAATAAAGCTTATTTAGCTTATTATTTTATCATTTCAAAATAAGGATCAATTCAAGGCTAACAATCTCTCCTCTTTTGATATGACAAAATATAAAGATAACTTTGCTTAATGAAAAATTTTCTTTGAAACATTTAAAATTTTTAAAAAACATTTTAAAAAACTCCACTTTAAACAATGCATGGCAAATGTTCCCCTCAATTTATGCATCTTAATCCAACATAACTCAACAAATATATGTTATTCAAATATATCAAATCAGCACAATCAAACATATGCATGTCAAGCACAAGCAAATTTATCCATATGATATTTCTCTCTTTTTGTCCAGGCAAAAAAAGGCATAAGCATATTAATGAGAAAATAAATACAAAAGGCATCATTAACAAATATATTCATGAAATATTTCTCCCCATTTTCATTTAAGCTCTTTATACTAAATGTTAAAACTCGTATACCGATTGCTATAAGCATACAAGAATAAATATTCATAAACTCTCTCTTTTTTTGTCATAGCAAAAAAAAGAGAGATCAATTCAAAGCATGTGACAAAATACTTGATACCAATAATATTAAGAGTATTTTTGAATGCATGTATCAAGTGATGTTCACAATCAAGTTCAAATACATGTATTCAAACACAAGAGCAAAAAAGTATTATAATGTATCCAATTTTAGCATTTTAGCACAAGTCTTCAAATTTACTACATGAAATTTATGAGTAAAGTATAATGAATGATATGCAACCTACTCAAAAATCATGTTATTGTAGATGTGCTTAGAACATAAAATATTAATAGCAATTAAACATAAATTCAAGCACATATATTTAAACTTATACCAAATTTTAAGGATACCAATTGTTAAAGATATGTCATTAAAGCATACCAATTGCTATCACAAAACAATGCATTTTAATCCAAGCAAAATTGTATTCTACGATTTTTTTTAAATAAGGAGTAATCAATTTAAGGCACACATAATTTTGCATAAAAGGTACAAACTATATCAAGGATAGGCACATAAACAAATGTCTATGAAAATTAAAAAAATTCTTTAGTAATTTTGATACCAATTGTTAGCTATTTTGTTCACAAACTTTCAGGGATCACAATATATGTCAAACATATGAAAAGTTAAATCAATACATGCATAATAGTATTCTTTCATAAGCATATCCTATCGAAAACAAATATTCAATCATCATATTATAGCAAAGAATTATATGAGCATAATTTTTCTAGCATGATAAACACATCTGCTATAACAAAGAAATAATGAAAGCATAATTATTCAAATATATTCTTATTTATTTCAATGCATAGCAATGAACTTAATCTAAACATGTGCAAGTATCTAAATATATATTTCAATCAAAATCATGCAAGCATATGCCAAAACATTTTAAATCACTTATAGCAATATACCAAAAAAAAAATGCAAACCTTTAGACACAATATGTTACATGCTATCTTAATGGACTCAATCAATGAACATGTATATAAAATTTCAAAAATGTAAGTTCATAATTCATGAGTCAAGGCAATTGAAAGTTCTAGAAATCAATTTATTCAACTCATATCCATGATCAAAGATTCATCTCACACAAATATTTATGTAATAAAAAAACTATTAATCTCATCAAAACAATTAAGAACTAGGCATGAATATCAATGAAGGTGAATTAATTAATCCAAGCTTTTAGGAATATTAAAACAATATCTACCAAGTAACTTGGTGATTAATTTGTGCAATGTGTTCATATGTTCTAGCACAATATCTCATTTTCACACACAATCAAAGCAAGCATGTATAGACACATAGCATAGAGTTAATACAATTACCTCCATCCTTATCATGCTATGTTGATGTGCTCATTTGGTTTTGAATTTTCATTCCAAATGTTTTGAGCAAATCTTTGATGTACTTTGACTTAATTGATGAAGATGCTTTACTTGCTATACTTGAAACTTCAAAAAGAATATTGACCCTTTCATGCTCATTTCAAGTTCTCCTTGTATAGACTTAGAAAATTTTGTGACAAAAGATTTTCATTAGAAACATCAAGAAAATCAATTGATAAAAATTATACTAATTGTCAAAAATGAATTCCATATTCTAAGTCATTATAGATAAAAGCAAATTTATTTACTAAGCACAAGTTGCTAATTGCAAGAGAGATATATTTCATCAAAAATACTTTATAAACTTATGTTAAAGGTCATGTATCAAATCAAACATCAAATAACTCAATATTAGCATTAAAGCAAAAGTTCTCAAGCAATGTGCAAAACATGAATCCTTTCTAGATTATTTAAAAATAATGAACACAAACAAGACATATTTAATATTAATGCATATTGAATAAATCACCAAGAATATGACAAGACAAATTTTAGGCCATGTTAAAACTGAAAACTCAAGGAAGACAAATTTATCGCCCAAACAAATTTAAAAAAATCTCATCATTAAAAAAAAATAAATATGTCAACACAAATTATAGGCTAAAACAGACAATGACTTAAGGTAAAAATAAATACTATAAGAAAAACACTCACTTAAGTCGTATTGTAAGCATGTCAAGTAAAACTCAATCATATTAATATAAGCACACATTTGACAAGAATAATAGATGAACCAACAATACATCATTTTAAAAACAAGTAGTTCATCAATGTAAAAACACAAACTAATAGATAAAACATTTAAGCACAAGACTAACTATATCATAAAAGTATTTCACAAATTAAGAAATAAACAATTTAAGCACTTTTAAATCACAAATATTAAGGTCAAGTTGAGTTAATTACCATATGAGCACATATCTTGACCAAAAACGTAGATGAACAAAGAATCAATGTATATCTTTTAAGTACATGAAGTTCATCAACTCATCAAAATATGAGAAGAAATAAATCTTGAATTAATAAGGATAAAAAATTAAAACATATTTCAAGACTATTTAATAAAAAATTAACAGATGAACAATCAAACATCAATATATGTGATTTAAGTGCAAGATGATCATCAATTTTTAAAATCACAAATCAAGAGTTAAAATAATTGTGAATAAAATAATTAAGTTTAAATAATATTTCACAAGATCCATTCCCAATAAGTGGAGCAATTTCAAATATCATGGTTACATAAGCATGTTCAACAATCACAAATCAATACACATAAAAAATCACAAAAATCATTTCCATCATGCCAAAATCATACCAACAAATATATTTAGGCAAAATATAATAGCATAATCCATTCAAAGCTTATTATGTCTAAGATTTTGTTTTTTGCACTTTAAAACTCATTTTTTGCTTGAAAAATACCTTAATAAATTTCAAAATGAGTCAAATTCACTTTTAACCATCTTTAACTATTTCAACAAGTATCAAATGAGAAAACAAAGTTTTTAAAGTGATCATTTGGCCTTAGAAACAAGAAAATCAAAAAGTCAATTCTTAAACCATATATTTCTTTGAAAAAGGCTATTAAGATGGCCAAAAATGTTTAAACTCACATTTAAGCTCTTCAAACCATTTAGAAAAGTTTTATATCACACTTTGAAAAACTACAAATGTTTTTTATGCCCATATATGTTCAAAAACAAGATTTGATATTTTAAACCTAAAATCCTTTAAAACTTACATGTAGCACTTATGAAAAATTGAAAGCATTGCAAGTTATCAAGTTTTCTTTGTTTGAGCAAATTTAAATCATTAAATTCAAGATATTTAAATTCATTTTACAATTTAAAACTCACTAAAATAAAATTGCATATTTTTAGGCTTAACTCTAGCAAAAATCATTAAAACATAATATTTCAAATTCATTAAGCTTTGAGTGCTCCTCCTAAGTTTGTGCGTAAATATAAAAATAATTTGGCACACAATTAATCACATCAAGCATATATAAAATATATCTCAAGCATTAAACACAATATCAACAAGCATAGGTGGGCATGTATTTCCTTCAAAACAATTTAGAATCAATCAAGACTATTAATAAAGCATATAACAATTTAGCACTCATAATTCATCAAGAATAGGAAACCAAATTCAAATTCATAAAAGTTTAGAGGTTACCTATCTCCATTATGTGTTTGGAGTTCTAATCTTAAATATCACATCACAACTTCTTGCTGTAGCACACTTACAAGGGACTACCTAATTTGATTTTTGGTACCTAAATTGCTTTGGGTCCTTGAGAGTTAGTCATCAAGTCTCTTATTCCTTCAAGAAACCATTCTTGCCTAATTCTACATGAAACTTTTCTCTTTATGGGATAAGTATGTATAGTATGACCATAAAAATGATAAAAATTACATTTAATCACTTTAATACTTTAATTATTGACACTATTATGTTTTTCATTCATTAACTTATTAAATTTATTTTTCAAATCAAAATTTTCTTTTTCTAAAAGTTCATTACTACTTTTAGAGGTTTCTAAATTCATTTTCAACTTTTAATTTTGAAATCATTTTCTTATGTTTCAAATCATATTTTCAAACTTAATTACTAAATCACTATAAGTATCTTGTAACTCATCAAAAGTATACGAGTTTGAATTACAAGAGTTAGAAGTTACCTTCGATTCTTCAATAGCCATGAGACATGATGTATGTTGATTGAAAATTTATCGTTCATGTAGATCATCCAACTTCCTTCATATCTCATTTGAAGTGTAAGAATTTGAGACTAAGTTGAAGTTATGGTAGTTAAGAGCTTCATAGAGTAAGCACTTGGCCTTTGCATCATCCATTATTTCCCTCAAATAGTTTGTATCATTTTAAACGAATTCCAAACCTTCTATCATTAACCAAGATCCAAAATTTTGTGACATTATGAACATTTTTATTCTTATTTTCTATTCACAAAATTCAAAATTTTTTATCATGAGAGTTTTAAGGACTTTCTCACTATCTTGGAACCTAAAGTGAGCTATAGGATCTTTACTTAAAGTGGTTAAACCTATAAAAAGAGACAAAAGCTTTAATACTATTTGTTAGTTTTAGGTGAAATAGTAATCCGAGAGAGAGTGAATTAGATTTCTCCAAATTCTTTCCTAAAAATAGATTTTAATATAATTCAATGAAAGATTAAAACCAATATTAAAATATTATGCAAATAATAATAAATTGATGAACTTGAAGCAAATATAAACTATAATCAAAGTAAAGAGATAGGGATAGAGAAATCAAACACAATGATTTATAAAGGTTTAGTCCTTCTTCACAAGACACCTACATCATTTTTCTTTGTTATCCACACCTAGGCTTCAATCCACTAATTTTGAATTGAGAATACAACCCTATCTTTTTCTTCTTAAGGCTTGAAATAGAAACCTCTACCTTTAAACAATCACAACAATACATCACCTCTTACTTACAAAACAACCCAAATGATTTTTGCAAACTAAAATGCCTCTCAAGGTTGAGTGTTTGGCTAATGAAGTAAAAAGAAATTTGATGAATGAACAACAACAGTGATTTGGATATAACAAATAAAAAGATATAGACTTTAAAGCTTTAAAACTTTTAATTTCTTTGAAAGAATGAATATATAACTTGCTTGATCTTGCTCTTTTAATTCATCAACCTTTTTAATGTGTTAGAATGCTCAATTTATAAAAGAATTGAGGAAATAACAGTTGGAAATGCTTGGAAAATGAAAAACCATGTTTTCTTCCTTTGAAACTAGCAATTGGAGCTTGTTTGGGATGAAAAGATCGATTGGTATTGACAAGGGATCAATTGGTTCTTGAATTTCACTTAATTTTTTATCATTACAATAGAAGGGATCAATTGGTTTTGGTGCCCAATCGGTTGGGTCAGCCAAATTTTGCATACTAAACGATTCAGGATGAACAGTGATGCTTTCATTGTTTATTCCTTTAATCAACTATTTACTTGTCTATCATACCTCTTACAATAAAGCTTCTAATTCATTCTTATAAACATGTCCAAGTATATCCTTAAATCTTAGTAATGACATCACCAATTAGTTACCTCAATGACATCATATACTGATTCTTTTTTTCTCCTACAATAAAATTTTTACTTAACCATTGTAAGATTGTGATAAATGTCAAACCAATACAATTGATTGTATCCATAAATTCAACGCAAAAATCAAAGCATAAAACTTTGAGTTTGTGATACAACTCCTTATTCACATATTATTACTTTCCAAATTTCAATGATCAGATTCCACATATCCATTTCACCATTCAACAAGCTTATAACAATCTAATATCTCAAATTTTCCTTCAAAAAAGCACATTATTTATTAGCTTTAAGTCAATATCAAAAGTCTATTTATGACGAGGAATCTTTTTATTGGAATTTCAATCAATATACTTGAAAACTATAATTCATATCAAAAGTACAATTGTAAAACCACCCAAATATATCACTTTATACCATTATTTTCTTAAATTCTTCGAAATCACATCCATACTTAAATTACCGAACAACAAAATCATCTCTAAAGTTGACCATATTATTATAAAAGTCTTTCTTTGTACTTATAACATGTAGTTTTTATACATAAAATATATCATAAGCCCATGAAAAATGTAATCTCCATAAAAAAATTTGATCAATTCTCATATTGCCTTTGAATTTGAAATTATAATCATAACCTAATCACATTGACCATTTCAAATTCCAACCATTCCAAAGTAAAAATAGAAAGATTGACTTCAAACAATTTCTTGGAACACCAAGTTACATAATCATGTTCGTAATTTCGTCTTTTGAATGACAAAATATTTCTTATCAATATAATCATAGATTGTAACAATGATCAAGACAATGCTATAGATCATACCTTAAGTTCCTTGGCAAACAAATTCAACATAGTCCATTGAATACCCATTATAACTCCAAATTCATATCTAAATAGCTTTCAATTTCAATGAGCTAATTAGCAAATAACAATCAAAATCTTCACCAAACTTATAGGCTTATAGCATCATAATATTCCAAAATTTCCATGTAGTCCAATATATCCTCTATGCTTATTTCACAACGATTTAATCTTAGCAAAACATAATTTCGATTTTCTTAATACTCAACCAAAATCCATTTTTTTTTTTAATGACATTTTTCAATGACTGCAACCTTAGTTTCCATGCAAGAATCATAATATATGTCCATAATATGTGATATTCTCGATTAACATTACTCAAACAAATTCATATTCTATCTTAATAAAAAATCATAATTGTTATTTTATCACATGACCATTAATAAATCATTTGCCTTCCAAGTACAATTGTAATCTTTCACACTTTAGGCTAATCACATAAGATTCTAACTCTTGTCATCAAGGATAAATAATTTCCAATAAAATAAAATATATCAATATAGACAAATGTCCTTATTTATGCATATAACGGTATTTACCACCAATAAATATAATAAATCAAATCCATTAAGATAAATTCTAAAACTACAATACCATACCTATATAATAATCTAATTCTAGTAAATTCTCAAAAAGTCAATTCCTACCATCAAGTTATATATAACTCATTGAAATTAAAATCACACTAATATTATCGTAATCCTTATTTGTATCATAATTTTTACTAGCTCTAACTGTAAGTTTAAAGATCATAATCCATAAAAAAAATTTACAATTAATAATAATAAATATCTCAAACCCTCATATCAATTCTTATCAATTTAAATTTTCCTACTTTATCTTAATAGAAATAATTTGTATCCATAATAAAAAAATTCAATAAAAATTTATCACAAAACTCTGAAATCTTAATTGATCAAAAATTTAACTTCAATACTATAACACTTCAAAAGGTCTAAATCATTCTTTACAATAACTCTTCAGCTTAAAGTGTCCAATTTATATAAAAATCCCACCAAGTCACTTCATTTAAAGGCATATCACTTCATCGCTTGTATAATGTTTCATATTTTGGCTCCAATAGTATAATAAATATCATGATTAAAGATTCATCAAAACCCATACGCAAACACAAAACAAACCACCAAAAATTGAAAATTTCAACCTCAATTTTGTAGGATCTCTAAAGATAAAAAAATCCACCATCAACTTAAGCTTAAGGTAACTATCTTATCAAAATTTCATATAAAAATCACTTACAACTTATCATTACTTATAATCAACTTCACCAAATTTTTTCCTCATCATAATTTCAAAACTAATGTCTAAAAATCAATCGGATTAAGAAATCTATGACCCAAAAAAATCACAAAATATCAAAATCTCCATGGATCAAAAATCTAATTTGTCTCAAACTTATAAAATTTTGACAAATTAAAATCATTCTCTAGAATAATCATTGAGCTTAAGATATCATTTTCACCAAATTCACATCAAAATCATTTCACTTACAACCACCAATACTCTTTATCAAACTAATCTAATTTTTTTTTGTACAAATTTTCAAAACTAATACCTTCATATTTAATTGAATAAAATAACTCAAAATCTTTAGAATCACAAACCTGGGCTCTGATACCACTAATTTGTTATATCCCAAACTCAAAGATTTAGAACGTAACAATGTTGTAAACTCATGAGATGAATCTCACTAACATGCAAGGCGACATATGTCAAACTAAATCAAAATCTCCAATAATCTTTAAAATAATACTCTACAGAATCTTAAGTCTACAAAATTATACTTTTTGCAAGTTGGTCGAATATACTAAAGTTCTTACTAACAAATCTTTTATAATCAATAATAAAATACTCACTTCAAAAGTAATAACAAACTAAAGATAGATGCTAATCTAACTAATCCAAGTAGTTGTCAAGATTAAGTCTTCCAAGACACAAATACCAAAATCTAAAAAAGTAAAGAAAAATAAAAGAATGAGTACAATGACTAAGCAAGTAACTGACATCCCCTTAGTTGGATTAAGCATTCCATAAAATATTTAGGCCAAAACATTAACTAAATGATTCAAAAATATTTTGGGTAATTTTGTATTTACAAACATATTCTCAAAACTAGATTTTCAGATCACAAAACAGAATCAAATATCACAAAATTATAAATTTATTTAGTCTTTCGTAACATACTATGATCAAACTTAACCCTTATGGCATAAGTCAAAATCAGAATTTTTCCTCCAATACAATAGGATAGAAATATATCAGAAGCAACTAGATTATTGCACTGACAATCCTAATTAATCCATTAATGCAATGGGATAGAACAAAAATCATAGTAATTCATTTAGTGCAATGGCATAAAAGTATATCACCAGTGGCACGGTAAACAAAAATTACTATTCTCAATCGATGGTATGGTTCGAAATCGATATCAATATCACAAAGAATATATCGACATAGCCAATAATTAACACCTATTGGCAAGGTCAGAATATAGTTATACTAGGAGACAAAAGCCAAAATATATTTTCATATTGCCTACCATATACAAATTCAATAGTTTTAAATTTTCTCAAAACATAATCCATACAAAGTAAATTCCATAATCATTCTAAAGAAAAATTTCATATTTTGACAAACAATGGATATATAAATATATTATTACAAAATAATATTAAAAAATCAAAATAATATAAAACCATATTCCAAACTCATAGCAAAGAAATTATATATACATTTTGCATGTGTAACGCCCTCAATCCCACATTGGAAGAATGTGTGGATATAGTATGATATCTATGTAGAGACCTAAATCCAAACTTATGATGCACTTTTTGTGGGACAAAATCATGAGACCTTCAGATTAAAGTGGACAGCACCTCACAGGTTGGGTGCAGGTCTCCACAAATGGTATCAAAACAATTAGTAGTCGGTAGAAACTAAGTGCTACATCATGAGAGTCATTAAGTGCTACACGATAAGGCCAAGTGAGTTACTAAAATCTCAACATCTGATGTGATTTTGTTCCTATGGTTGGACTCGGCATGATAAAGACATCAAGCTTTAAAGGTGGAGAGATTGTAACAGCCTCAATCCTACATTGAAAGAATGTGTGGATATGGTATGATATATACGTAGAAATCTAAACTCAAATTTGAGAGGCACCTATTGTAGGACAAAACTATGAGACCTTCAAATCAAAGAAGATAGCACCTCACAGTTAGGTGCAGGTCTCTACAAATAGTATCAGAATGGTTACTAGTCAGCAGGAACTAAGTGCTACATCATGAAAGTTACTAAGTGTTGTATAGTAGGGCTAGATGAGTCATTAAGTGCTACACGGTAAGGCCATAGGAGTCACTAAATTTCAACATCTGGTGTGATTTTAGTCCTGTTGTTGGACTCGACTTAACAGGGACATCAAGCATTAAAGGTAGAGAGATTGTAACACCTCAAATCTTACATTAAAAGAATGTGTGGATATGATATGATATATATGTAGAGATTTAAACTCAAACTTGTGAGACGCCTTTTGTGAGATAAAATCGTAAGACTTTTGAGTCAAATCGAATGATACTTTACAGTTTGGTGTGGGTCTTCACAGCATGCTCAACCCAAGTTACAAAACAAATAGGCAGAACAATATATATTATATATTTCAACTCCAAATATATTAAGGCTAATTTTTAGGGACATAAAAACCAAAGGTATATTAAGTCACTTACTTGATACGCTAAATTAAAATTTTGCAGCAAATCACTCAATTCTTTTAATATCCTAATAATTTAAAAAATATTCAAAAATTAGAATTCAACCCAAAAACATAAATTTAATGAGGCAAACCTTTCGTGGGTCACCCCTAAGCAAATTGGGTTGTGTGGTAACCTTTCTAACAATTCGAAACTATTTAAAAATATTTTTTTAGCATATAAAACAAAAAATTTTTTAATATAGTAAAATGCCTAGAAGTGAGAATAAATATGAAATTAAGGATTAAAATATAAAAAATTAATAACAATATAAATTTTTACAAATATTCAATTTTTAACATTTAATAGTAATCATCTTTTTGTAAATCTAAATATAATTTAATAACCCTTTAACAATACTAATAACATGAAATTAGCATAAAAATATATTAAAATAAATAAAAATTCATTAAAAATAATATAACTAAAATACAAGTAATTTATAAAAAAATACATCAAATATTGGCTGAAAATAATTTCTAAAATAATTAAAAAAAGAATTTCTAAATGTTAAAATTTTCATATTTTGTGATCATTTGGCTTACTTTGAGCCACAGAAGCTCGAACATCTTGCAATTCCTAATGGCAAAGGGAAGCACGAATTTAAAGTAAGGATGCAATACTATAACCTAGAATTTTGTTTCAACAAAAATAATTTCCAAAAGCCTAAGTTTCGATGGCCAAAATTTTTTCCAAAAGCCTAATTTCCAACCCCAGATTTTTTAGGTTTTAGATTCATGAAGCCTATTTTAGGGCTTCCATTCTCTTAGCCTATCAAAATAATCTAAACAAATCAATTATACCACTCGAAATTTCACTTTTTGTACTATAAAAAATACCTAAAGTTTGACCAAATCGACCACCAGAGTAAGGAATTTTGACAATTCAAAGTCGGGCATCTGTAATTGTTAGAAACCTAAAAATCATAAATTTAAAATTCTAAATTCTCTTAAATTACTCAATTAAATGAAGTGTTACACATACCATTAGAAAGGTCTTGAAGAGACCTTTCCATTAGTACCTATAATTTCATCGAATTGCCATCGAAAAGTAGCCAAAATATTTTTGAAGTTGAAAAAATATAAAAATATAGGTTGAAATTTTTAGAAATTTGCATAAAACTTGATATTTCTAAGAGTTTTAAGCAAAATCTTATATTAATCAATCATTTCTAGGATTGATTTGCCCTATCTCTTCATTTCATCTTCTTCTCGAGTGATTTTTAAAGTTTATCTTTTTTTTTTCTTATCCGAGAAAGCTATCGACAAAAACTATTGATAAGTTTTCTTTTTATTTTCTTCTCCTTTAGCTTTTTTTTTCTTTTTTACCAATGATACCTATGGGCTGGATCACTAATTACTCTATAAGAACTCGGACTAGGTTTAGTTATAATGATGTATCTTTTTTGTTTGAAATAGGATGTTAGTTAACAAAAGTTTGTAGGGTCTAATATTAATGCTTTGCTTGTAAGATGGTGTGTGCATAATTATTCGAGAAAAGTAGGTTAGAATGTTGTCATTACCATACTTTGTTGGTGGGGTGGGAGAAGTGCAAGCTTTTAAACTTCTTAATTCCAATAATATGTCTTGTCAACTTAATTTTTGTATCCCCCATTTTGTATTTCATATTTATCTTTCTTCCAAAGCTATTACCCTTGGTTGTCATACAGTATCTTGATATCATCTTGCAAAATATCAATAGTGTCATAACATATAGATCGGTAAATCTATAGCTACACTTAACAAAATGGAGTCACTACCAATTTTTTTCACTAGGTGTGATTGGCCATCTAAGGAATTTATCCTTTTAAGGAGCTCCTAAGCTTAACTAAGGGTCCCTAAAAGAATGGGTTTGGGCCTACAAACTAGAACAAGGTTCAGGAGTTCGATTACATGTGTGAAAGTTTATAGCACTCCCACATGCCCATCCGAAGGATAGTACCATTTTATTTTAAATTTATCCTAAAGTCATGGTTCTAATGGCTTTAAAATTTAATATTGAATATTATAAATAATTCTTAAGATTCTCCATCAATCTAGTAGAATTCTTAAAGATATTTTCTCACCTCAAGAGTATTTAAAGATCCCATTTGTTTCCTTAAAGAGGCTCCACCATTGGAAAAAAAATTTTTTGTTGGTTTTGTCAAAAATATATCTAATTATTCCACTATTTGGGTCAAATTAGAAATATTTTCCCTTTTTGAATTTCTAAATTTTCCACTATTTGGGCTTATTTAAAAATTCTCTTTATTTATTTTTTTATTTATTTGGGTTTCTAAATTTTCTACCACTTGGGTCAATTTAGAAATATTTTCTTTTTTAAAATTTCTAAATTTTCCACCATTTGGGCTTTAGAAAATTTTTTTCTTTTTTTTTTTGTTTTTGGAAAGAAAATAAGATGGCAATTATTTTTTATTCAAATTTCATTTAAATTCTTTCAGCCTTTGGGACAAATTTAAAGAAATTTCTCACCTAGTCATCTAGAGATTTCTTAGGAATTTACCATTTGAAATTTCTAAAAATCTCATCATTGGATAATTATCAAATATTTTCAACCAAAAATTTTTTATTTGGAAAAGAATACAATTACTTTTATTAAAATTTCACCTAAATTATTCCACCATTTGGGATAAATTTAGAAAAACTTTCTCATCTAAAGATTTCTTAGAAATTTACCATTTGAAATTGCTACGAGTATCATCTTTGGGTAATTTGTATTTAATTCAAAAATTTTAACATTTTTTAATTTTTTTGTTTGAAAATAAATATTAATTATTGTTATTGAAATTTTATCGAAATCATTCCACAATTTGGGACAAATTCAGACAAAATTTCTCACCTAGGAATTTTTACAGAAATTTATCATTTAAAATTTTTATAAATTCCATCATTGGATAATTAATACTTATCTCAAAAAATTTTATTTTTTTCCTAAATTTAATCATACAATAATACCCCTAAAAATAAAGAAACAAAAAATAACAAAAAAAATGAAATAGCTCAACTGGAGGATTCGGCTCAACTTGGCTCCAAGCATGAAAAACGGCTTGGGGAATAGAGCTTGGCTCAACTCAAGGGGTTGACTAGTACACAAGTCAAATGTGGGTCAAAAGCAGGTAAGCACTACGGGTCAGGTCGCTTGAATGGAAACGCGGATCCTGATGGGTCTTTTAATGCCAAAATGACGTCGTTTTTAGAGAGTATATAAGCCCAAATCTCGACTTTTCCTTTAGACCTCTTCTTTCCCCTCTCTTTTTTTCACCCCTTTTTCTCTCCTTGTCTCTCTAAAATCCCCCAAGAACACTGGTTAAATTTCACTAGACTCAAAAAAATCTTATCAGAATCTAGGTTATTTGCCAAAAGTTCATCAAAAAGTTCATTGATTTTCGAGAAGTAACCACTAAAAACTGGGAAGCTTGTTGAAATCTGGGAATGTGGTAGAAAACTCTTTAAAAAATTCAATTAAGGTTGAAAATTCACTGAAAAATTCAACCGAGGTCAAAAATTCACCAAAAAACCAAAATTTTTCTAGAAAAACTTTTAAAAAAATTTTTTTTTTCACCCCAAAATCCTTCCAACAAATTTTTAACTACCTTTCGTGAGTGTTTTTTTTTTAATTTTTCTTTAATTTCTGATATGTTTTTTGCTTTGTGTGTGATCTATATTTCTCTAATCCATAGGTATATATAAGGTGAAATCAGAAGAGTTTCTGATTAACCCTGACTCTCCTTTTAGATAGGATTTTTATATTATCAAAAAACATGAAATCAATCCTTAGACAGATTGAATCCAACTCCAACCCTACCAACCTCTAATTCACGGTAAAATTATTATTCATTTTTATTATTTTAACATCTAATAAAAAAGATAAATTAAATAAGAAAACCAAAAACAAATAAAAACAAAATCAGATAAGTAAGATTAACCCAAAAAATAATTAAATAAATAATTAAAAAAATAGTTGAGCTAGATGAATTGGACCCTATGGAACCAAGCCTAATTGGTATGGGCCTAGTCCAAAATGAGTATCATAGCTGCCCTTCTTTACATATTTTCTGTGAAACAAGAGTTGTGCAAAGATGTAGACACCCCTTCTATTCAGATGATCCTCCCTAACATATTCACTTTTTTTCTTTTCTTTTATTTTTTTTCATTTTTTTAAAAACCAAATGCTTGAACCAATTGAATGACACAAGACTCCCCTAAGCAAAGACTTAAAACTTTTGAAAATAATAAATATGGCTTCTCTAAACAGAATCTCAACGACTTTGAAAAATAAAGGCTCTTCTAATCAGAGGCTCAATGACTTTGAAAAATAAAGGCTCCTCTAATCAGAGGCTCAACGACTTTGAAAAATAAAAGGCTCCTCTAAACAAAGGCTCAATGACTTTAAAAAATAAAAAGCTCATCTAAACAAAGGCTCAACAACTTTGGAAAGATAAAGGCTCCACTAAACAAAGGCACAACAACTTTGGAAAGATAAAGGCTCCGTTAAACAAAGGCACAACAACTTTAGAAAATAAAAGGCTCCTCTAAATAGAGCCTCAATGACTTTGAAAAATAAAGGCCCCTCTAAACAGAGGCTTAATGACTTTGAAAAATAAAAGGCTCCTCTAAGCAAAGGCTTAACGACTTTGAAAAATAGAAAGGCTCCTCTAAACAAAGGCTCAACAATTTTGAAAAATAAAAAGATCTTCTAAACAAAGACTCAACGACTTTAAAAAATAAAAGGCTTCTCTAAACAAAGGCTCAACAACTTTAGAAAGATAAAAGCTCCTCTAAACAGAGGCACAACAATTTTAGAAAATAAAAGGCTCCTCTAAACAGAGGCACAACAACTTTAGAAAATAAAAGCTTATTTAAATAAAGGCTCAACAACTTTAAAGAATAAAAGCTCCTCTAAATAGAGGCATAACAACTTTAAAAAAAAAAAAGCTCCTCTAAACAAAGGCTCAACAACTTTAAAAAATAAAGGCTTCTCTAAACAGAGGCACAACAACTTTGAAAAATAAAGGCTCTTCTAAATAGAGGTACAACAACTTTAAAAAATAAAAGGCTCATCTAAACAGAGGCTTAAAAACTTTGAAAAATAAAAAGCTCTTCTAAACATAGGCACAACAACTTTTAAAAATAAAAGCTCATTGGCAATCATGTCGAAAGGAATCATAAATCATGTCTGAAAGAATTTTAGGAGATTATACTCGAAGGTCTTACAAATCATTCCTAATACTGATAAATGTCCTCTTCTAGGGATTAAAATCTTACCTCAGAGGTTTTCTTTTTTTCAAATGAAAAGTTAAAATCCTTTTTATTGGAAAGTTTTCATATTTATCTTCTCCATGGGGAATCTTGAAATATTCTTACTTCATGCATTGGACACTTTCACATGTAATGCATGTTATGCATAATACATGCTATGCAAATGTCAGTCCTTCTTTCAAAAATTCAAAATCTCTTGTCATGAAAATTCTCAATCTTTCATCCAAGTCAAAACTTTGTCATGATAATAATGCAAATATCTTTTAATGATGCAAATATAATTGTTTAGATTTTCATAATACTACAAATGCCACATTCTAAATCATGATTTATATGTCCATTGCCTGATGCAAGCGTATAAGCAAACCAAAGTTTTAAATTTTCTCTAAACAATAAGGCAAATGCAATGCCTATAATGCATATGTTAATGTCATAAAATTCCAATTAAATATGGTAACATGGTTCTCAAGACCCCACCATCTCACATTTTTTCATTGTTTAGCTTCTCAACACTTTGGAAGAAGTTTTGTCAACCGATCCTCATTATTTTCATCACTTGCTCACCATTCATAGGCTTTTCAGCAATCACAAAGCAAGTTTCGTCCATCGATTCATATTAATAACAACTCACAAGTTTCTTAGGATTACCGATTTCAAAATAAATTCTATCAACTGATCCATATCATTTTCATCATTTGATCACATTTCACAAGTTATGTTGACCAACCCATTACTATATTCATCATTTGGTCTCACCATGTATTCTTTTAAACCACATTTTAAAGTTTTTTCCATTCTTCATTTATTTTTTTATCCCCTATCATCTTTGATTTCTTTTCAAAAGAATGCAAGAATCTTTTATGCACATTGTCATTCATTCATCATCATTTCAAATCATGCCAAGTTTAATGCATTCATACATTTGCTCGATTTATTTTGGGGATACAATAATAAGAGAGCACAAGGTGAATTAGATGATAGGTTATCAATGAAGAGTGAATTTGGTAAAAGTAAATTGGCAAAGGAATGAATTCGAAGCATATCAATAAAGATTTTATTGAATGGTGTGACAATATCCAAACAATGAATACTTAGACAATTCTTAGCATTAGTCCAGAATTCTTTCTCAAAAACTCATTCCATTGATTTTTGAAATCATTTTGAGCTAAGTGAACTTTTCCTTTTTTCATTTTTTTCATCCATTAGTGATATCTCTCATACATTAATCTCTAGAGCAATGTAGCACAATTCCATTGTTCCATCATGAGCATGCCTTAGCCCAAATATGATCATTTAATTCGAGCACTCACATTTGATTCAAATGGATTTTTAAAGGTTGTAATGTAGCCCATGGTGAAGGGCCATGAAAGAAATGGATAAAATAGACCTAAAACATGTGTTTAAAGGGTTCAAAACTAAATGATCATTTCTCATCATTTGAACAACTTGGCATTTTTCCCCATTCCATATTATTTCACTACTTTTTCCTTTTTCACTCATCTTATTCCTCACAAAAGGATTCTCATTACTTTACCCCAACTCATGTGTGGCATTCTCTTTTTTCTTGCTTTTTTCTTTTTTTCTCTTTTGCTATCTTCGAGACCTTTTGTGATCTTTTACCTTTTTCTTTTTCAAAAATAACCCTCAATGTAGAGGGTGATCCTTGGTTGGGGTTCTCTAGAAAAAGAAATCATAATAAGTTCAAAAGGGTAGCAATGAATGGTTTTTTGAATGGTAAAGGAAATATGGCCATTTTTCATCTCAAATATGAATGCTTTCCATGAAAATCATCTATTGAACAAAAACAAGCCCATGGATCTTTATAAATGACTGCACATTTTTAAGATATATCTATTTCACATTTATCAACAACTTACTTTTTTTTTTAAATAATCTTTTCAAATCAATGTAAACGACTTCTCAAAATTAAAACCTATAATTATTGTTATCATTGTCTAAACATTCATCATTATGAATTCAAGAATGGGAATAAAAAGATATGAAAATAACAAAGTACGAAATTATGGTTAGGATGAAAGAGAAAATGTAATGAAATGCATCAACTTGTCTTTTATTAAATGATAACAAATGAAATCTTATTGCATGAAAGAATTCCTAACATTACTTTTAAAGAAAACATAAAATGACAAGCAATTTCCAACCAACCTTATCTTTCTTAAAATTATGCCCCTATGTAATCAAGTGAAGGATTTTTATTGACATCTTACCCCCTTGATTCATCGAAGCTCACTAAGTCTTTTTAAAAAACACTCGCTCTTAATCTTCACTTGAAGCATTGACATTATGATTGGGTAATGGATTGCCATTAACATTAGGTGATGTTACCCCTCCTTGATCAAAGTTTATCATTCCATCCTTGATCAATCGTTGCACCTTATATTTTAGGGCAGTGCAATTCTCTGTAGAATAACCGATAATTCTATAGTGGTAGTCACAATGAGCTATAGGATCATACCACTTAGGATAAGGTGGCTTGAATGGCTCCAGACGACTGAGGGCAATCAAGTGGTTATTATAGAGCTCTCAGTATAACTTCGTATAAGTCATAAGGATTAGGTCAAATAAAAGTTTTTCTCGGGTAGCTCGTGGCTCTCGTGAACCAATTGTTGGGTTAGCAGGATGAATCTGGGGTCTTACGAAAGATTGAATGTTAAGGCTATATATAAAAGCTTATGGGCTAAAAACGGGCTGGTATGTTAATGGATAAAATGGTTGTGGAGCTGGCTGGTATAGGTAGGATAAGGTATTGTTCACAACAGCATAGTATAAGGAGTAACCCATCGTGGATAAGGTTGATATCCCCTAAACTGTTTGTCAAAGCTCATGACTTGAACTTTAGTCTCTTTCTTCTCTAACACCTTCTTAGTTTTCCCTCTTTTCAACTTGTCATTTTTAATGGCATTCTTAATGATTTCCCCTGAGATCATCATGTTAGCAAAATTTTTTATTGTATTCCCTATCATCTTTTCATAATAAAGAGATTTCAAAGTGCTGATAAATAACATTGTGGTCTCTTTCTTAGTCAAAGGAGGTTGCACCTGAGTAGCTATGTCCCTTCACCTCTGGGCATATTCCTTGAATGATTCAATCTCATTCTTTTTCATATTCTATAAAGATAAGCAATCAGGGGCTAGATCTATGATATATCAGCACTGATTAATGAAGTCATGGGCCATATCACTCTAAGAATAAATACAAGTATTGTCTAACTGGACATACCACCTAGCAGCAAAGTTTGTAAAGCTATCCTAGAATACATGCATCAATAGTTTCTCATATTAGCATGAACAACCATTTTTTGACAATGCATGGTAATACAGGTCTTTGGGCACTTTGTCCCATTATATTTTTCAAACTTCGAAACCTTGAACTTTGGAGGAATAACCACGTATGGGACTAAACGAAGCCCAATGGCATCTACTGAACTATAAAAACCAATTCTTTTCATTGCTCGTAACCTGTCCTCTAACAAGTTCATTTTTTATTCAACTCTTGAGCCTTGTTAAGCCTTTTTCTCCCTTAGCTTTAACTTTTCCTTCTCTTCTAGATCATCCAAGTTAGCAATTAGTATTGGTTCTATTACTTTTTCAATAAAAATAGGATTTACATAACTTTGGTACTATCTCGAATTTGAAGCTGATGGCATTTTAGGGGTATGTATACCCTACAAGATATGTAAAACTACTGTAGTGGTGGATCTTGTGTGGACTGAGCTTACTGCGGCCCAAAACCAAAAAGGTACATAGGGTCAATCACCTCTTGCAATGGATGATCACGCTGGCTAGTATTTTCTTCTATCCCTTTCCCTTTATTTGACTTGTTCAAGGCATCCAAAATCTTACTCAACTCTTCTTTTAGTTTCTCTTGAGCTTTCTCTATTCTTTCGAGATGATTGAAATTTTCTTGTTTCATTTATCTACCTTGAGCTCTTGTATTGTATTGGTGAGTTTATTGTGTGAGATTTTTAATTAGTGGAGCTATCATTGAACCTTAAATACCACAATTATGATAAAAATGGTATGTTTTATGCATGATATGTTGATGAATAAATGAAATATACATTTTCATGGATGAAATCTAATATGAAAATTATGCAGATGTATAATTTTTCCTATGACAATGAAAATGATGCATGATAATGCGATGCACAAAGTAAAATAAACAAAATGGTTAGATAAGCAATATATCACACAGATTGTTCCTTCTGTGTTCTAGTTTTAAGTTACATCTATCACTAGGTAAGAAGGGTTCTATCTTAGGGCTAGCCTCTTAAGTGTACACTATATGCATGGTTAAGTGATATTGACCACTAAAGGCTTTCAAATTATTCCTTACATCATCGTCCATCACAGACTAGTAAAGCAATCCAATCCTCACCAATCATGGGCTACCAACGAAAGGAATTCAATTTAAGTGGGAGTGTTTCACTAGCTATAATAGAGATTGTCATCTCATAAAAGCGTAGGTACTTTACTCCCTCCTAAAAGGGATAGAGCCCGAGTATAAAGCTCATGTAATGCAAATGCATATGATAGTGTGTGTGAAGAAACATATAAGTTTCATGCCCCAAAAATAAAAGATGAAAAAAATGAAAATTTTAGTAAACAGATAACACGAATCATTACAATTTAAAACCATTAGAACAAAAAATAGGATAAAGTTAAAAGTTTATGGCTTGACTCTTTATGGCTATCCGCAGTAGAGTTGCCAAACTGTCATAACATATAAATCCATAAATCTATAGCTAGACTTAACAAAATGGAGTCACCACCAATCTTTTTTACTAGGTATGATTGACCACTTATGGAATCTATCCTCTTAAGGAGCTCCTAAGCTTAACTAAGGGTCCCTAAAAGAATAGGTTTGGGTCTACAAACCAGAACAGGGTTCAGAAGTTTGATTACATGCACAGAAGGTTATAGCACTTCGACATGCCCATCCGAATGATGGTACCATTTTATTTTAAATTTATCCTAAGCTCATGGTTCTAATGATTTTAAAATTTAATGTTGAATATTGAAAATAATTCTTAAGATTCTCTATCAATCTGGTAGAATACTTAAAAATATTTTCTTCCCTCAAGAGTATTCAAGGATCCCATTTGTTTACTTGAAGAGGCTCCATTGTCGAAAGGATTTTTTTTTGTTTGGTTTTTGTCGAAAATATATCTAATTATTCCACAATTTGTGCCAAATTAGAAATATTTTTTCTTTTTGAATTTCTAAATTTTTCACCATTTGGGCCTATTCAGAAGTTCTCTTTATTTATTTATTTGTTTAGGTTTTTAAATTTTTCACCATTTAGGTTAAATTAGAAATATTTTCTCTTTCAGAATTTTTAAATTTTTCACAATTTGGGCCTATTTAGAGATTCATTTTTCTTTTTTTTATTTTCAAAAAGAAAATAAGATCACAATTATTTTTTAATTGAAATTTCATTTAAATTCTTCCACCACTTAGGAAAAATTTGAAAAAAACTTCCCCTTAAGATTTCTTCGAAATTCACAATTTGAAATTTCTATAAATTTCTTCATTGGATAATTAATACTTATTCTTAAAAAATTTATTTTTTTCCTAAATTTAATCATGCAAAAATAAATAACTAAAAAGCAAAAAAAAGAAACGGCTTAGCTCCAAGCACGAAAAGCGACTCGGGGAATGTGGCATGATGACTCAGCTCGGCTCAATGGGTCAGTTGGTACATAGGTTAAACACGGGTCAAAAGTGGGTCAGCGCTAATGAAAATGCACAAATCCTGATGGGTCTCTTAATGCTAAAATGATGCCATTTTCAAAAGGTATATAAGCCCAAATCTTGGCTTTTCCTTCAAACCTCCTCTTTCCTCTCTCTCTTGTCACCCCCTTTTCTCTCTCTCTCTTTCAAACCCCCCCAAGAACACCAGTTGAATTTCATCAGATTTTAAAAAATATTTTTGGAATCTAGGGTATTTACCGAAAGTTTGTCGAAAGTTCACCAATTTTTGGAAAGTAATTACCGAAAACTGGGAAGCTTGCTGAAATCTGGGAATGTGGCCAAAAAGTCGTCAAAAATTCAATTAGCACCAAAAAATTCACCAAAAAATTTAACCAGTGTCAAAAAATTCATTGAAAAACTAGAAATTTTCCAAAAAAATTTACTTTTTTACCCTAAAATCCTTCCAACAAAACTCTAACTGCCTTTCGTAGGTGTTTTCTGATTTTTCTCTGATTTTTTGTTTATTTTCTGCTTTGAGTGTAATACGTGTTTCTTTTATCCCTAGGTATTTATATGGTGAAATCAGAAGAGTTTCTGATTAACCCTGACTCCCCTTTTGGATAGGATTTTCATATTATCAGAAAACATGAAATCAATCCTTAGACATATTGAATCCAACTCCAACCCTAGCAACACCCAATTCACAACAAAATTATTATTCATTTTTATTATTTTAACATCTAATAAAAAATATATATTAAATAAAAAACCAAAAACATATAAAAACAAAATTAGATAAGTAAGATTAACCCAAAAAGATAAATAATTAAATAATTAAAAAAAGTAGTTGGGCTAGACAAATTGGACCCCATAAAACTAAGCCCCAATGGGTATGGGCCTAAACCAAAATGGTTATCTACAAATAGTAGTTGCCTTCTATGCTACATGATCAGCATAAACTGATATGATATACATACTTTCTTCTTAATAATGCTTTTTTTACTATATTGAGCAAGGCATTTCCTTCATGTTTAATGAAAAATAGGTTACTTGTAACCACAGATATGAAGGTTGCCTTAAATAATTTTGAAATTTTATGAAGCATATAAATATAAACGATAATGCATTTTAAGTGTATCTAAAAATATAAATTTGTTTTGGCCAAAAAATAAAAATAAAAATAAAAATTTTGTGCTAAACTAAAAATAAAAAAAAAAAAAGTAATAGAGAATAAGAGATGAGGAAGGAGATACAAAATCTAACTATCCTCTAGCACTTGCTTGAATTTTAGGATAAGCATAAAAGTAGTTTGTTTCTTAGCCATAGAAGATTTTTATATGCATGTTTGTTTGTTTGTTTGTGTGTATTATTTTTGCCATGGTTTAGGCCTAAATCTGCCATCTCTTGGTTGAGTTATTTTTATACGATGTTAAGCCTATTGTTTTTTGTTTCTTTTTCACGATGATCTGTTTAAAGCTGGGAAGAACGAATGAGATATTGTAGATGCTAAAAGCAACTCTAGGGATAAAGCTAATGAACTTTATGTGATCCAATTTTGGCTAGAATGGATCATTAGAGAACATTGTCTCCCCTACCATAAATCCATTACAGGTTAGCCAAATTCTCAACCTCTTCTTCTGGCAAAGCTTGTTCTGTACTTATTCTATATATATATATATATATATATATATATATTTAGATGGACCAATTCAAAACTTGGAGCAAGTAGGGTCCTCACATTATTATTCCAATTGCATGTATAAAAGGAACTCAAAATTGCTTTACTTTATTCATAAGCTTTATTTAAAAAACATTTTTTTAATGGAATCGCTAGGTTGTATTCTAGTACATAAAAACTTATACTTTTATTGCTTATTCTTTTAATCAACTATTACTTGATTGACTTTTCTGTTTCATGTTGTGTTGAATTTATAACAAAAATCTTTTTTTTTTTTAATTTTTCATTACAGGATACAGACAGTCTAATAACCAACTTGAAGACCATTTAAGACTGTCTTTGCTCTTTCAAGTCATAGGTACGCCATTTTATGCTTGTTTCTATTGGTTGTTAGGATGAAACATTTGTTTGTATCCTCTTGTATGTTATGTGCCATTTTTTATCAAAACCATTTTCTATCGTATGCAAGCTCTCATGCTTAGATCCCTAAGGCACAATGCATGCTAGTCAGTAGCTAGACCGAAGCCATACCAGGCTCATCTTATCCCATAAAACTCATATCTCAAGGCCTCAACCCTTAGCCTCATTCTAGGCTACCCGTATACATGATGGACATTTAGCATTATACTCGTCCCATCTCAAGGACTTGGGTGTGCTACCCCAGCCACAGCACACCTTTACCAATTAGCCACAAAGGTCTAGCAGTATATCTACCTACTAGCTTGCTCATCCCTCAAACTCAATGGTACCCCTCCTACACAAACACCATCTCATGATCCTATAGTAGAATGAGGGGAAATCGAGGGGCATAGCAAGCACTACAGCCTAACCCCATAGTTTAACCCAAAGGCGCGATACGAGGCCTGAGGGTTCAATGTAAAGCACGATACAAAGCCCACCAACCCCGACCATCCCCACGTTTACCATGACCTGAAAAGACATCATGCCACACTCATGACTCAATGATTCCTGCCTACCTAAATAGTACATATGCCTAGGAGTAACTCATTTTAGACTAGCTAGGCCTTCACTTGCCTACTAGGCAAGGGGGTGGTGGAGTGTTGACACCAGTCATCCTTCTATAAAGAGTGTAAAAGCTTTCCAAGCTATCCTACAAGGAACTGTAAAACTATCTGAAATAGGAACACTTTTTCCCTAGCCATCTCAGGGGTCTTTCTTCAGCTAACTCAGAGTTAAATGACCTTTTTCTTGGTCACAATAATTTAGGCATTCCACTTATTGCTCCACTAACCCACTCAACAGTGCTGTGGTCGGCTTCAACCAATAGTATCAGACTAGCTACTTAGCTCTAGGGCATCCAACCACTAGCTCACACTTACCCGTGTATCTTGGGGTCTAGGGCTCACATTGCTCGCATACACTATCATGTTTCTTGGCTCATACCACCTGTGCATAACTCTAAAATTGTTATCCCACCTTGACTGCTATTTAGCTCAGAGTCAGTCATGGCTAGATCGAGGCACACTAGGACCTGACCATGACACTTTCCCCTATACACTATGTTGATGCCCTCATCAATCCAAAGACCACACCCAACACTCTTGTTGCTCATAATTGACATTTTTTCATATGTCTCTCACTTGTGCCTTCAAGAATTGGGTCGAGATCCCGTCACATGAGGCATTACCCATAGTATTCATTCATTGTTGATGTAAATGGGTCTCATCCTAGCTTTATGCACCATCGTGCTATATTCACATTTCACCACTAGACTCAAACTATTACTCGATAAGTGCCAATGCACTGCTTCACCCACGATCACATCATTTTGTGACCTCAATGTAACCTTGTCGATCATGACCCTCAGTAGAATGAATGACCACCTGCTTTGCCACACATTGGTATGCCCCGTTGTACATGACCCATAACAGTAATTGTACGCTTATGGCACTAACTTTTCAATGCACCCTTCCAGACATGGTGCTTAGGTCAACTGCGCTCATACGACACCACCCACGATAGACCTTAAATGGTGATATTCAAACACTTTGGCCATCTCACAACTTGGGTCTCTTTAGCCCCTCTAAGTTCACCTCTCTAGGTGTGGCCCTCTAGCTAACCACCCTCGTGGTAGCACTTTAATACTCGCTATCTTGGATGCAAATCATGCTCAATAAACTTTTAAGCTCCATTGCCTTGGCTCAGTTCCATAAGGAATCACCTTTCTCCCTTGTTTTACTCAAACTCAGCTCAGCTTTACGCGCAACCATGTCTGCACGATGGTTTCATAACTCGTCTGCCTTGACTCTAACATATATTAAAAGGGCAAAACCTAAAGCCCATGTATAACTCAAGGATCCATTGAACCACTCTAAACCCAAGGTCTCTTCTCTGGCTTCTAAAAGTAAAAAATCTAAAAATCATGAAAAAACATGAAAAGTCACCACCAATCTTTTTAGTGGTATGATTGGCCACCAAAAAATTTATCTTTTTAATAAAACTATAAAATGGGTTAAAAGCTTTATTAAAAAGACAGTGTTGGTCTACAAAAATAGTTAGGCTCTCGAGTCGATTACATGTGAGGAATGATTAGCGCCCACAGTGCCCATAGAATTGGTACCAATTAATCATGTGCTATTTATAATTTTGGACAAAAATGGTTTTTATATGAAATTTAATTACAATTCCCTTCATTTTGTAAGAAATAATATTAGTTTTAAAAAAATAATTTATTTAGGAATATTAAGAAAATCTTCAAATTAAAGAAATATCTTCAAAGTCTTCGATATAAAAGCAAAATTCGAAGATAGTCTTTCCATTTAAGATTTATCATAATATTCCTTCTAAAATAATAAAATAATACTATTTGTAAATGATAATCATTAATGACTCTCTAACATCTAGGCAAAGTAACAACAATTATATTTCACGGAATGCTAATTTAATTTTATTTATTCAAAACTAAAAATTTCAAGAAAACTTTTGATATAGAAAAAAAGGGAATATAATATAATTAATATTAAACATCCATAACTAGAGCAAATATATATATGCATTACAAATGAAGACATTAATTTAAAAAAGAAACAAATGCAAAATGATGATCAAATGCGAATTTAAGAATCAGATTTTCAAATATAAAGAAACTACATGGACTCTCAAACATCTAGGCAGAGTTTGGGCACGAACTTTTATATTTAAAATCTCATCCTACTATTTTTAGTATTATTGTATTTTTATAATCATGGTTTTAACAAAAGGAATTTATTTTGACTTTGTGCAAATGTATGAAATTCTTAATGAAATAAAATTTTCTAAATAACCCAACATCTAGGCAACATTTAGGAACAATTTACTTCATAAAAGGCTTTCATGCACATTTTTATAAATTCAAAATGAGTTTGGGGTTTTGGATAGGTTTGGGTTCCAATTTTAAGAACTTATGAACCTTTTTAAAAGCCTCCAAAATCTAGGTAGACTTTTGAAGCAAGCTTGTTTTTATAGTTCTTCTAAAAATAAATTTTTTATATTCTTATATATTTCATATATATTTCTAAATTATTATTATTATTATTATTATTATTATTATTATTATTATTATTATTATTATTATTATTATTTTTGAAATAAGAGTGCAAATAAAATAAATTGCATCCAAAATAATAGCAATAATAATTTATGACATGAGAGATTAAGTTACGTAAAATTAACTTTAGCATAAAATAATTTAAATATTAAATCTATCTCAACACATGATATTTCAACTTTAGCTAACTAAGAAATAAATATGGACATATATTATAAAAAGCATGCATGACACCTAACAAAGTCAACTTGTACTCCATGCTTAGAAGTTTTCTCATGTTAATGAATGCAAAAGAAAAAAACCTTAGATTAGACAATTCAAAGGATAAGATAGTTTGACAATGAAAAAGTTCACTATGAACTACTATTATCTTGCAAAGTTTCAATGGTTCCTAAGGCTCTAGACACCAACATTCATTGATTTTCTTTTTGGTCTTCAAAAAAAGGTACTACTCCACCCAATTAAAACACACTAGCATGAATGAGAAACTAACATGGCATGAAGCTTTTGTAGGAGAGATGTCATACTTAAGTAAAAGATAACAACCTTACCTTCGTGAATTAACACAGCCCACATACAACAGCAATCAACACATAAGGCTTGAATAAAAACTAACATTACCATGAAAGACCCACGCAGGAAGAGGGAAAAAGAAGAAAAATGAAATCCACCAACACCAAGCAAAATAAAAAGCTTGAACAAGAACTTTATGTGTGTTAAACCTAGCAATAAGTATGAAGCTTTAGATTTCTATCAAAAAGTTATACAGAAGAAAAAGTAATAGATGTGTAAATGGTAAAGCTACACCTTTTGCACCAATAGATACAAATGGGTTCATGGGAAACCTCAAACTTCCATGCAATAGAAAGTGATGAAACTTGTTTAAAAGAAGAGATTTTCTTAGGTGTTTGATTTTTAAAAAGTTCATTATACACCAATTGAATACAAATGGATATGACAGCATTCACAAGCATGGAAGCAAATAAAAATGGAAGTAGAAGAGCCACCTTTCTAATCCACTTTTTTTCGAAAAGTGGAGGCTTCTCTTTCTACTAGACCAATCCACTTCTTTCAGTAGACTTCCCCCATTTGGTTGTAAGCTCTTTTATTTTTTAAAGCCCTTTCCTTCTCTTTTTTGTTGCTCATCTCTCTCTCTCTCTCTCTCTCTCTCTCTCTCTCTCTCTCTCTCGCTCTCTTAATTTACTCTTTTTTAAAGCTCTTTAGCTTTCCTCCTTAAGGCTCTAAGGTTTATTTCTTTTTCTTGCTCCACTAACCTTGTCTCTTGTCATTGGTTGCAAATGTTATCCCTCCACTACATCCCATCAGCTTGTACCCCTCTAGATGTTCCCCGTACTTTCATATTTGTGCATGCCTGTGAAGTGCTTTTGCTTGGGTTTCAAGTTTTTAACAACTTAGTGTTTTCTTCCATTTTTTGTTTCAGTGTAACTTTTAACAATTGGATGAAGATTTCATAGGAGATCTAATGGTCTACATTATTCACTACAAAATTTTGATTTTTATAGCCCTTAAACCATGTAAAAGACCATTTTACCCTTAGTACAAATTTTTCAGTATTTTATGCCATTCTCTTAAAAATCAATGTTCTCATGCTCATTTTTGGGATTTTAAAGCACTAAAAATCATGAAATATTATAAAATTGAGATTTGAAAATTTTTGTGAAAATCCAAGCTAAAAAAAAGTTTTATGAAATTCCAAGCTCGAAAAGGCTAAATTATGAAAATACCCCTATAAGGATATTTTGGTAATTTCACACTTCTTGAGGTATTACTATGATTTCAAATACACAAAAAATTATAAAATATTATGAAATTAACATTTGGAAAGTTTCACAAAATTCTAAGGTTGAAAAGGCCAAATTACAAATATACCCTTAGAATGATATTTTGGTAATTTTACATTTTTTAAGGTAGTATTGTGATTTTTCATACACCAAAAATCCTGAAATATTATAAAATTAATATTTAAAAAATTTCACAAAAATCTAACCTCAGAAAGGTCAAATTACAAAAATAACCCTATAAAGGTATTTTTATAATTTTGTATTTCTCAAGGTGTAATAAAAATTTTAGTGTTTTAAAAAATCCTTAAATTTAATTTTAAACCTCATTGATTTCAATTACGTTTTGAATTTTTTAGAATTAACCTGCGCTTTATCCATTTTGATCAAGTTTTACACAATTTTGATTTTGTTTGATCGAATTTGACTGGAGTTGACTTTAGGCTTCTAAATGGACAAATTTGTAGGCTTTTTATGGGTTGTAGATGGTTCTCCTAAATGGTCTCAACCCATGTTTACAAATGAGTCTAAGGTCAATCATGTTAAAAATGTTTCGGATAAAATTTGGTATCTATAACTACCTTTCTTTCAATATTTTTGAGAAATAAAAATAATGCAAAAACATAAATGATAATTTTGTCTAGATGATGCCCTTGTTCTCATCCTTCCTTTTAATTGTTTTGTTTTTATTTTTTGTTTTGTTTTTTTTTTTTTTAAGTTGAAAAGTTCATAAACTACGAAAAATAATTAGGATTACTACACAAGTTAGTGACTAAAAAAGCTCAGGATTGAGCCACGAACCAAAAATAGAAAAAGGCAAGGATTGAACTAAGAGTTGAGAAGTAAATATGATCGAGACTAAGCCATAAATAGGGAAATAAAAATGATCGGGATTGAACTGTGAGTCAAAAAATAAAGATCACTGGGACTGAGCCATAAAATGAAAAATAAAAATGATCGGGATTGAACAACGAGTCAAAAGACAAAGATGGCTAGGAGTAAACCGAAAGTCAAAAAATGAAAATAACCAGGATTGTACTGTTAGTTAAGAAATAAATATATTCTGGATTGAATCGTGAGTCAAAATAAATATGATCAGAATTGAGTCATAAGTTAGAAGATAAAAATGATCGAAATTAAATTACGAGTCAAAAAATAATGATGATTGAGATGAGCTACGAGTCAAAAAATGAAACTGACCAGGATTGAACTGTGAGTTTAGAAATAAAGATAATCAGGACTTAGCCACAAGTTGAAGAATAAATATGACTGGGATTGAACCATGAGTCAAGAAATAAATATGAACAAAATTGAACAACAAGTCAAGAAGTGAAAATGACCGAGATTAAATCGCTAGTTAAGAAATAAATATAATCTGGACTAAGCCATAAGTCGAAGAATAAAGATGATCGAATTAAACCGCAAGTTGATAATTAAATATGACCAAGATTGAGCCACAAGTTGAGAGGTGAAAATGACTAGAATTGAATTGCAAGTCGAGAAATAAATATAACCAAGATTGAGATGCCAGTCAAAAAGTGAAAATGACCAGGATTGAATTGTAAGTCAAGAAATAAATATGACCGAGACTAAGCTACAAGTTAGAAAATAAAAATGATCGAGATTGAACTGTGAGTCAAAAAATAAATATGATTGAGACTGAGCCATAAGTCAGGAAATGAATATAATAGGGACTAAGCCACAAGTTGGAGAATAAAGATGACTAGGATTGAATCATAAGTCAAGAAATAAATATAACCTAATTGAATCGCAAGTCAAAAAATGAAAATGACTGGATTGAATCGCGAGTTGAGAAACAAATATGAGCGGGACCAAGCCGTATATCAGAAGATAGAGATAATTGAGATTAAACCATGAGTCAAAGAAATAAATATGATCGAGATTGAACCGTATGTTAGAAGATAGAAATTATTAGGATTAAATCATAAGTTAAAAAATAAGTATAACTAGGACTGACCCACAAATCAAAAAATAAAAATGACAGGGATTGAACTACGAGTCAAGAAATAAATATGATCGGCACTGAGTTGCAAGTCAAAAAATAAAAATGATTAGGATTGAACCACGAGTTGAAGAATAAAAATGATTGGGACTAAGCCACAAGTCCAAAAATAGATATGACCATGATTGAACCGTAAGTAAAAAATAAAGATGATTAGGACTAAGTCACAATTTAAAAAATAAAAATAACCAGGATTGAACCACGAGTCAAAGAAAAAAAATGATTAGGACCGAGATGCAAGTAAGAAAATGAAGATAATCGAAATTGAATCGCAAGTCAAAAAATAAAGATGACTAGGCTTAAATCTTTCTTTGGTACCAAAGAAACTGAGTTTTAAATTTCACTGGTGCTAGCGAAGCTAGGCTTAAATTTTCACTAGCACCAAGTAAACTAGGCTTAAACTTTAATTGGTGCCAACCAAGCTAGGCTAAAATTTTTCTACAAGTGCCAGGTAAACTGGGCTTAAAATCAGCATCAGGTGCCAAGTAAATTGGACTTAAATTTTCATTAGTGCCAACTAAGCTGGGCTTAAACTTTCACTGGTGCCAGATAAATTAGGGTTAAAATTTCATTGGGTGCCAACTAAGTTGGACTTAAACTTTTCATCAAGTGCCAGGTAACTTGGGCTTAAATTTTCATTAGGGCCAGATAAAACTGGTTTTAAAATTTTCATCAGGTGTTAGCTAAGCTAGGCTTGCATGCCTAAGAATTGGTGATCTCTATCAGAAATGAAAAGTGAAAATTCATTCCAAATAGGTTGAATGGTTCTGTATATGGAGATTTCTATTTATTCAAAAGGGTTTCAACATCTGAATGAGATAAAATAAGCATATAATTTTTCATGCAAGCTCAAAAATGAAACATAAACATTTCTAAAAACATGAATTCTTGAAAACCAAACATATTCAACATTTTCCTTAGTCTCCAAATGCTACATTTTAATATATCTCAAAATTAGCTGTAAGGGTTTGAGATTTTGAAAGGTTATTTGGAAATAGGCAAAAGTTGAGAATTTTAAAATTAACTTATCTCAGACTTTTATGATTTTGATATTTTAGATCTTTCAATAAGGTTTAGCTTATCTTGGCTCAACATCTACCACATTTAGCAATAAAAGTGGCCTTCAAGGTTTGCTTTAGATTGCCATTTTTAAGGTTTTCACCCTAGAACCACTTTTATTTCTATTTTTTTTTTATTTTTTTATTAGCACACCATGCACTTTAAAAAATTCAAAACTAATTCGAAAGAGGAAAAGAATTTTTTTTACTAACGATCCAAATAGGAAATTATGTAATAAATGGGGACTCAAATGATTAATAGTCATTTTTCCAAGATAAACTCTTTGATTTTAAGCCTTCATGCTTGATCTAATATGGACTTTTCAAATGTTGTAATGTAGGTTCAGGTTCAGGTTGTCAAAGAAAATGATAAAAAGGCTCAAAACAAATATTTAAGGGCATTTAGAACCAATGATCATTTTTCCATTCAAAGGATACACTTTAAAGTCTATTCCATTTTGCTTTCCACCCATTCATTTCTTTTCTTTTTCCTTCTTTTCTTCTTCCTTTCCTTTTATTTTTTTAATTTTTTTTCTTTTGCATTCTTTCACTAAGTGGATTTAAAACTTATTGTGAACTTTTATATTGAGCCTTTGCCCCAACATACAAGATTTCATTTAAACGTCCCTATTCTTAACCTTTAAATGTGTTCTTTTTTGCCTTCTTAGTGTGGAGGGTGATCCTTAATTAAAGTTTATTTTGAAAGAATTCAATCAAGCTCAAAAGGGGTAACAAAGGATAAACTTCTACATTTGTGAAAAGATAATGAAAGACAACCATTTGTCATTTCAACAATAAACACTTAAATTAAAAAGTAGTTCCCTTTAGAAAAATGATCTCGAAAAAAAGTTTTCATTTCAATAGTTTTTTTTTTTTGTAATTTTTATTTTTTCCTTTTTTCCTTTTCCCTTTTTCAAAACTTTGAATTTGTCAGGACTTTATTGGAATTTGTTCAAATTTCCTAAATGTATGATGTGATAACCATTTTTATTTTCTTTTCATTTTTATTTTTTCTCCTTATTTTTGTTTTTGTTTTTGTTTTTTTTACATGGCCCCCATAACTCATACCTAAATTTATTTTGCCAATAATGCATTTCATGGAAATTGTCGCATTTTAGCAAATCACCCTTAATGAAAGTTGTTATAAGAAAAGGATCATGTGAATGAATAGGGAAAGAGCCATGTGGAATAAACTCATTTAAGGTATCAGATGAACTAAGTTACTCCACAAAAAGAAAATAAAAAAGTTGATCATAACTTATGTTATCTTAAGGGTAATGAAGTTTTTCTTTTTTTATCAACATGCCCCTAAGACACATGAGTCAGGCCAATTTTGAAATAAAGTGCTGAAAAGGTTGATAAATTTGAGGTCTTTTTACAAGACTTGGGTTGGCTTTGAACTATAGCGTAATATTGACACATCAAATTACTATATCTAAATTCTTAAGAAAATTGTCATACTTGCTTGATCTTCTGGGAATCCAAATTTTTTTTTTTAATTAGATGTTGCATTATTCATTACCTTCGAAAAGAATATCATGTTTTGATATCATAACATTATCGGGTGAAAGCAAGGTTCACAAATTCAACTTTATGACTTTTGAAGGTCATAGCTGTTGAATGAAATCATTTGAAAGTCTTAAGAAAGATAGTTTAGGTATTTGACAAATCCCTAATACTGATTGTCAACTCATATGACACTTAAATTTTTTTTTCATTTTTTTGTCTTTTGTCTTTTTTTTAACTTTTTTTTAGAGTACTTTTTTTATAACCTTGGGACCTAACTATGTAAGACTTTATTCAAATCTAACGTTTTTTCCTTTTTACCAATTACAAGTCCAAATTTTAACAGAAATTGAAAAATCAAATAATGATATAAATCCATAGAACACTCCTGATGCACAAGATCTATTCATGCAGTGTAAACACTTAAAAATGACCCAAAAATTCACATTCCTAATAATATGCTCAAGATGACACTCAAACTTACAAACAAAGGTTTTCCATTTGACAATTCAATTTTAGCATCATTGACGTGTAACTCTTTCACTATCAATCATCAAAATCACTAATCAATTCTTTCAATTTTATGGGATTTACATCAACCAAAGCCTAAACTGTATCCTTAAAGGCAGTATAGTCTTTTATGAAATGTCCTTTAACCTTATCATGAAACTCGCATTTAACATTAGGATTATACCACTTTAGGTAAGAAAGCTTTGTGGGTCTTACAGGAACAATAGAGATCATATGATTCTTCACCAGTAAAGTGAAGAGCTTAGTATAAGACATTAGAAGTAAATGATACATTTGGACTTTCTTTCTCTCATGGCTTCATAAATGGCTTAGGGAAAGGAAGGTCAAAGATTTTAGTTCAGATATGGACTGCTTGAAGATTGTATGAAGTTTTAGAGCTTGATCGTAAATGTTTGGAAATGAGGCCAAAAATAGTCATGAAAAGGATTTGAATGCAAGTTTGAGCTTGAAACAATTACTAAAGGCTACACCGAACCCTGTAACCCCATCTTCGAAATCAAATTTTAGAGCTCAGACACTTGAATGGTCAAATCACTCATCCCTTTCATAATCTTGTCTAGACTTTCATTATTGCTTAAACCATTAAATGATTCAGCATGACTGAAAGTGTGCTAGGCCCAGTGAGAATTGGTTAATGATGACTCCATGAATTCATAGAACTTACTTAGGCTAAAATTGGTAAGGACTCTTGAAAAGGCATTAAAATAAATTTCTTGAGTCTATCCACAATCTTCATCAACTCAACAAGCTATTTTTTTACCTCTCAAATATCATGACCAAACTCCTCTTGATTTTGTTCTAATGTTTTAATTTGGGCCTCCAATTGATCTTCCATATTTTTAGTTTCTTATACCTACTAACAAAAATATTATCTCAAGGGTTTAATGCCAATAATGCTTATATTATTATTCTTGCTAAATGAATGACATAATTTTTAGTTTGCATGCGGCATATCTATGAATGCTTGAATATGATAATGACAAAAATGGAATAACCTAAAAATATACAAACCAACTTAATTATGAATGGAATGACTAAATTCCAAAAAGAAAATAAATTTCTTACCTATCCTAAAATTGTTTTTGCTCTTTTTTTTTGCCTTTTTTTTCATCTCTTTTTTTTATCCTAACTTTCTTTGCACTATTATTACCCTTAAACACAAATTGTATCAAAGTGCCCACATATCTTAATTTGGGTAATTTTTATGAAAGAAAAAATGGCATGGCTTTAGACTTTTGAATAATTTTTACAAAAGGTCAACACCACAAATGGCTCAATGAGCATTTTTTTTTGTCTTTTTCTTTTTTCTCTTTTTTGTCTTTTTGTCTTTTTTTTTTTCATCTTTTCGGTGATTGGCCTAAAACAAATACCCTTTCTTAAAATATAAAGCCTATGTAATGTAAGCAACAAAATCAAAAAAATATATAAAAGATAAAATGACTCAATAATTCGAAATGAAGAAGTAATAGAAACAATATAGCAACCATACAACAAAATAATATAATGTATATAGTATCCTAACTTTTGGTAATTTTTCTAAAAATGTAGCATGGTTCTACACTAGGCAGGCTTCCTATGGCTCTTAATATGCCAAGTTGGGATTTATTTATCTAAGGTTCCCAAACTATTTCTTACATAATCGTTCATTATAGACTAGTAAGGCTCTTTGATCTTCATCCATTATAGGCTATTAATGGAAAGGGTCCGATTTGAGTGAAAGTATTTCACTAGTAAATACGGAGGTTATCACTTCACGAGAGCATAACTACTTAACTTTCTCCTAAAAAGGATGGAGCTCGGGTCTAGAGCTCATGCATGTAAGTGCATATGCAAAAGTGTGCAAAGTGACATAAATATCATAAATAAATCATAAGCACAAAACCAAAATAAAATAATAACTAACATACAATTTATTTTATTTATTAACCTATATATATTTTTTTGAAAACATACAATTTATTTTATTTATTAACCTATATATATTTTTTTGAAAAATTAAAATAAAGGAAATTAAATTAAATATCAAATAAAACCAATTAAACTCAACAATTATTAATAGTGCATAATTAAAATTTTTGGCCCAACTTTAAAAAATCCCTAATGGAGTCACTAAGTTATCGTAACGTATTGATCCAAAGATTCGATCGTTAGATGTAAAAAATCTAAAAATCGTGAAAAATCATGAAGAGTCACCACCAATCTTTTTAGGGGTGTGATTGGCCACACACAAATTTATCTTTTTAATAAAACTGTAAAATGAGTTTAAAGCTTTATTAAAAAGATAGTTTTGGTCTACGAAAATATACTAGTTTTAGTCTAGAAAATATACTAAATTTGGGAGTTGATTATATGTGGGAAACGATTAGCGTCCCCATAGCACCTATAGAATATTGGTACCAATTAATCATGTGCTATTTATAATTTTGGACAAAAATGGTTTTTATATTAAATTTAATTCCAAATCCCTTCATTTTGTAATAAATAAAATTAGTTTTAAAAAATCATTTATTTAGGACTATTAAAAAAAATCTTCAAATTAAAGAAATATCTTTACCGTCTTCGACATAAAGGCAGAATTCAAAAATAGTCTTTCTATTTAAGATTTATCACAACATTTCTTCTAAAATAATAAAATAACACTCTTTGTAAATGATAACCATTGATGACTCTCCAACATTTAGGTTGATTATCAATAATAATATTTAATGAAATGCTATTTTAATTTTATTTATTCAAAAACTAAAAATTTTTAAAAAAAATTTAATGTACAAAAAAATGAAATATAATATAATTAATATTAAACATTCATAAATTGAGCAAACATATATATATGCGTTATAAATGAAGATATTAATTTAAAAATGAAATATATACAAAATGATGATCAAATGCGAATTTAAGAATCAAGTTTTCAAATATAAAGAAACCATTTAGACTCTTTAACATCTAAGCAGAGTTTGGCTGCAAATTTTTATATTTAAAATCCTATCCTCTTATTTTTATTATTATTGTATTTTTATAATCATGATTTTAACAAAAAAATTTTATTGTAAGTTTGTGAAAATATATAAAAATTCTTAATGAAATAAAATTTCTTAAATACCGCAACATCTAGGCAACATTCGAGAATAATTTACTTCATAATAGGCTTTCATACAAATCCTTATAAATTTAAAATGAGTTTGGGGTTTTAGGTAGGCTTGGATTCCAATTTTAAGAACTTATGAACCTCTCTAAAAATTTCTAACATCTAGCTAGACCTTCGAAGCAAGCCCATTTTTATAGTTCTTCTAAAAATGAATTTTTTTATTTTTTTTATATTTCATATATATTTGTTGCTTTCTTTATTATGATTATGATTATGATTATGATTATTTTTTTATTTTTATTATTATTATTATTATTATTCCCTTTTTTATCATTATTTTTTTGAAGCAAGAGTGCAAATAAAATAAATTGCATCCAAAATAATAACAATAATAATTTATGACATGAGAATAAGTTGTATAAAATTAACTTTAGCATAAAAGAGTTTAAATATTAAATCTATCACAACACATGAGATTTCAACTTTAGCTAACTAAGAAATAAATATGAACATATAATATAAAAAGCATGCATGACACCTAACAAAGTCAACTTGTACTCCACGACTAGAAGTTTTCTCATGTTAATGAATGCAAAAAACAAAAACTTAGATTAGACGATTCAAAAGATGAGATAGTTTGATAATGGAAAAGTTCTCTAGGCCCTATTATTATGTTGCAAGGTTTCAATGGTTTCTAAGGCTCTAGACACCAATATTCATTGATTTTCTTTTTTGTCGTTAAAAAAAGGTGCTACTCCACCTAAGTAAAACACACTAGCATGAATGAGAACCCAATATGGCATGAGGCTTTCACAAGAGAGATGGCATAAACAGGCAAAGGACAACAACCTTATGTTTGTGAATTAACATAGCCCACATACAACAGCAATCAACACTTAAGGCTTGAATAAAAAGTAACATTTTCGTGAAAGACCCATGCAGGAAGAAGGAAAGAGAAAAAAAATGAAAGCTGCCAACACCAAGCAAAATGAAAAGCTTAAACAAGAACTTTATGTGTGTTAAACCTAGCTAGAAGTATGAAGCTTTAGATTTCCATCAACAAGTTATGCAAAAGAAAGAGTAATAGATATGTAAATGGTAAAGGTACACCCTTTGACATCAATAGATACAAACAGGTTCATGGGAAACCTCTAACTTCCATGCAATAGAAAATGATGAAACTAGTTTAAAAAAAGAGGTTTTCTTGGGAGTTTTGGTTTGAAAAAGTTCATTTCATTACACACCAATTGAATACAAATGAATATGACAGTGTTCATAAGCATGAAAGCAAACAAAAATGGAAGCAAAAGAGCTACCTTTCCAATCCACCTTTTTTCTAAAAGTAGAGGCTTCCCTTGCTACAAAACCAATCCACCTCTTTCAACAAACTTCCCCATTTTGGTTGTAAGCTTTCTTGTTTTCTAAAGCCTTTTCCTTATCTTTTCTATTGCTCCTCTCTCTCCCTTTCTCAACACTACATCTCATAAGGCTATTTTTCTCGGCCAACATAAGCACAGTCCACTAACTGCCACAATCTCATAATTCTCTGACCACAAGAACTCATGGTCCACTGACCATCACAAACTCATGGTTTCAATCTTCAACCAACTCATACTCATCTACCTTTGTAGAGTGGCTCTATGCTTAGACCCAAATTACTCAACTCATATCCCCGCTAGGGCACCTGCACCACATAATAAGTGCACATGTTAGTAACTGATTTCAATACGCATGACTCATGTCCTTCAGGACAAAACTTGCTTCGGCCTTCATGGCTTTACTCAACACTATTTCATGATGTATGCCCCTATCGCATTTTGGTCACATCATGGTTTTCTCACTGTAAGGGCATCACATACTTGTATGCGCTAACACCTTATGCTAGATGAGGACAGACTCTCATGCCCTTTCACTTGGCATCCAAGAGCCTACTCAAAAACCTTCCACCTAGGCCAAATTTTCTCACAGCATGCATCGTTAGCTTATTCCCAAGCCCTCATAGCTACAGAACCATATTCGTGTCTTGATAACTCTCTTTGACCTTAGCACCGCCTCAATTTCACTTTATCATGCCCTCACTTGGGGTCACATTAATCCCACCACTAAGCCAAACCAAGCTCTGATATCACGTGCTATTAGCCACGCGTTGCTTAGACCAAAACCTCGATTCTGTGTGGCACCAAGACTACTTTTAGTCAAGTCAACCTTTTTGAGTCCAATTCTTCATAGACAGATCGTTATTAACTCTTCAAGCCATATACTCGTGAGCTCTTCCTAGCTCATACCCTGTAAGGTCGCACACAACATTTCCAAACTTGATAGGGAGGAACCCAACTCCCATTATCTCATTAGCCCATGATTCTCAGCGTGGCCCTAAGTACCCATCTCTACCTGTAGGCATCAAGCTCCCAAGCATTGACTTGCTTGGCTCATAAGGGTGTATAGCCTCGAATCTCGTGGTATTATCTCATTCTGGCATGGTGATAACCCAACACCATACCCACCTGCATCGTACACAAGCTCTCATACCCAGATCTTGTAAGCATAACACATACTGGTCAGCAACTAGTCCGGAGCCACACTAGGCTCATCTCATCTTACAAAACTTATATCTCAAGGCCTTAACCCTTAGCCTTATTCTAGGTTGCTTGCACACATGATGGACACTTAGTATCATGCCCATCCCACCTTAGGGACTTGTGTGTGCTACCCTAGTCGCAATACACCTTTACCAATTGGCTACAAGAGTCTAGCAGCTTGCCTACCTGCTAGGCCGCATCTCTCAAGCTCGATGGTGTCCCTCCTACACAAACACCATCTCATGATCTTTTTGCCACAAAGAAAGGAAATCGATGGGCATAGCAAACACTACTGTCTAACCCCATGGTTCAACGCAAAGGTGCGATGCAAGGCTCGTCGACCCTAACCTCTCTGGGTTTACCATGATCCGAAGAGATACCATGCCACACTCATGATCCAATGACACCCGCCCACCCAAACACCACTTGTGCCTAAAAGTAGCTCACTTTAGACTAGCCAAGCCTCCCCTGCGTGCTAGCCAAAAGGGTGGTAGACAGCTGACACCAATCATCCTCCTATAAAGAGCATAAGAGCTATCCCAACTATCCTACCAAAAACCATAAGACTATCTAAAATAGGGACATTTTTCTCCCTAACCATCTCAGGGTCATTCTTTAGCCAACTTGAGCTGTTTTTATATGATGTTAAGCCCTTTCTTTTTTTTCGTTTTTCCGTTCCATGATGATCTGTTCAGAGCTGGAAAGAACGAATGAGATATTATGGATGCTGAAAGCAACTCCAGGAATAAAGTTAGCGAACTTTATGCGATCCAATTTTGGCTGGAATGGATTACCGGAGAACATTGTCTCCCCTACCACAAATCTATTGCAGGTTAACCAAATTCTCAACCTCCTCTTCTGGCAAAGCCTGTACCGTACTTATTCTATATAGTTTTTTTTTTTTTTTTTTTGGTGATGGACCAATTCAAAACTTGGATCAAGTAGGGTCCTGACATTATCTTTCCAGTTGCATTTACAAAAGGAACTAAAAAAATCGCTTTACTTCATTCATACGCTTTACTCAAAAATCACATTTTAGGTTGTATATTAGTACACAAAAATTTCTACTTTCAATATTACTGCACCAATATCTACCAAATTATTACAGCAACTTAAGTACTGAACCAAAGAAGCTAGATGTTGGAGCAGAGGGCAGGCAAATGTATGAAATTAAATGAAGTGAATCAGCCTCAGCCTCAGCTCCCTTTTTTTTTATTACACTTATTTTTAACTGTATTCAGCAGAGCTTATGGATCATTTTCCTTTTTATAATAACCGTGCCCCTAGGCTAATACCCATCCATCCGATGCCAACCAAGTTTTTGTCAAATTTTCCCAGCGAATTTAGATAGCGGGCCTGCAGAACAAGACTTGGAAGAACGCTATTAAAAAATGTGGATATGTATATTTTCCAACTTTGAACACGATTCTTCATCACGTACAATTTGTTCGTGAGACCTCAGATAACGCTGTCGTCCCTTGACACTGGACGTCGCTAGCTAGTTGAAAAGGTCAGCGGGAATGGGAGTTTGAGAGCCATGATACGCTGCTCTCAATTGCTGACAAAAATCAGGAATGAGAACCACTAAAACTTCAGAACTTAATCCATGTTTAACGCGTAAACTAGATATGCTAATATTCTATACGGTACATTGATATGGAAATAAACTTTTAGTTTTAACAATCAAAATTCAATAACAAAAACGCGCATGACTAGATTCTTTTGTGAAACTACAAATAACGTTCTTGTAGCCTTTGCCACTCGACTAATTTTGTCTCAACTGAGTGTCATCGTACGAGAATTTTATAAATAATATTCAGCTAGTTCATAGGTTAGTGAGAAAACTTACAATATAAATTATGAATATAAAAGGAAAAATAGAATATAAAAATAAAATAATTTAAAATTTTAGTAATAATTATATATGAATTTAAAAAAATAAAAAAAATTTCATATTTTCGTAACAACACCAAATTATACATACAATTTTTATATAAAATATAATATAAATATAAACATTTTAATATTTTATGTTACATGAAAATATGAATTATTAGATTACTTCGAAATACACTCTGGTTCACCAAGAGCTTCAAATGGGGTCCACTGTTTGACAAAAATCATAAATGAGGACCATTCAAACTCAGTGCAAATGTAAATGGTCAAACAATTTAAACTTTTGTTAAATTGCTAAATTCAGAGTGCAAGTTTAGCAGTTTATTGGGGTTGGGGCAACTTCCACAGACCTCACTCACTTAATACCCCCGCAAGATACTTCATATATTTTGTCAAAATTTCCAAATTCATATAGTCCAAGTTTAGTAGTTTATTTGTTTGGACAACTTCCACAGGCCTCACTCACTCTGCACCCCCACAATATTAGTTGTATATTATTTGCATATGTAGATAGTCAAACAATTTAAACTTTTGTTAAATTTCCAATTTCATAAAATCCAAGTTTAGCAGTTTATTTCGAATTGGAGGTTCCTAAGCTTTAGGTTTGGGCAACCTCCACAAACCTCACTCTGCACCCCCATAAGAGACATTATATATTATTTCCTTTGTGGTTCATCAATTTCAAAGTTTTTTTTTAATCTTTTTCTCTCCATGATGTGGAATTAAAAATATTAAAAAAAAATTTGTCGTCCAACTCATTTGAAGCATATAACTCAATTGTCAACTACTTAAGCTAAGTAATTGATACAATTAAGAATACAAATGATACATTAGTACTCGTAAATTATTCGAGTTTAATTCAAATAAAACTTGAATTCGACTCAAATATTATCGAGTCGAACTCGAGTTCGAGTAACTCGACTCATCAATCGAGCGAAATTTGAACATTCTTATACCCGATTCAAATAGCTCGCGAGCCTAATTAAGTTTTTATATTTAAATATTTTTTATTATTTTAATTAATAAAATATCTTGAGCTCGAGCTAGAGCTAGAGCTAGAGCTTGAGCACAAATAATTGAGATTTTATCGAATATAAGAATCGAAATTAATTTTATATATTAATCGAGTCTAATCGAACAAGCTCGAATAATTTGATTTTTATATCCAGTTAAGCTCGAGTTAAAAAAATAAAACTCGATCGAGTTTGAACCGAGTTTCGAGCCTCAAATTTCGAATCAAACTTAAGTTCGAACTTAATACTATATCAACTTGAACTCGATCGATTACACCTCCAATACAATCAAGGATTTCCATGTAAATGTAATACTTGGAGGAAACAACAAAAACAGCAAAATAAGCCACGTTAAAAGGAAAAATAATTTTGTATTGCTTCCATCCACTTGGGAATCATCAGACTAATGCTCGTCTGATGAGGAAGTGTTATTCACTTGTTTAGAGCTTAATTAGATACATGTAGTTGAATACCAATATCTCTATCTACCAGAAACAGCCTACTTCAAGCAGCTGAGATACCCTACTCATAGTTGGTCGAGACAGGGGATTGGCACCACAACATAGGATTGCAATATTTAACACGAATGATAATTCATCTTCAAGTTTTTGGTCCACAGGAGAAGAGGGACGGGGATCTAAGACATCTTCCAAGCCGATTTTCTGATCAGGGGATGAATGGAGATAGGATATAAGTTCCCCAGGATGGTTTCCCATCAAAACTTCAAGTGCCAAAACGCCATAGCTATATACATCGCATTTTTCTGTGACTGCCATGGAGTAAGCAAGCTCTGCAGCAACAAACATTCTTTGATTGATGATGGAAATTTTCAACCTTATTTTGCAATAAATATATATATATATATATATAAATGTTCCTCTAAGTTATATTGATGATGTTGTTTTGCTATTTTACTTTCAAACCAAAACTGGAAATTAAGAACAGTTCATTGCCACTAAATATCCAATTTCTCACATAAAAATTCGTTTGAGAATATTGAAAAAATTACCGCTATTATGAGCATGGAAGTTTTAACAATGGATTTTCCGAAATCAGCTAAAGATTAAGTGATATATGGCTCAGGATTCTTAGATCATGAATACTCAAGTGCGGAGAGACTATGAGAGAAAGCGAGAGTGCAAATGCAGATTACGTGGAGCAACATAGCCATAAGTTCCTGCAACTGCAGTCCAGTTGGATGAGTTAGGATTCAACAACCTTGCAGTGCCAAAATCTGATACACAGGCCTCAAGTTCAGGGCTCAATAAGACATTCTTGCTCGAAATGTCTCGATGAATTATTGGTGGAACGCAATCATGATGCATATACGATAGAGCATGAGCTACCCCTTTAATAACTCTAATCCTTTTCGTCCAATCTAATTCCTTTGCTCCTTCGTCGTTGCTCAAGATCTTAGCCAAGCTTCCCCTTTCCATAAACTCATACACCAAAAATAAATGTCTAATTTGAGAACAAAATCCATAGAGCTTTACAATGTTTCGATGCCTTATCTCTGTCAGAGCTGCAATCTCATTCTTGAAACTTTTCACCTCCTCCATCTCTATCTCACCATGGGAGCTCAACTTCTTAACAGCAAATACTTGGCCATCTGCCATTTCTGCTTTGTAAACATCTCCAAATCCTCCCACTCCTATGCAACATGTCTCGTTAAAGTTCTTTGCAGCTTCAAGGATGTCTTTGTACATGAATTTCCCATTAAACTGCCATATTGGGAAAAGATTTTCTCTTATTGGTATGTCTTCAAGTTCCGACTGATTTACTGATCTCTGATGAAGAAATGCTAAAATCCATATGCAAACCATTACAAAGACTAATATACTTGACAAGGATGCAACAACAATAACAACAATCTTGTTCTTATCATTTCCACCGTTCTTCTCTGTAGATGTGGCACTGCAGGGTTTTAAACCTTGTCTTTCGCCCCATAGATCTTTGTTGCTGCTAAAAGCCTCTGGTTGAGCTGACCGGAAGAAGTTGCTTTTGGGAAGAGGACCCTCCAAGTTATTGTCTGAAAGATTAATGGACACCAAGCTCCAAAGATTGCCAAGCGAAGAAGGAACTTCACCAGAAAGATTGTTGTGGGATAGGTTTAAGTTTTCCAAATTTGTAAGCTTCCCAAACTGCCATGGTATCTCTCCAGAAAGTGAATTATAACTTAAATCTAGTGAACCTTGTAGGGCTACAAGATTACCAATTTGATACGGAATTGTACCATTCAAGCGGTTTTCATTCAAACGTAAATTCTGCAGCTTGGAACAGTCCCCTAACTGATATGGAATTGGCCGGCTGAGTCTATTTGTCGAGAGATCTAGAGACTGTAAATTCGATAGTCTTCCAATTCCTGCGGGTATTTGACCTGAAAGCTTGTTATCATTCAGGCTTAAGGAAAACAATTTCCATAATTTTCCAACTTGTGAAGGAATGATTCCCGAAGGTTGGTTGGAAGAAAGGTCAAGCTTCACTAATTGGTTCAACTGACTAATCTCATCAGGGATCTTACCACCTATCATACTACCGGCAGCTTTCAGCAGTGTCAAGTTCCGATATTCTCCCCAATTTGATGAGAGCTCACCACTCAGTTTGTTGTAACTCAAGTCAATATATGTGAGGTTTGGGTACACACCAAAATCTTGGGCTATGTTTCCTGTAAGTTGATTATATTCAAGCCGAACTCTGTACGAGGTCTTGCAATTCCTCAGACTCTTTGGGATGGGACCTGAGAAGTTGTTGAAGGAGGCACTGAAATTGACAAGCTTTCCACCTCCACAAACTTGTGACAATAAGTTACCACTGAAGTTGTTGACAGCCAGATGTAGAACTACTAATGATGAAAGATTTCCCAGCTCGTCCGGTACAAGACCAGTTAAGTGGTTTATGTGCAAGTATAGAATATTTAACTTGCGTAAAGTTCCAAAACTAACACGAATGTTTCCTGAAAGTCGAAGACTGGAAAGCTGTAGAACAGTTAAGCTGCTCAAATTACCCAAAAATGGAGGGATAGGCCCATAGAAAAGACTCCCATCTAGAGCTAGCAAAGAAAGATGTTTCAAATTCCCTATCTCATTAGGAATTCTGCCACTAAGTAGAGTATCTTGAAGGAGAAAATTTTTGAGACTAATGAGGCCTGTTTTCGATCGACTAGTTCCATCGGGGAATAAAGACGGGTATAACTCACCCGTTATGTTGTTTCGTGAAATGTCAAGCTCATAAACTTGAGTGAGATTGGCAAGAGAGATAGGAATCTGGCTGTTAAAAGAATTTGTGGAAAGATCAAGGAACTGGAGTTTTGAAAGCAAACCAATGTTGGAAGGTATTTCGCCCGTGAGCTGGTTTACTTTAAGATCAAGCCGAAGAAGGTGCGGGAGGGAAGGCAAATCTAATTTTTCAATGGCCCTCTCAGACCTGTGTATGCAAGATTTATTGCAATTACATTTTGTGATACCCCAGCCCAAATAATAATTGGATTAGACTAATACCAAAGCTCATCAGTTTATTAAGAGACTAATTAGTAAAAAAAAAAAAGGCTAAGTTATTAAATGAAAGAAAACCTAGGGCTAGACTAATATCAAAGCTCACCAGTTTATTAAGAGACTAATTAGTAAAAGAAAAAAAGGCTGAGTTATTAAATGAAAGAAAACATAGTTATAGAGAAACAGAAAGGAAATAGGAGTTTTTCTTCCTCATCTTCCTTAGGGTTAGAGAATATGAAAAATCAAGTTGACCATTCAAAATCAGAGGCTACAATCAAGTTAATCCCTTAAAAGTGAGTATATGCCCTTTTTTTTATTTAAGAAAAAAGTATCACGTTGATTGCTATTATTTGGAGTTGAAGTTTTGAGAGAAAAACCAAGAAAAAATATGAAATCTTTCATTAATCTTCATGATCTATTTGGGTAAATTACTAGACTTTGTTTATTTCATGTTCTTAAGATTTATTGATGATTATTGAATAGAGTTTAAAGGCTGAAAGTAGGGATTTGAATTTTTTTAAAGATTGAAAGAGAAATTCTGTTTTTGGATGAGATGCTATGATCTGCAATAGTGAATAAAATAGAATTCTGTATTAATGGATAGATTTTTGCTATAATTATTATATATTTTTGGAAAGTATATTGAATCTACTTTCTAATAAAACAAACGGAAGTCGAATCGAATTTTTTATGAAAAGTTGTCTAATTTTTACTTAAGGATATGTAGGCTATAAGGCTGCAGTATTATGGTTAAATTTCAAAAATTTTCTTAATTATGATACAAGGATTTACAAATTAAGCCATATATATTTGGAAAGCTTATTGAATCTACTTTCCAACAAAATAAGCAGAATTGAATTTCAAATTTTTTATGAATAAATACGTAATTTTTATTAGAAGGTATACATGCTGTCTGGTAGCAGCATCTGACGTGGATTGTAAAAATTGTTATAATTAATCTATAAGGAATCACGAGATGGATCATATATGGTTAGAAAGCTTATTGAGTCTAATTTCTATTGCATTAAAAAGATTTTAATTCTAGGTTAGATATCTTGAGATATGGTTGTTTTAGTAAAAGGAGTTCATGCTACGAGTATTAATTAGTTGAGTTAACCCTTGTGTAACTTAGTTGATTTTTGCATAAATGGTCTCAAAAAGGGTTGATTAAATTCTGATGTGTTGAAATGATCTTGAATAGGCTATTAATTATTTGGGAAGAAAAACTAGGTGACGGAATCGAAAAGAGGTAAGTAGAATCTCACACACTTTGCTTATTTTTGAACGTATGTATATACGTATGTTTCTAAATAAGTAAATGTTTTATTTCTTTATTTTCAATATATGAAAATAGGATCAAGCATATGATTATTTTGTGTTTTTTCTATGTAAATGATGGATCATGCTTATGAATGAAATGAGAAAATGATTTATGTTTAAAGAATGATTTTATGATGGCTATGTTTTTACATCCCTGGGAAATGGTATCAATTATACAAGAACTCGTTATACGACCCTGGCTAATGGGTAATAGTAGTTAGCAAAGACATAATCATACGACCTTGCTAACGGGTAATAGTAGTTAGCATAAGGCCCTTGGCTAGCGGGTATAATAGTTAACAATGATCATGAAGATGAAATTGTTGATACGGCCAATGTGACAGGTTATAGCAGTGACCGTAGTTAACGATAAACGAATGATAATGATGATTTATGATGATTTTAAAGATTGATCCATGATTTGTATATAAAGATGATTTACGATGATTTTTAATGATTGATCCATGATTTGGTTTGATTACGATATTTGAATGATACCATATTTTGCAATGATATATGAATTGACATGTTTTTATATTAATTTATGAATTTGTGAAATGTTTGACAAAACGATGATCTTTAAAATATTTTGACATTATGATTTGATGAATATTTTGAATGTTCTATATAATATGTATGAAAAAATATATTTGATTCGGTAAGGTGTGTGAGCCTATACTTGCTAAGCTATGGTTTGCGTATTTCCCTTTTACGTTTTCTTTACAGATGAGTAAGTGATAAGTTTGCTTAGTTTTGTGAAAAGCTAGAAGATCTAATGGGAAAGATTACTTAGTCGTTAGAGACAATGTTGGCCAATGAATTCTTATGAAATGGTTTTGCATTTTTATGTGATTTATATTTGGATATATAAAAATGTATCATTAGTTGGATTAAAGATATAGATTTTACTGGGCAAACTATATTAGTTTATTGAAGAATTTTAGAATGATTAAGAAAGAAAGCTTCGTATTACTTTGGAGTTTATTTCAAGGTAATATGGTTGTGTTACGTCTTAGTCTTAGGGTGTGACATAAAGTGGTATCAAAGCCTAAGTTGTGATCTTTAGAGAATTTTTAAGAGTTGGATTATGATTTGTAGATTGTGATAATATTTCCTTTAAAGGCTTAAATTATGTTTCTTAGAGATTTTTTAAGAGTTCAGGTTATGATCCTTAAACTATGTGAGATGTTAAAGAGCTTATAGTATGATTTTGAGAATTTTTTAAGAACTACAATTATGATATTTGAAGATTTCTAAGAAGTTGAATTATGATAATTAGATTATTGATAATTTTTAAGAACGTAGCTTATGATTTTTGGATTGAAAGAGATTCTATGAGTATGGTTATGATTCATATACTATGCGAAGATTTTTAAGAATTTAGATGATGACCTCTGAATAATGTGATAATTTTTCAAGGACATGGTTTAATCCATAGACTATATTTGTGAGTATGAGTAAATGATTCGATGAATTTTGGAGTAGTTAAAGTTTTAATGAATTTTGAGAAATCCATGATTCAATGAATTCTTAGAATAATTATTTTGGTTGATATTTACATATTACTTTTGGATCTTGTAGTTAAAAGAAAGTTTAATTACTTTGATATAGTGCAATTTTATAAGTTAAAAAAATTTTTGATGTGACTTATAATGAAACATATTTTATGAGTTAAAAGATTATTTAAGAGAATAATTTGATCATTGGAGATCCTATGGGTTTGAGAAAAGACTTTCAACTTAATGAGGTTTTTAAATTATTTGATAAGTATTAAGTGAATCCTTGATCATGGATTCACATTGGAATAGGATTGTACATTGTTGGAATTAAAAGTATAGAATATTGGAGTCAAAATGAAATAATATGTTGAAAATTTGAAGTAATTATTTTTGGAATATAGTGTTTGAGAATTTATTTTGATAGATTTAGTTCAAAATGTTATAATTGTGGTAAATAGTTTAATGTACGTAAAGAAGGATATTCACTTGATTCGATTCTACATTTTTATTGAGAAAGTATTTAAGGTTTGATCATGTGAGTTGGACATTTGTATAGTTAATTTAAAGTTAGATCATTAAATTTTTATTTGGGGTGTATTGATTTTTTTTAATGGCTAAAATGATTAATTTGTGATTATAGTTTTTAATTTAAGTATACTATTGGATTCCTTTGACTTTTATATTTATGGAGAACATTGCCTATAGTGGTACAAGGTTGTGTGCTTGTGGTACAAGGTTGTGTACTTAGCTAGGAATTAAATTTGTGGATAAAAATTAAAGTTGTGGTTATATAGATGATTTAGTAAGGAAGTTGGTTTTAAAGGAGTAATCGATTTATATGTTTTGGCTAAGAATGATTGTTTGAAATCTTATAAGGGCAAAAGATTGGTTGAAATCTTACAAGTGATGATTTTGTGTACTTGGTGCAAATTCAAATATTTGGAGTTTTTATTGTTTAAATTCTATAAGAGAATTTTATTTATGGATTATGATGTATAGGTTTTGACTTTGAAGTAGAGATGATAACAATGTATTTGGTAAAAGAGAATTTGAGACATTATGACATTTGTGGAGATTATGAAGAATCGGTTGTTATATGATAATTGATATATTAAATAAAAAAAATAATATTCGAAATTGGAGACAACTTAGGTAACGAAAGATTTATGTTTGAATTTACATGGTGTAAATTTATGGATATGATATACAGCATTGATTTCATATGTTTTATAATGGTTAATCGATAGAAAATTTTATATCGTCGATAGAGAAGAAAAAAAATTAAAGTACTATGTAATTTTGTTTTGGTGACTAAAGTATTTGTTGATATTGTTATTCAACTTTAAAGTTGTATATGGTTATGAATATCCGACGTAAAGTGAATTACATGAAATTTTGTAGACATATGTTTTTCTTATCATGAAACAATGTTATGAAAGTTAATTTGTTATAATTTTATTGAAAGAGAATATCAGAGTGCGCAATGGAAGCCTGATTTGTTTTAAGTTCTAAATTTTTATACTATTGTTAGTAGAGAAAGTGATGAATCTTTAATAAATAAGGATTAATAGATTTTGGGTAAGAATATTTTATGTTCCCTTTATTTTTTAGGCTTTATCATTTATTGATATTTTTTTAAGAAGTGCTTATGTCATGACTTAAAGAGAAATATTTTATAACGATAGTCATAAGACAAATATTCAATGATTTATTTTGAGGTTTTGTATGGAAGTAGATTTAAGTCTTAGACTTATTGGGATAAGGACAAAGAAGAAAAACTTTTATTTCTTGAATTTATAGAACAAATGGCTGATAAATTTTGGTTAATTAAACAATAGTTTAAAGTAAGCAAAAGAATTATACCAGAATTTGGAGACATGATTTATAGCTTCAAGTGGTCAATCATTTATACTTGTTATAAGGATTATAAAGTAAGAAAGGATAAGTTTGCATTATGTAAGGACATTTGAAGTTTTTTATAAAGTGAAAGAAGTTCAAAATAAAGAATGTTATCACTCTAATATCTAGTGTACATGATGAATCTATGTTAAGAGAATATTTTGGTAGAAGCTATTTGATTGGATATGAGTATTTAGAAATTTAAGATGATATAAGTTTTAACATATTGAAAATATCTTTTTCAAATGGTTAATTGGAAATAACCATTTTTTGGGCAAAATGATTATTTTTGTCAAAGTTTAATGAAACAATCATACAGTAAGAGATGTGATTACAGAAATGGTGGAATAAGATGTGGATGTAAATCAAGTTTTGAGGACAAAACTTTTTATAAGGAATGGAGAATGTGATACCCCAGCCTAAATAATAATTGGGCTAGACTAATACCAAAGCCAATCAGTTTATTAAGAGACTAATTAGTAAAAGAAAAAGGGCTGAGTTATTAAATGAAAGAAAACCTAGGGCTAAACTAATACCAAAGCTCACCAGTTTATTAAGAGACTAATTAGTAAAAGAAAAAGTGTTGAATTGTTAAATGAAAGAAAACCTAGTTATAGAGAAACAGAAAGGAAATATGAGTTCTTCTTTCTCATCTTCCTTAGGGTTAGAGAATATAAAAAATCAAGTTGACCATTCAAAATCAAAGGCTACAATCAAGTTAATCCCCTAAAGGTGAGTATATGCCCTCTTTTTATTTAAGAAAAAAAATCATCTTGATTGCTATTATTTAGAGTTGAAATTTTGAGAGAAAAATCAAGAAATATTATGAAATCTTTTCATTAATCTTCATGATCTATTTGGGTAAATTAATAGGCTTTGTCTATTTCATGTTCTTAAGATTTATTAATGATTATTGAATAGAGTTTAAAGGCTGAAAGTAGGGATTTTAGTTTTTTAAAAGATTGAAGGAGAAATTTTGTTTTTAGATGAGATGCTATGATCTGCAATAGTGAATAAAATAGAATTCTATATTAATGGATAGATTATTGCTATGATTATTATATATTTTTGGAAAGCATGTTGAATCTACTTTCTAATGAAATAAACAGAAGCTGAATCCAAGTTTTCTATAAAGAGTTGTCTAATTTTTACTTAAGGATATGAAGGCTGTAAGGCAGCAGCATCAGGGTTGAATTTGGAAAATTGTCTTAATTTTGATACAAGGATTTACAGATTAAGCTATATATGTTTGGAAAGCTTATTAAGTCTACTTTCCAACAAAATAAGCAGAATTGAATTTTGAATTTTCTATGAATAAATAGATAATTTTTATTAGAAAGTATACAAGCTTTCTAGCAGCAGCATCTGACGTGGATTTCAAATTTTGTTATAATTAATCCATAAGGAATCATGAGATGGATCATATATAGTTAGAAAGCTTATCGAGTCTAATTTCTAATGTGTTAAAAAGATTTTAATTATGAGTTGGATAACTTGAGATATGATTGTTTTAGTAAAAGGAGCTCATGCTGTTAGTATTAATTAATTAAGTTAACCTTTGTGTAACTTAGTTGATTTTTGTATAAATGGTCTCAAAAAGGATTGATTAAATTCTAATGTATTGAAATGATCTTTAATAAGCCATTAATTATTCGGGGAGAAAAACTAGGTGATGGAATCGAAAAGAAGTAAAATCTCACACACTTTGCTTGTTTTTGAACTTATGTATATATGTATGTTTTTAAATGAGTAAATGTTTTATTTCTTTATTTTCGATATATGAAAATAGGATCAAGCATATGATTATTTTTTGTTTTTACTATGTAAATGATGGATCATGCTTATGAATGAAATGAGAAAATGATTTATGTTTAAAGAATGATTTTATGATGGCTATGTTTTTACATCCCAGGAAAGTGGGATCATCGACATCAGAACTAGTTCTACGACTCTAACAAATGGGTAATAGTAATTAGCAAACACATGATCATATGACCCTACTAACGAGTAATAGTAATTAGCGTAAGGCCCTAGCTAGTGGGTTATAATAGTTAGTAATGATCATGAGGATGAAATTGTTGATATGGCTAATGTCATGGGTTATAGCAGTGATCGTAGTTAACGATAAACGAATGATAATGATGATTTATGATGATTTTAAAGATTGATCCATGATTTGTATATAAAGATGATTTACAATGATTTTTAATGACTGATCCATGATTTGGTTTGATTACGATATTTGAATGATATCATATTTTACAATGATTTATGAATTGACATGTTTTGTCATTGATTTATGAATTTGAGAAATGTTTGATAGAATGATGATCTTTAAAATATTTTGACATTATGATTTGATGAATGTTTTGAATGATTTATATGATATGTATGAAAAAGATATTTGATTCGATAAGATGTCTGAGCTTATACTTGCTGAGCTATGGTTTGCTCATTTCCTCTTTTACTTTTTTTTTTACAGATGAGTAAGTGATAAGTTTGCTTAGTTTTGTGAAAAGCTAAAAGGTCAAATGGGAAAGATTACTTAGTTGTCGGAGATAATGTTGGCCAATGAGATCTTATGAAATGGTTTTGTATTTTTATATGGTTTGTATTTGGATATATAAAGATGTACCATTAGTTGGATTAAATATATAGATTTTACTAGGCAGACTATATCAGTTTATTGAAGAATTTTAGAATGATTAAGAAAGAAGGCTTCGTATTACTTTAAGATTTACTTTAAGATAATATGACTGTGTTGTGTCATGATCTCGGAGCGTGACACATTTCCTGCATTATTATAGGTTATTCCACGCCATCTGCATAGACTTTGAGTAGTAGCAATGGCAGGAGCTGGAGCAAAAGATGACTAGGAGAATAGACTAATTTTCGAGGCTTTCTTTCCGTTTGAGCAAGGTCTCAGCTTCTCTACCTGGGGCAGAATTGGCTTTCTAGGAAGAAGGCAATACCAATAAAGCTAGAAACAGAGTAAGAGAGAGATACTTTTCTTAGTAATTAGGCATAGTTTCACAAGGCCTTTTCTTTTCTTTTTTTTTCCCTCTAGTTCTGGTATTCAATGGCAATGGCATGATTTGCTTATATAGGGTATAAGTGACCTCTTGGCTTCTCACCCAACTCGCAAGTCAGAAGACAATGTTTGTTAAGACTCCCAAATCCCACGTTAATGTCAAATACAAACTACAAGTTGAATTGACATTTGTGACAAATTCCCATCAAGATAGTAAAATCATAGTTGAATCATACCTTGCAAAACGAAACTAGTCTTTTAATCAGCATATTTTCTTCAAAATTTTTATCACAACTTATTTATTGTGTCAAAAGAATTTTTCGTCAATCAGTATTAAAACTAGAAAAGAAACGAAACGATATAAATTGAATCAAAATCTTAAATGGTTGACTTGAAGCTCAATCCCAACAGAACTTGCAGGCCTATAATTGATCCTCTTACGTCATATTTGGTGTATAAGATGATCATAAAAAAGATAAAATAATAATCATCTTATATTATATTTGATTTGTATTTAAAGAAAGGGATTAGATTACAAAAAGATTAAATGTCCTCTTCGTATAAGATAATTCAATCTTCTCAAAATGAAGAGGATTATTTTTAATCTATGTGATCAATCTTACATTTATTATTATATCTTTAAAAATTATATCAATAATATAAATTATATAATATTGACTAATAAATAAATTATCTTATCATAATCTTTGTACACATCAAATACAAGATAGTATGATATTATTTGATGTAATCCTAATCATAATATTATTTTATCATATCTTATCATAACCTTATTTATCAAATGTATCCTTAGTAAATATAAGTCATTTTTACTTGATCATTCTTATCAAATATATAAGTATTTTCTTTTACTATTAATTATTTTTTAAAAATTGTTAAACTTTCTTGTAAGTGATGTTTAATTGACACCCTTTTTTTTTTGCTTTTATGTGAAAAAAAAAAAAAAAAAAAAAGCAAACTAAAGGTTACTATAGTATTTGCATATGATTTTAAAAGACATTTGGCTTTATTTTGGAGCTCAATTCGACGGTATAGCCATAAAAAGCATATTTCAATTAGGTGAGAACCCTCCCAAGCTTCTAAATGGACTGTAATTAGTTAAGTAGTACATAATTAAAAATTAAAAAAATGATAAAAAAAAAGAGATATTTGACTAAGTAGTTAAGATTTTAATTAAAAAATAAAAATATGTATTATGAAAAAAAAATAGAAAAGGTTACTATCAGTATTTACAAATGATTTGTATGGCGCAAAAATAATAAAAGTAACTGTGTAATTACTAATTAACTCTGTATATAAAATATATATATATATATATATAAAGTATAAGCCATTAATTCAAAGACACATTGAAATAAAAATAAGGTGGAACTGTTAACCTAAGGACATAATAATAAATTAATTATATAGTTGGTAGCAATCCAAAGTCATGTAAATCTCCCTACTACTGAATCTCAAAATGAATTAGACATGGCCTTAAAGAGAATTAAGCAAACAAATTTAGTAAAGGACAAAAAAAGGTTAAGCCGCAGTTCCAGAAACTGATGCTTCACCGGGGAACACGACAACGTCATATGGAAGCCCAGCAACTGCAGCTCCAATGACGGGTCCAACCCAGTAAACTACTTGGTTCTTGAAGCAACCAGCAATGACAGCAGACAAAAAGGCCAATGCAGGGTTCATTGACCCTCCAGCGAATGGACCAGCGGCCAAGGCCATGGCTCCTGCCATCAATCCTATTGCCAAGGGTCCAACGGTGCCAAATGGACCAGTTCTAGGGTCATCAGCAGCATAAACGGTGTATACCAATGCGAATGCAAGCACGCCTTCCAGCATGGATGCTCCGAATCCAATCATTTCATTTGCAATCGTATAAGTTGGGACATGCTGCAAAAATTACAGGCACTTTTAAATAAATTGGCTTTCCTTCGTGGTCAGAAGTATTTTACCTGCCAAAAACTTTTAGCACAAATCTTCGAATTTGATTGTTCATGTAAAGCTTCTTAAGAAAGAAGTGCAAAATCATTTATCCTTTTTTTTTTAACTATGATTTCTGTAAAACATTGTTGTTCGCAGGAAGGAAAAGATGAAGGAATGAAATAGGTCGAAGGAAAGATAAGGATATCTTTTTCATAAAAAAACGGAAAGGAAATTGAATAGATTTACGCAACTTCACATCCAGGAAATCCAATATTTTCATAAATCAGAGAAAAATGGAAAGAAAACTGTCATGGAATTTGAACTAATTGTTTTATTTTGTTCTATACTTGCCCCTTCTGTCTTTCATTTTTCATCATTTGTAGCAAATATAACAATAACTTTCCTCTGTTTTATCCCTTTTTCTCTTTTGTCCAATCAAACGTAGTGTTAAATAAATTAAACAAAGTTGTATTGCAGTTTTCTTACTGCAAAGTTTACCATTTAAAGGTAATGAAAAACAGAACAAGAGAATAACCTGTGCTTGTAAATGAAGTTAACAATCGTGATAGAACTGGATTCCCATAAACTTTAGTAGTAACACTTTTTTTTTTTTAATCTGCAGAATTGAACTACATATGCAACAGATGAAACAGAGTCATTTCATACCTGTGAAACAGTAGTGACCTTCAACAAAAGGCAAGCCATGACAGAGGTCAACATCTGAGAAACCCAGTAAAACAGAGCAGTTAGGACATAAAAAAAATTAAAGTATCTACTGTATTGTGATGATTGGACTAACCTTGAAAATGCCATTTTTTTTCATTTTAATCAAACTTGAATATCATCTATTTACTACATTGATATTGAAATAAACTATGACACAATTGTTAGTATTAGCTTTTTGAATAATCTCTTAAGATTATTTGGTTGATGAAAAAGTAGCTTTCACACCAAGCTACCAAATTCTTGGACGGCAATTTGATCACATTTTTATAATTATTTTTCTGGGTAAGAATCAGCTATTTTTAATTGCCTTATTGATGTAAAAATTTTTGTATATGTTAATCCTTAAGTCTCATTATATTTGTTATTTATTAAATTTTGGATCAAATAAATTCAATTTTGGTCATTATTTTAAGAAAATTGTAAAATTAAAAAAAAAAAAATTTGTAAAGTTTGAATTTCAAAATTTTAAAACATGTTTTTTAAAAGTTTTAATTCAATATAATTTTTTTAAAAACAATTGTCAAATTGAAGTCTACTGAAAAAATCAAATATAAACATACAAAATAGTTAAGAGGGACTAGTAGATTTATGTTGATTGAAATTAAACTTAAATAATATCATCATCTGAAAGACAGCTAAATAATTGTTTATGTGATTTGCCTGTGTGGAGTGTGATTGTTTATCTTTTACGGGAAGGAGGAGTGGGCTGGTTGCATATTAGCTTTACTGGTGGGTCGGGCTTTTACTTTGCACTACTTTGTGTTTCTTTGATCATGAAGGAGAGGGTGTATATAGTTCTTTATAATTGGCCAAGAGGAGCAACCCCAGGGATTCTCCATGCTTCTATGAAACCTGTCAATGGGATTTTCAATTCACTTGAATTCTTTAGGATGTATACTTTTTTTCCATATTTTGTTTTCTTTTTCTGTTTGTAGAATAATTCTTTCTCTTCTCTTTCCCTTGTTTCTTGTACCTGATAAAATCCACTGCTGGGAGTGTCCTGTTCTCTCATCGCTGTTCTATAGAGGTAGGATTATTACTTGATAATGATAATATCTTTCAACTTTTTTCTGTTTATTTATTTTATTTTTATTGCTACGACATGGTGGTTTCAGATTCCAAATCATGTAGCTATTAAAATCACTCTCGAGCTCTAGAAGCTGCATATGGATAACAGCCTTTTGGATGTGTATGATTCCCTTCTTTTTCCGTTTTGGTTATAGTTTCGTTGTCTTATCAGTGGTAATTTTTTTTTTTTATTAATGTTCTGTTCATCAAATTGTTATGCAGCTCGCAGTCTGATTTGCCAGCTAATCTTTTTAAGGTATTTCGTCATAACATTTATGAATTTGTCATATGGATGAACTTCCTAATCAAACTCTTTGTGCAGTTAATGGAGCGGCAAGGTTACGGGGTAGAGTACGTAAACCGGTACAAGATGATGACCAGGTCAGATAGCTTCTCAAGTTGATGCCAAACGATTTTATGCTAGCAATTATGGAATCAAATTTTCATTTTGAACTTCTTTATCACATGTTTATTGCCATCAAAAGCTAATTCACCTCAAGAAAGTTTGCTAACTACGTGATATTGGTGGTTGCTTATTTTTGTATAACAACAGTTTTTTTCCCCTTCGTGTGTAACTATCTTCATTTTTTTATGCTAGATAATTTACTGGTATTGCGGGTCTAGGTTCAATGCATGTCTTCACCCAAATTTAATGATCATAAAGACACGAGTACTGTTGGAATAGTTTTAATTCTGATTATGCATGGCACATTTTTCATTGACTCATTACTTGCCCTTGACTAGTAGTGAGCGAAATATATAAGGAACTTCTACGTGTTGCTTCATTTTGCTAATACTGTTTCTCTTGTTTCTTACTTTCAGATTTCACCATCAAAGGGGTCCTTTGGTGATTCTTGTTTGTGGAACTGCCTGTGTTGGGAAGTCTACAAAAGCTACACAACTTGCACATAGGCTAAACTTGCCAAATATCTTACAGGTGTTTATATACTGAATTTTTTGAGATTTTCTTCTTTCATATTTCTTTCATTGTTCAATCTGTTTCCATGTTTGCTGGTGCATTTAAATTTCTGCTTTCTGTTGTTACAGACAGATATGGTTTATGAATTGCTACGCACATCAACCGAATACGTCTAGAATCAATTTACTTTCTTCTCTTCTTGTATTGTTCAGATTTTTATTCCAATATAGAAATTATCCAATCAGATCAAATCAGTGCTCCAAAGTAAATAAAAAAGATGGTTATCAGTAAGGCATTTTCTTGCTTCAACAAAGGGAGGACAGTTGACATTTGTTGTTCTAGTCATATGTTATCAGTTAGGTTTTGTTTTATATGTGGTAGGAAGGTATTGAGCTTTTGGATCAGAATGGATTGTTGTGGTTTTCAAAGTTGTGAAAGGTCACCTGTGCTACTTATTGGTTACAAGATAGAAGTGTATTTCCATAATCACTTCCTACTCCTGATAAAGGTAGATGAAAAGGCACTACCTTATATTGAATAGTGATTGGATTTAAAGCTTTTATTATCATCATCATCATCATCTTAGTTTTTCTTGTTGCTCTCTTTCCATGTGTCTTAGGAAAAGCAGATTGTCCTCAATAGAAAATTCATCTTGTGCAGCTGATTGGCCTGACATCCCTTACTTTTAATTTTTTTATATTGCACAAAAATGCTTACTCTTATTTATTTCAGTGCACCATTGGCTTCCACTCCCTGTATGGGCCTCAATAGAAAATTTATCTTGTGCAGCTGATTGGCCGAACATCCCTTACTTTTAATTTTTTTATATTGCACAACAATGCTTACTCCTCTTATTTATTTCAGTGTACCATTGGCTTCCACTCCTGCATGGGCGCGGGATTTCAGCTCCTCTGAGGAGTTAATTACTGAATTTTGTCGAGAATGCAGGATAGTTTGTAAAGGTAGTTTCTAAATTTTAGCTATTATGAAAATTTCGTCTTTCTTGTAATCATGTAAAAGCAGGTGATTGCCGAGAGATATGTAACATCCAAATAGCATGTCATATGTTTTGCATCTACCTAGAGTTGTTATTGTATTCTAAAGGTATCTTCATCATTGATTTTGTGTTGCGTTGTTTGGCTTCTAGGGTTGAATGGGGATCTAAAAAAGGCAATGAAAGATGCAAAGCCAATTATAATCGAGGTATGTCTTGACATTAAATTGCTGACTACATTCTTTTGCCAACAACCTCACCCTCCATCCTTGAGCCTTCCTGCTTATTCTTCTCTCTTTTTTATCTTTATAGTGCATGGTGATGTCATTACACCCTTATGGGCTCAAGAATTAACAGTGTGATATGTGCATGCCTATAGAGTGCATTATATTTTAAGTGTTTGTGGTTCATATTAATTATTTCTTTGCATTGGTTCATTTAATTTAATAAGTTATTTTACTCAAAAATAAAATCATATAATTTCACGAGGTGCTATATCATTGTCGGGAAGTAAAGTCTCAGGCGTTGTTTATTTTTGTAGCATTGGTCATGAAAGGGTGTGACACATGAATTTCTGAGCGTGTACAATAAAATAAGCATGAAATCTAGTAGATCATGGCCTTCTTTCCATGAATGAATAGATTGTACTCATGAAAATATCAATACCTGTTGCTTCTGCTGTATTTACAGCAATTTTAGCACAAAACTGAGCTCCTATCCTTGGATTTCTGTTGATCTTCGCGGTTATTCTTTTCTGTGATTTGATGAATGTAATAGTTAAAATAAGATATCTAGCCGTAATGGATGTTCTATGGGAGCATGGCTATATGTCTTAGAGCACAGATGCATGTCACACATGTATTATGTTCATGGGATGAAGTGTGAGGTTGGATCTGCTACCATGTTACCCTGCAGATTGCTGTTCTTTCTGGAATATGCAGACTGCCTTTGTATCTGTTTTCTTTTTTTTTTTTTTTGGCTGCAGAAGGTTCTAATATGCTTAAGTATTGTATCATTTTTTTCCACCTTGTCATTGCTTGGGATTCGGAAGCATTGGCATGTTCTTGTGCACTTTAGTGTTTATCACTTTAAAGTGAGTTTTCCTTGTTTCTTATGTCAATAACAGGGAATACATTTGGACCCAAGTATTTATTTAATGGATGATGAGCATAAAACTCCAACTGCTATGTCTGAAGGAAATCGATCGATTGCACTGTTTGTGGCTTCAGATAATGCTTCTACAGTGCAAATGGAGAATAATTTCTCAAGTATACCTGGAAGTAATATGGAAAATAGCCAACCATCCTGTGCCTTTGGGTGAAGATGTGTCTGCTGACCAGGTGAACAAAGTCTCGGAATCTCTAGTGTCCATTGCTTTAGCAACTACTTCAGACAATAAAGGTAGATTTCTGCTCTACATTCTTTCTATTTGGTATACCATCTAGCTCCATTTATAAGCATTTGTTTCATGTGCATGTGTTAGTATTAGAGGCATAGTGAAGGTGCAATACGACAGTTTATTAACAGTGTTTGTGTTCATGCAGGTGAAACTATTAACATACCAAAAGTAAATGGAAGTATTGCTAGAAAAGAAAAATCTGGCCCTGAACCAATAGTAATACCCATAGTTCTTAAGATGGCTGAATTTGATCATAAAGCATGGTTGCTTTCTCTTTTCACTCTTTTATATCTTGCTTTAAATTGTAAAGTATATGAGAAGCTTGTAGTTTTGTTTTAGTAAATAGTATGTGATGCGAATCGCTAAACTAAAGCATTTGAAGAAGATACCAATTCAAATTCACGTTTAGCAAAGATCCAAATTTTGGGGTTGCTTCCGATTTCTCTTTCTAAATTGTTGCAAGAATCCCTCATCAACTGAAACAGAGTCATTCCATACCTGTGAAACAGTAGTGACCTTCAACAAAAGGCAAGCCATGACAGCGGCCAACATCTGAGAAACCCAGTAAAACAGAGCCGATGGGACATTAATATGGCCTCCAATTGCCAAGCCAAAGGTGACGGCCGGGATCACATGTCCACCGGAGACGTTTGCAGCAATGTACACTGAGGAGGACAACGCAAAAGTGTTTGCAATGGCGACTAACACCAGGCTAGACGGATCTATTGCCGAGTCCGACATCAGTTTACCTGGCAAATGACAAGTTGGAAATCACTTTTTTGACGTTTTGGAAAAACCTCGGGAAAGTGAAAATGGCAATTAAAAGCACTAACGTGAAGCCATGGTGGAACCAACAACTGCAAACACAAAAGAATGTGGAGATGAAGTCTGCAAGATACACTCTAAAAGTATTGGAAGTAACATATGGCTGGAACCGAAAAGTGAACGATGCCGGAGCCATTTAGCCAAGAATCATGGAAATGGAATTTTAGTGGCGAAAAGATATTTTATGAGTAGAGTATAGGCTTGGATTCGCTTTGCTTTTGAATCTTTACTAACAAGAGGACATGAAGGGCAAGCCAAGTTTATAACAAGGCAAAAAAGGCTGCAACTTTGTCGTGGCGCTTGAAGTACAATAATTAACCGTCCAGTAGCCACGTGGAAGGCTCCGGGTTGCGAGTTTTCTGGCCAAGTGTTCTGAGGTTATACCGTTATGCTGATCTAGTTTGCTGAAAGCGTGAAACTCATCCGTGGACTCGACTTGGGCTTGTTTATGATTTTGTTTAGAGTTGGATGCAGGTCGATTCAAAATATTATAATTATTTAATTGTAAAATATTTTTAATTTTTGAATGATAATCATAATTTAAATATACATACTTAGGTTTAAACCTCAATTTTAGAAATGTCAATCATATCTGTCTATGAATAGTTAGACACTTTTAATATGCATTTTAATATTTACTTTAGTGCCATTTTCTTTTCTTATTTTGATTCATTTATGATTTCAATTTATTTTAATGTTTAGTTCTAAGATTAAGATCATTTCACCATTTTTTATCTTACAAATTATTAGGTGAGCTCTATGTAAATCAATTTTCATCATAAAAAAAAAAAAATTTTAAGAATTCATAATTGTTTTAAAATAAAATATATGCTTTGCTTTTTGTAATCTATATGCATAAAGTACCAAGGAAAACCCAAAGAAAAAAAATGTAGAATTTATATGCCTAACAAGTATTAAAATAAAAAAGAAAACAACCTAAGTTTGGTCTTGCAAAGTTTTTCTTCTTTAAAAGGTATGAATTCCCTTTCTTCCTTCATTTTTTCTAAAATACACCAACAAGTAAGAATTAAGTAAAAGACCTTCAAAGTTTTAAATTTTCATTAAACATTATGACTACAAAAATATAAATAAGACATTAAAAAAAAAATAAAGTATCTACTATATTGTGATAATTGGACTAACCTTGAAAATGCCATTTTTCTTTTCATTTTAATCAAATGTGAATATCATATTTACTGCATTGATATTAAAATAAACTGTGACACAATTGTTACTATTAGCTTTTTGAATAATCTCTTTTTACTCTTTGGTTGATGAAAAAGTAGCTTCACATGCGACACTATTGGACAGCAAATTGATCACGTTTTTATTATTATTTTTTTGGGTTAAGAATTAGCTAATTTCAATTGCCTTATTGGTGTATCAATCATTGTACATGTGAATTCATACGTCTCATTATATTTGTTATTTATTAATTTTTGGATCAAATAAATTAAGAAAAACATAAACTTAAATAAAAAAGATTTGTAAAATTTGAATTTCAAAATTTTAAAATATTTTTTAATTTTAATTCAATATAATTTTTTTAAAAAATAATTGTCAAATTGAAATCTATTGAAAAAATCAAATATAAACATGCACAATAGATAAGAGGGAATAGTATATGTATGTTGATTGAAATTAAACTTAAATACTATCATCATGCATGAAATGGTTATAAATATATATATATATATATAGTAGCATAATAATAAAATCCAATGCTAGCTCACATCTTATTTAAACCGACTTTGGGATGAAAACTGCTCAAGAAATATATACTAATCATATATTAACATAAATAATATAAAAAGCAAGGAAAACGTGACTGGCCAATAATGAACTAAGTCAAAATGTGTGGATCTAACTCGGCTATCGTGCAGGTTCAAAACTGCAAATTTTTGGCGTCCACGTAAACCCCGTAAAATCGTGAAATATCAAAATCAAAGATCACAAGTTTGTTTGTCTTTGAAACAAAGAAATATATACACACAGTTGATTCCTTTTTGCTTGTTTTAACGATTTGGTTTGATCTCATAGCGAAGAAAACGGAGCTCTGTACCTTATCACAAACTATCGTTTTCTTTTCTACATGGTCGAGAATTATTGGAAATAAATTCCAATTTATCATGAAAAATAGAATATTAAATCCAATAGTAACTGGAAATTAATCAATAATCATCCTATATTATACATATGCAGCAACAGAATAAAAGTTTCAAGAACTCGACACACCCGAAATTCGAGATCGATCCTTTCTTTGATCGCCGCCTCAAAGATTTCATGGCCTTTTCTCTACGGTAACTCTCGAGCACATCTTCCTTGTACAATATTAATTCTCTACTGTCCTTTATATCGTCGGTGCCGAAAAACACGTCTCCGACAGTACCACGATTCAATGACGAATGGTAGAAAGAGTCAAAGAGTGGAAAAGATGAGAAGGGAGAAGGAGAAAACTGCGTTATGTATTGCCTTCCACCGCCGCCGCCATCGCGGTCGTAGTTGGGAATTCCTCTAGCCATTGATGTAGAAATTAAGGTTAGGAGAACGGAGCGAGAGAGGGAGTTGAAAGTTAAATAACAGTGATTCAGAGCTTCAATTTGCTTGAAGATTTAGATGGGAAGAAGAAGAGAATAAATTAATTGTTCTACACCATTTGGGAAATGGAGAAGACTTACCGATAGATGATAGGTTTGACAAGAGAAGAGATGGGATTAAGTATCAAAGAGGATGGCTCCTATCAAGAATTAACTACGACCTTTTGCTGAGATGGCGTTTTCTCATTGGATGATTTCTTTTTTTTCATATGTCATGTTTTTGGTCGAACAAAATCCTTCCCTTTTATTTTTAATCTTTATTTCTGTTTTAATACATAATAATACGCATTCAAACATAACTTCATTCATTATAATTAAATTACAAAAGAATATAAAACATCTGAACATTAACTTCAATATTTGATATTATATTTTTTATTTATAAAAAAATTAGGTTCGATTTCTTTTTATAATTGAACTTTATATCTTTCAATATAAAAAAAAAAAAAAGGATTAGATGCTTTTTAAGTGGGAAAGTTACAAATATAGCATTAAAAATTAAACTTGTTCATAGATCGGCTCAAGATCTTAGTATGTTGAATCACTGGGAGTTTGAAAGTAAAAAACCCTTCCTTATCTGAGAGAAAAATAATCTCTTTCTTTTTGACCAAAAAAATAATCCCCATTTACTATAATTTAAAAACGTTGCTTCTTGATTTGTATAAATTAAAATTTTAATCACAAAGTCCCTTTTGGGACATCCGATTAAAAAGAAAAATTTAATCGTAAAAGATTTAATTTTGAATTGAGTATTTAAAATATATATATATATATATATATATATATATTGCTATGCTGACACTCTGGGTATTGGCCTAATTGCAGCCTACAAACGTAACTCGTAGCCTCGTATGCTAGTCTTATTTAATGCATTGTCATGGGACCAGCTCTAAAATGGTAGATCTAAGTCATATTGACAACTTGTCCGGAGCTGACACTAGAACTTAGAAGTGCGAGACTCCGTGTTTTTTTTGCTGGCTGGGTTCCAGAAAAAAAGTAAACCAGCCAAAATTCATATTTCACACGTATAGAGAGAGAAACCTAGGCGCAAGCCGCCAGAAGGATAACAGTTCAGACCAAAAAAAAAAAAAGTTGTCATTCTTCACTTTCAGTGTCCGGTGCTTTTTTTTCCTTGATCTGAAATTGAAATCTCTGTTTGTCAGAAATTTTATCTTTTCCTTCCCTTTTTTCCTCCTCCACTGTTTGGCTAAATATGATTATGCATTGGGGAATATGTATATATGTTATTATCAACTAAGTGGTAATAATATTTATAAAAAAATGAAAGCTTAAAATAATGTTCCTAGGCTAGCGTACAAGCACAATTTTTAACATGCAAAATGAAAGCATAACGAATGATTGCACAAACGAAACATGATTTTCTCTAGCAAAGAGGCAAAATATAAAACTTTCAAAGGCTCATCCTGGTTATAAAATGGTACTCAAATTAGAGCTATGCTTTTGTATTTTCAAAGCACAAAGAAATGAAACATGACCCAATCTGTTTTGCAGGTTCCATATCCAAATTTTAGTGCCTTGAAGCCTTAGATTGTTTGCTTACTCTTAAAAGATGAACACGAATGTGAAAGTACCCTTACTTAAAAAAATAAAATTACGTCAGATGAGCTGAAACTTGAGGAGTTGAGTGGGGAAGCCACATAAAGTAAAGCATCCATAATCCAAGATGAATCAAAGATCAAACAGGAAGAAAAAAATTGAATTTTCTTTCTCTACCGACGACATTAGGCATTATTAATTTTTAATCTAAGCAACGTAGGAGGTTTAACAACCGGACGGACCCTCGTCTTGAAGAGAAGAAAACAGAGCCTGTCCACAGTGAAATACAAGAATCCTCCACTAAACTTTTCCCCACAAAGCAATGCCATGCCGGTCCATACAATGCATCAAATTCCTGCATCAGTTTTGTTTTGCAAGCCTCCAATTTAAACACTCAAAAAGGGAAGGGAAAGAAAAGCTTTAGAAGCCAAAGGCAAGATTTTGGGCACCTTTTTTAGCCACATCGCGAGCTGCGTGGGTTGGGTCGTTTGTTTTTATCTGGATTGGAGTCGACGAGAGCTCTGGCTCGTCGGATAGCTCGCTCTTGCATTGCAGGAGGCATGTCAGCGGATCTCAGCCGAACGTTCAAGTCCACAGCGATTCTTGCTAGTTTCAGCTCATTTGCTGGAGAAGGTGGAGCTCTCTCAACGGAGGGCAGAGATGAAGCACACTGGAGCCTGAATTGCAGAGAATCTTTGGCTCCTGCCTCTCTATTTCTTCTTCCATTATCTGAGCGCTGTTTCTCCATTCACTGAACAAAAATTTGAGAGAAAAAACAAAAGGAAAAATGTTTTGAAGTCTGAACTTTGAGCTAACTTTGATTGGCATTGTTTGCATTTGCTCTTTTTGACTAAAAAAGAGACAAACAACAGGGTTTTTCTTTTAATTTTTATTTGAATTTTGAGGCCAAAATTATTGAAAAACCAGAGAATAATAGAAAGACTGAACTTTGAAATGGCGGGGAAAAGAGGATCATGGACAAGTGCATTCTACAGATATAATAATAGGGAGTAGTTCCGAAGGTGGGTATCATAAGTTTCAGGCTATTGGAACTCTAAGAAGCAAGACATACGTACCATTATTGACTCAATTATTTTTTCGTGGGCTCCTTTCTTTCGATCATTTACACGCACTGAATTACCGTGAATGTATTTTATCAGATCAGCGATGGAAAAACAGAAAAAAGGAGGATCCACCCGCTGCCCGATTGATGGAAAATGCCACTATTTAAGCATTTTCCAGTCAATTGAATGTAATTATAGATAGGAGCACAAATCCCGTTAACATTACCACGACGGCTCACATTTCAATTTGATCCACCAGCCTCACTTCGGTAACCCAAAAGCAGCTAAAATAGCAACAGTAGACAGATATCTAAGGCAATTCCATCTTCTTCTTCTCTTCAATGGGGTGGTTCGCAATTGACAACAAATCATCAAGGATTATATACGAGTACTTATTTATACTAATAAAATTGCAACTTCTGTACAATGAAGCAATTAAAATTGAAGTCACAGTATCTGTATATATAATAAAATGCCTCACTGATCAGAGAATTAAGTAAAGCATCTCTCCAAGTCTCAGTTTGTTATCAGATGTAGTATGCAGAGAGTCTGCATGAGTTCTCTGTGAAAAGTAACCAATTCTACTGTGAAACAAGACAAGAATATGAAAACAAAATCACTTCAAGACGAAAATGAGGTTTCACCAAAGTGCCGTTTGTACGAATAATGGTATATCTTACAGAGCCTGCATCTCCAAGTTGGTGCTACTTCCGGAGGCTGGTGGTGCTGAATCCTGGTTTTCACAGGCTGAGCTCATCTCTTGAACAGGGGGAGGATTGATGATGGTCATTGGCATGACAAAGTCATCTGATAGGCGTCCCTTCATCTCTCTATGCTCCTGGCATAAAGCACACCAGTGCATGCAGCAGTGCACCATGCACGGGTCACAGGGCGAGTTCTGCAGTTAACACAGCAAGTCAGAAAATGAACAAAGAGGAAGCCTTAACTTTCAACGACTGGGATTTTTTGGGGAAAATTCATATTCCATACAGGTATATAGACTAATAGATACATTGAAAATTCAAATGAAAATAACTAAATTTTCAGGCATGAATTCCTAATAATTTAAATAGAGACCATCATCAGTCTATGGAGGATTTGCTTCAAGCCAAAAGACAAAACAGACTAAGCTGCATGTGCAATATTGATAAGATGCAAAGAATAACCATTACTAAATTACAAATAATAGAATTCACCAACGAGAAGTTTAAAAAGGTTCAAATTGATAGATTGAGCTTTAAGACAAACTTTTGCTTTTTCAAATTTACTTCTGTGGATATAAACTAATATGTGAATCATAAGCATCATGTTTAGTTGGACCCTACTAATACTATATTTCATGATAACACAAATACTTATTTGATTAAAATATTGTACCACATGAAAGCTATAAAAGCAGCAAGTATTATCTTTGCAACTACTTCACCTGGATAGTCTATACTTCTAGGATGGTGTTTGTTGTGCATTATGGGCGGCAAAGAAAGATTAGATACTACCTTGAGATGATACTTTTTCTGTAAGGATTGCCGAGCAAGACCAGTATATATGCCACACATCCACCAAGCAAACAACAAACCCTCACAAATGAGAAATGATGTCCTTGGGTCAATACCATGGAAGACAGCTGTTGCAGCTGCCAATGCAATGCCGCCTTCAACACAAATAGCATGACAAATGCATGGTGTAGTCCAAGGGGTATCATCTCTCAAGTTCTCAATATTACGCCCAAATAGAACACATGGACAAAATAGTCCTGTCCAGCCTGCAGAGCAAGTCAATATGCTATTTAAAACACAAAAGGTTTCATGGACAATAGCAGGACAAAGGTGTCCAATACTAAATCATTTTCTTACAGAAGCTGCCATATAAAAGCTCTCTCCTTCTATTTCACTTATACACATGTACAAAACATATACAGAATCATTGAGCAATTAGATTTGGAGAATGAGTTGTCACTTTGTTGATAGGATACATAGAAAAATTGTTTAATGGTTCAAGCATGCAAGCATTCCCACACAATTAGTTACAGTTCATAAAAAAGAACAAGGGCAAAGGCATAGATTGTCAAAGTAAACACTATGACATATCAACTTACAACTTTCTGTATCTTCAGCACAGCCAAAAATTCCAGTTGTCCAAGGTTCAACAGCAGGAGGCTCAAAGTTTTCAGGTAAAGGCTGTCCACATTCATTGCACTTTCGAACATGCAACTAAGAAACAATCCAACTGATCAGCGAAGACTCCAATATACATCTTCCAACAAGTAAAAAGATTTTTTTTTTTCACAAAATGTTATGCTATATCATACTTTTATTATTATAAATAAATGACCTTTAGACCAAATATTCAAACTACATCCCAGCACGGGCAGACATCTGAATTTTTTTCCCAGTTGGAAAATAACCAACAAGCTTCAAAGTTCAGAAGGAGACCATCTTATCTTTCTTATTTTTTACTTAAACCCTTCCAAGTTCATAATTTCCTTGATGAACAAGATATTAATGCAAAAGGTCTACACGCTAAATGATGTTTCCTGGACACAGAAAGAAAAACCACTACAGCATTTGACAAGCTTTTTAAAATAGATCTGCTGACAGATCTGAATGTCCCCCTCCCAACCGCCCCAAAAAAAATACTTTCAACAGCTGATAAGTTCGCAAATTTGCTGGACTTGAAGCAAAGCTTAACCCAATTTTCAGACTGGATTCAAGCCTATAACTAACAACCTAAAAGAAATAGCTAGTATTATTTCAAGCGCTGTATGGAACTATTGTAATCTTAAGAATTCGAAGCAATAGTTAAAAATGTGACATGATAGAACAATTTCAAATTCAAAGCAATAAATTTCTCTAAAACAATCGAATCAGGAAGAACATAACAGATTTTTCTATAAATTAAACACTCAAATCTCAGAAAAAAGGATATTGAAAAACAAAATTTTTTAGAGAGAGAGAGACCTGAGGAACATCAATGGGCTGATTAAGTTCACCGGGTCTGATATCCTCCAAAGGCGCCTGATCTTTGGTAAGCTTAACGTATCTCGATTGCGCGTCCGCCATCTGATCCAAATACCAAAAGCATCAAATCAAAAACATCAACCTTTTGTTTTACTGCTGAGAAAATTGAGGAAAATAAAAAGAAAAAAGAAGAAGAAATGCTAAGGAATTGAAAAGAAAGAGGAGGTCTACATGGAAGAGTATTTCAAAATCTTAAAACCTCCGAAATAAACGAGATCTTCGGAGAAGTTTCTAAGGAAGACAAAAGACAAAAGTTAAAGAAAATCTCCGAACATGGGGCTACAAGAATTAAGCTTACAGGGTCAACTAGTCTGGTCTCTCCACCTCTCAGCTCCGGTCACTAGAATCCTGTCTACAACCCGCACCACCAATGACCAACCTAACTTGACCCTCGCCTGGATTTTGTTGTGAAATGGGCTTGGACCTTGAGTTCAACCCGATGTATTTGACTGACAAAACGGCAGAAATGTGCAAATTTAATGTAGCAACCATTTTTTTTTCCTTTATATTCTAATGGGATCTTTCTCCCCTTTTTTTTTTTTTGGCCGGACGAATGGGGTCCCAGGGTCGTTGCGTTAGTTTTTTTTTTTTTTTTTTTCTCAACTATGTATATATATTGGTACTAAACTATATTGATTTAATAACAAAGAAGATAAGCGTAAAAAAAAAAAGAAATAATCATATGATTAAGAATCCAAATTCCAAAGTTTTTTCTAAGAAAGAAAAATGCTCACATAGTGAACAATAGAAAAAAAAAAAAAAAAAACCTTTGATTTCCAAAGTAATTAGCAATTTTTCCTTAAGGCCTTAAGGGTCATGTATTTCCATATTTAGTCATGATTTCGACAAGTGGGTTTGATGTATAAGCAATTACCACGTTATAGTTGCATTTTCATATATATATATATATATATAGATATATATAAGTTTCAAATCCAAGTTTTTTTCGTTGATTGACTTATTTGTTTTACTAAAGGAAACATATGAGTTTGGACCTTGGAGGCGGAATAAATGTTTGATAAAGAGATTGTCACCCCATGTTTATTCCTTTGTGGATGCTACCTGGGCAGAGCAAATAAAAAATAACAAAACATGAGCTCTAGCTTTATCTAGATAAATATTAATAAAAAAATTTTTAAAAAAAAAAATGATATCTGTATTTTTTATTTGAATAATTAAAATTAATAAAAAAAATTTAACAATCATTATTTAAATAAAGAGTGAAAAAAAATTCATTATAATAATTTTTTTTAATTATAAATTTTTATTATTTGTAATTTTAGAGCACTCTTAGATATAATAATTTATTTATAAAAATAAAATTTTTTCAATTTTTCTTTTCTTAACTTTTTCTCCAAATTAAAATATTAAAAAAATAAAAATTATAAGAAAAATCAAAAGTTATTAAGTTTTCATCTCTTTTATTTCTTTTAAATTAAAAATTTATCCAAACAAAAAATATTTTTTTAATTTTTATTACTTTCTTTTATTTTCTTTTTTTTTTCTTTTCCCTCCTTTCAATCCGAATATAGTGTTACTGAATTCAAATGCAGCTATGTCCATTGAATTATTCATATAGTTATTAATTTTATTAATTTGAAGTATGAAAGAAATATTTCACTAAATAACCTTTTTTTAAACATAAACTGATTTTAACAGCAAAAATGTAAAAACACCCCTCCTTCAATGCAAAATCGATATCTCAGCGTGAAATCCTCACTATGTTCGGGCTAGTTGCAGCATGATTTAGAAAAGAGTTTCCATCTAATAGTAAGACTGTTCATTTTTCCCCAATTTTCTCTATAAAGGCAATTTCTGTACCAAGTGCCAACCGGCCCATGCAGAGATCAATCCACTGATACCAAGAGTCAGAGCATGGCCACAGAATAGGTTGGGCTTGATGTCTGCAAGTGCAATAATCAAATCAGCAATGTAATGTTGCTGCCACTGCCAATCAACCTTATCACGCTATCAGCTCTGATCCTTCTTATCTTCTCTTCTGCATCTTTTGAATCTTCATCTGTTAAAACAACAAGCTTCCTGTCTGCCTCTAGCCCTTCTATCATGATAATGAAATCTGAAACAATGAAAAAAATATAGCCGAAAGACTCACCAAATGAATATATGAAGCTCATCCTCCTTGCCAACTTGGCATCCAAAGTCTCAATTCTTGATAGCCAAAGAAGTGGTCAATAAAGACATAGACCATCTCTCCTGCTCCAGCAAGAACAGCTGAAAGTTGGAGTGGAGCCAGGGTTTCTTCTCAGGGCATTGAAACCAATGAGGGACCCTCCAGTTCTAAAGGCTTTTTCTGCTAAGGCCGGAGGCAACCTCCCATTGTTTGAACCTATTTGAAATCCCCAAGAAAGCAAACAAAGCTACTGTAGGATACAGCAATGCTCAATCTTGTAACTGAAACAAAATCCTCTGTTTCATACAATGAAATTCACACAGCAACACATAATTTACATTCCAACTTCTAAGTGGCAGGCTGGCAGCATTATTTTCATACTCAAAACCAGCTAGCAAACTCTAAAATCATGTATGCCTCTACTTCTATACATGACTAGAGTTTAAGTCTCAACTCTACCAGTATTTTTATTTTGTTAAAAATGGCAACTTCAGATGAACATTTCCAAAACCAAGAGTAGCACTAGCAAACGTTTTTGCAATTTTCATGAGTTTTCAGTTAAACTGTCACGTGGCAGCTCAGAAAATATTTTTTTTATGAAAGCTAAAAATGTAGGATGGCTAGAGGATGTGGATTTATGAGAGGAATTCTAGGACATAATCTGGCGGCGAACAGGTTGCTTAGGTGGCAATGAGAAAAACTCTAGAGAAGGAGACTAGCGGTTGATGATTCTCTACAATTACCTTAACTATATATAGCAATGAAGACAAAAGTTGGATTTATCAACTAATATACATATATATATATATAATATATTTCAATTAAATTAACATTCTGTTGGCAGTAATTTGTAGTTAGTACCATCCTCTCAGAAATAGGCATCACGTCGGAGAAAAAGAAGAGCCCAGACAAATGGAAAAGGCAGAAATGAAAATAAGAAAAAGAGATAGAAGGAAAACCTGTATTTTTAAGGCTAACAAGTAACATGGAAGTTTTAAATATATATGGAACAAGATATTCTTAAATTATTAAATCTTATAAAGCTAAACCAAAAATAAAACATCAAATAATAATAATAATATATGATTTAACTACAAAACATAACTATTAATTTGCTCGTAACAATTTACTTCTTATTAATTCTTATTTTTTATATGTATACTTTAACATATACATAGTTGTTTTTTTTATTAGAACATAAACCAAATATATAAATTGATAATTATAAATAATTTAGATCTCTTGTACTTATTGATAGCAAATAACCAATTTAACTAAATATATATATAAACATATGAACCAATTTATTTTAGAATAAATCAAATCTAGATGCATATATCATATAATACAAATAAAACCAAATAATAAGTTTGAAGAAACAAACAAATAGAGAAAAATAATAAAAAAGAAATATAATATAAAAAATAATAATGAACTCTACCTATTACCTAGTTGAAACCTAACCAAATATGCTCACATTTTCTTTTCATTATTGAAATCTAAAAACAAAAACAAAAAAACAAAAATCAATATTATAAAATAAAATAAAATAAAAACAATCCAACACCATCATAAACTAATTTTTAAAACTAAAAAATAAATATAATAAAAGCATAAAATAAATTTACTTATTTATGAGTATCATGTAGTTATTATTCTTTATAGCTTTTGTCCATTTCTATCAAAACTCATAAATTATAATCATCAAATTAAAAAAAAAAAAAGATTGTATTCTTCAATTTATAATTCTAATAATAACAAATAAAATAACATTGATTAATGCACTCACTTTACGAGTTCTTTATTTTTATTTTGATATTTTGATTTTAACAAATAAAAATTTATTAAGCTCACACTCACACACATATAGATATATATATATATATATATGTGTGTGTGTGTGTGTAGAGTTATGATTAAATTTAAAATGAAAAAGATAAATTATGATTTAATATATTTAAATCCAAATTTTATGTAAAATCTATAATTTTTTATAGAGTTTGATTTGAATTCAAATAGTTACCCATAAATATTAAATTTATATAATTTATTAAATAAAATTATTTGATGACATATAAAAATTTATTAAGCCTATATATTTGGCTTTATGATTAAATTAAAAAAGAAAGGTAATTTATAATTTAATATATTTAAATTTAAAATTTATGTAAATTTTTTAATATTTTATAAATTTTGATTTGATTAAATATACAAATTAAGAACGTATATATAATTTAAATCTCTTATACTTATGTATAGTAAATATTCAGTTTAACTATATATATATATATATATATATATATATATATATATACACACACACACATATGAACAAACTTTTTTTAGAATAAATCAAATCTAAATATATATCATATAATATAAATAAAACCAAATAAAAGGTTGAAAGAAACAAACAAATAGAGGGAAAAAAAAAAGAAATAGAATAGGAAAAAAATAATGAATTATACATATTACCTAGTTGAAACCAATCTAAATGTGTGCTCTTTTTTTTTTTTTCATTATTGAAATCTAAAAAAAAAATTATAAAAACAAAGAAAAAACAACTAACACCATCGCAAACTTATTTTTAAAACTAAAAAAATAATAATAAAAGAAAAATAAAGGCATAAAATAAATTTATTTGTTCATGAGTATGATGTGGTTATTATTCTTTCTAATTTTTACCCATTTTTATCAAAACTCATAAACTATAATCGTCAAATAAAAAAAATTGTATTCTTCAATTTTTGATTCTCATAATAACAAATAAAATAAAATTGGTTAGGGGTGCCGCTATAATTTTATGAGCTCTTTATGTTTATTTTAAGATATTAATTTCAACAAATAAAAATTTATTAAGCTTATACATACACATATAATATATATATATATATATGTAAAGCTATGATTAAATTTGAAAAGAAAAGATAAATTATGATTTAATATATTTAAATTCAAAATATATGTAAAATTTTTAATTTTTGATAAAGTTTTATATTAATTTAAATAGTTACCCAAAAATATTTAATTTATATAATTTATTAAATAAAATTATTTGTAAGTAAATAAAAGTTTATTAAGCCTATATATTTGGAATTATGATTAAATTAAAAAAAGATAATTTATAGTTTAATATATTTGAATTTAAAATTTATGTAAAATTTTTAATATTTTATAGATTTTGATTTGAATTTAAATAATTATCTGAATATATTAAATTTACATAATTTATTAAATAGAGTTACTTAATAAATAATATAATATAAATATTATCCTACTTGTCATAAAAAAAATTATTCACATAAACAAAATTATTCACATAAACACCTATATCAGTACATTTTATTCGGTAACTTTGTATCTTGTAATATTATATATATTATTATTATTATTATTATTATTCTTAGATTACAAAGAGAGTAGGCCCAAAAGATCATTGGGCGGTCAAGTAAGAAGAAACCCACTCATAGCAAGTACAAAACCTAGCATTCTTTGCAGCCTTGTCAGCCACTCCATTTAATTATTTGGTTAATATAAAACATAATATTTGATTATAATTATAAAATTTTTATATTTAATAATTTTTTAAAAAATAAATGGATCAATTCAATAATTTTTTTTTACATAATATAAATTTTAAGAAAGGAATTTGAATTTAACTTTAAAAACTATATTTTTTATCAAATCATATAATTTTTGTTAATATCAAAATAACTCTGATTTCAATTGTTACACATATAAGTCTCAATCAAATTAAATAATCAAATCAGCAAAAATATAATCAAATAATTAATTACATAAAAAATAATAATTTAACGTAATTTAATTCAACAAATTTACATTTATAGATAAAAAAAATCTACTAACAAATCATCTAACACTTAATCCCTGACAAAACAATGCGATAAATTCTTATTCGAATTGGAAGATTAGATTCGAGTCTTTGGAGGAGCACTATACAAAAGTTCACCTAAAGCCTATAAAGCAACTGTGGGATGATTTTGACTCCAAGCACCGAGCAAGTAAGATTGCTAATGAGAAGAATGAAATTGAAAGGCCATCAAGCAGTAATGAATTGCAGTCAAGTTCTCCCACAGTTTTGTTCTCTAGTTGGTTGCCAGGCTTCTATGATGAGTTGCTACTCTATCTTGAAAAAGAATGGAAGTGGTATTGTCAACATTTCAATGCTTTAGTGTTTCAATTAACAAAGCTGTTTTTCCATGCTTTCTTATTTTATTTTTTTTTAATATTGCAAAAGGAAATTTCTTTTAGAAAGGGGGTGCGGTTGTGGGTGGGGGAGGAGAAGAAAGAAAGGATGAAAGATGTTTAAATATTATATTTAGGAAGAAATTGTTTTATGTCTACTGTATAACTAACATAACACATATATTTCCGCCAGTGTTTGGAAAGGTTGCTGAAGGTGCCACTGCCCTTCACGTGGGGAGCAGCACCGTGGCATCCAGTACATAACAGATCGCGAGCACTACAGCTCTCGGTTGACATCTAGTACTTGAGTAATGTGCTTTCTGCTCTTTCAATGCCAATTCTTCCGGTTATTGGTACCCCAGGGATGAGTTAAAAAGACCTATTAAAATCGGATTCCGGGAACCAACTACTTGATCTTCCAACAGCAAACCTTGTGTGTGAAATGCGGCGTGTGAATTTGGATCAGTATATTTTGCTCAGAATTATTGTTGATTATGTAGTTAGATACAATTCCATCAACATACCATAACTGAGTAGTTATTGGCAAAATTTATCCTTTATTATTTATTTTATCAATGAAATATCATAGTGTACTCACCTTTCTAAGTTTCACCTGTTTTCTGATTTTCTCCTGTGTCCCAGACAATGGTGTGTAGTAGTTGAATGTTTCCCCAAGGTAAATGCAATATAATCTCAATCAACTCTTGTGAAGATACTCGCCTCATTAAAAATTTACTTTCAAAAACCCAAGTCATAGCAATCTCAAGTTCTCTAACTAACCCATTTGCACTGCTTGAGGGAGAAAAAATGGGAGGATTACAGCAATGTACGCAATTCCCAAGCTTTAAAATCAAAATCATGAAGCATGGAATAGTTGTTATGAGGGCATTTCAAACTCAAAGCAGAGGGCAATGTCACCCGAAAAGAATTGTAAATTTGCAATCATACAAATCCATCACAAAGAACAAAAGCAAGAAACCACATAACTTAATCTAACCATTTACAAAATAACTAAACAAAAAGGAAAGAACACTCCATATAAGTATATCTTTCATTGATTTATAGGAGCATAAGAACACTTCAAACCTACATATGGTTACCTCAATTTTTCTCAGATTTTCCCTACACTAATCCACAAGAGTAAGCCTTTGCAAACAAATACTAATTTACATAAAAAGCCAAATAAGCATCCCTAAATGCAAGAAAAGAATAAAAATATATTCATGTATATGTAATAAGGTTAGTCAACTATGGCATAGCAGTGGTATAAATGAAATATAATTTGTTACCTCGAAATTGGAAAGAGATCATCTTTCTCAGCAGCTTTACTATAGACGAGAATATAAAGTAAGAGGGATAAGAGACTCAACAATGTCCACAGATGCATAAGATAAATGTAGCCAAACAGATAAAAGGGAGTTACAATAATATTGTTATACCTACCTCAACCCTTTTCTTCTCTAGTAATTTTGATGAAAGGGAGTTGGTATAGTCTCAACAAAGCTGTGAGATACCAAGAAAAAAGTTCCATCCATGATGACAAAATTTAGCACTACTCCAAAAGCACACTTTTATAAACTAGAAAAAAAAAAAAAAAAAGAGGTCTACCTCGTAGGCTTTCAAAGCCAAAACATCTACATGCAGAATGAACTAGTATCGGCGAACTGGACTTCTTGAGGACCTCCTGTGACTATGCCTACCAGGGGAACGTGACCTGCTGCGATTACGGTGCCTATCCCTGCCTCCATCTCTTCCATTCTTGTACCTTGAATCCCTCTCTCCATCCCTACTACCTCTCCCATTCCACTCTCGAGACCTTTCATGATCCAAATCACGTTCCCGATATCGGTCCTTGTCTCGATCACGATACTTGTCCCTATCACCAGAATCACTTCTCCTCCTCCTACTCTCATATTCCTTCTCCCTCCGCTTTCTCCGTTCTTCAACTTCTTTCTCTCTTGCTAATTTTTCCTCTTCCCTTGCTTTCTCCTTAGCTGCCTGAAAAGTTCATTCAGGTTCTTCATTCACAGCAAAAAGGTTAAACGAACTGAAGCCCAAAATTCATTCCACAAAGAAACACTTACCTTGAACTCAGAGATGAAATCACGAACCATGCCATAACCAATATGTTGCTTTCCTGTAACATGGGATTGAGTCCTCTCAGCAGCATCATTAGCTACTAGAAAAGATCCACAAACTTCACATAGAGCCATTTTTTTCTCTTGTGCAAGCATCAATACTTTATCATTTTGAGGTTGTTGAATCAAGGCTGTCTTCTCAGCATTAAGTGCTTCAACCTATAAACAAATATCATAGATCAAACTTCAAAATCTGAACTGCCCATCATGACAAATTTAAAAATCAGGAATGAAATGAATTAAATAATCATAATTGAAGAGGCAATTAAACAAAAACATAATTCCCAAGGTGGTCAAACGCTGTCCAGGATGCGGCACATTGAGTGACCAATATCTCGTAAAACTTTTAGGATCAATTACGAACAGATAATGGAAATTCTTAGCAGCACCTTTCTCATAAGCGCCTCAGCTTCATCCACCTTTCCAGCTTCACCAAGGTTTTCCACTTGTTCCAGCAGGTTTTTTATTTTTTCCTCCAATACAGATAGCTGTTCAGACTTTTCTGTAGATAGTGGAGCAGGTGGTGCTGGTTCCACCTCTTGAGTAAGGCGTTCTCGTCCACGCCTAACTCTTCTGTCAAGGTCCATCACCTAGTGCAGAATATGAATGTTGCAGAATACATGAAAATTACAATTGTTGTGACAAGAAATTAAAAGGGATACCAGGTTGAAAATGAGGGCAATGGAACTCACCAATTTCTCACAAAACTGAGCCAATTCAGCTTCAAACTTGGGCACAAAAGCATCATGTCTTGAGGAGTTCTCAAAACTAAAGTCACAAATTTCAAACACCAACTTAAAATATGAATCAATCATGAAAAATATAAAAGGCATAACTGGTTCTGACAACTCAACCTCCAAAATCATAGGTTCCAAAATAGATCATAGACAAGCTATTTTTTGTAAACAAAGCAAGCAAGATATGATATGCAATTTACAGGGGACAATAACAAGCAGCAAGTTAGCAAATGGGACAAACAAATGCAGAAGTACCAGATGCCAAAGCAACAGCACGTATATAACTTAAACCATAGAACTTTCTTGAGTCACAGGTGTTTACACATTCTGAAAATAGAAGTAAAAAAACCAACCTCAAAACCCATGGAAGACAAAACAGAAAGACAGTATCTGAATACCTCTGTTTATATTTTACCCACTTTGCTCATTTTTCAAATGTCTATAGTTTTAGCAAACTACTATTAAACCTAGCACCTGATAACAATTAATAAAACAGCAATTGCAAAACCCATGAAAGGAAGGAACATCTCATCAATTTAATATAATAGCTTCAAACCAATAGATTAAAACGATTTACCATGCATATTATTTGATCTAAAACTTTTGGAACTCATAGCCATAAGCTCTATGTTTAACAATTCCTTCCAGTGCATTTAATAGTGACAAGGAACATTATTTCTCTACACATGGTAAGTTACAGCTTATATGTCAGAGGCAGTTGCAAAAAGTTTAAAAACTATACTGTATCTAAAATATACCATAGAAACATGGATTTCAATAATTTCTTCCCAGCTGATATTACCACAGATTACCATAGTAATTTGCTGTCTCCCCAAAGATTAATGCTTTGGAAACATCAAAACTTTACAGCAGTTTTAATCAATGTGTTCGCACTGTATTGGACTTCATTCTTGCAATAAAACCATCTCATCTTTTAACATATCAGAGGAGTTAGGCACAATCAACACAGAAGGAAAATTATACACAAAAAATGTTTCAAAAGGTACATTGTTTTGAGACAGGTCAAATCGGAAAATATAGTGTCACTGGAAAGGAGAACTCCTATAAGTGCATCAGCCACACAATCCAGGAATGATACCATCAAAATCCTTATATTCATAAAAATTATAAAACACACATGGAATTCTATTGCAAGTAAAGAAGCCCCAATTATCCCTGATGGTGTTGATCATGATGGAAATGCCTTTTAAGTGAGATACTAGCAGGAGGGCAATCCAATAACAAGGTGTCAAGGACTAAGCATCAATGGTATGACAAACCATCAATTACTTTTGTATAAACTTAAACAATTTGAAATTTCATGGCTATTACCACTACAAGAAATACATAGAATATATAGTATTTCTTCCTGTTACCCCAGGTACAATAAAATTGAGGACTTGAGCATTTTTTTTGTGAGAAAAGTCATAGGTTTTACAAAGGATCCAACATAAAATGTTCCAGATGCCTCATGCATGGGGCGAGAATCAATAAACTGAGCTCCCAAGATAACATCCAATGTTGATGAGGGTTCAATTATCTCTCCTTACCCCTTGCAAGGATCTGATCAAAATGTTTAGATCAGTTACCTCAAAAAGAAAAACCAGCAACACCTTAGCATACCGCGTGTAATGCATATTTAAGTTCCATCCTACACGGACATATGAAGCAGCTAACTTAATAAGGTAAATACAAGATCAATAATACTCTTGTGAAAAAGATCATTTTGATTAAAGTTTACTATTAATCAAGAAGGCTAAGCAAGGTTAAAAACCAACAGACTAAGCACAGGCATGTAAATAACTCATTGTGATACATTTGTGGAAAAGGAAAATCTCATGTCCGAGAAATCCAAAAAGAACTCCCATTCAATCACACCTTTCTTTCAACTTTTGATCATGAACTCTAGGGCATGGTCCTGATGCACAAAAAAAAAAAAACACCAAAAAACAGAAAACAGTTATTAAACTTCCGCATACTCTAAACGCATTAATGTTATAGTTACTGCTGAGAAATAATGCAGCTAAAGAAAATTAATAATTCTAACCAAAAAAAAAAAAAACTTAAAAACTTAACCATCTCAGCTACTATAAGAAATATAATAAGCTTAAATCAACTTCAGTAAAACTAGAGCTTATTAGGTTGTCAATTTTCTCAAACCTAACATATTCTTTTGCTTCATTTTCTCAGCAACCAAACAGCAAGTGAAAGTAAAATTGAAAACGTACCGAGATCACTGCGAGTGTTGACGAAGAGGTCGTGAGGGCAAAAGCGAACCATATAGAATGCACAAACCTCTTTATCATCCCATCGTATTTCCCTGTATCCCTTTTTCTCTTCCTCCGTTAAATTACGAGCTACAAAATTTCAAAAATGTTAAAAAAATTAAAAAATAAACATATTTAAACAAAAGAAATTAAACCTATCTCAGCGAAATAAAAACGATATTTCCAAATACCTGATCCCATGAGTTCGTCAAGCAGAGCTCGCTGTGCATCCATGGCTTAGATTTGAGTAGCGAGAGAGATTAAAGAATTTTGGGGATTCTTCCGTAAATAGAAATCCTAAATATTTTTCTAAATGCAAATCGAATATTAGTTGAAATAAATCAATGGGAAAGAGGTTTAGGGTTTTTGAGGAAAGAGAGGTGCCGCTGCAGTGGAATTCGATTTTTAAGGCAGCTGTGAACCGTAGAGTGTTATCCGGGCTTTGGGTTTTATCGTTGGGAGAGAAAAAGAGAGAAAGCAAAACGGCGTCGTCTGTTATTCAAAACGACGCTGCCAAAAAGTAATATTCTATTTCTCTCATTAAAATGATATCCTTAAAAAAAAAATCTCCCATTAAAAATAAGTTAATCGCTTAAAACTGTTAGCTCCATTTTTGGTACATTTTCTAATATTCTATTCGATATTTCATTATTAGTTTTACTATTTATCATTTTCGAATTATTGTGGTTTAATTAGTTACATGTATGATGAGAGGTGATCATTATAGTTAAAATATTAATTCATAAAAATTGTTTTGTATATAATATTTGTTGTGAATGATAGCCACAAGGTGAAGGTAAAAAGATTTCACAATTACCATCAGTTGATTTGAATTTTTAAAGTATGCTGCTAATTGTAACTATTAACTAAGTATTGGTTGATAAGTAGTAATATGTGAAGAAGAAGAAGAAATTTGTCCAATTGCTGGTGATGAAGGATTCTCTGTGCACAAGACAAAGGTAAACAGGGTCCAACCACAAAAAGCAATCCCCTTACAGAACTATCCCCAAAACCAATTTTATGTATTCTCCTCTAACTTCTGATGGACACCCAGAAACTGTCAAGAAATCAAATAAGCTTTCCACTAAGTTCATCATCATCAACAGCAACCAAATCCTTAACCTTACGTCAACCATGAATGGCACCGTGGACAAGCTGGTCATCTTTCTGGCAAAGTGAGATGGCATTGACAAGCTTGTCAAGACCTTCCAATATGTCTCCAAGCGGAAATCGGTCACGGCCTAAATCCTAATTAAGAACTCCAGAAATACAAGTGTTTGGGAGGAAAGTGGCTAGTAGTACAAGGAAGGGAAAAGATTTATTCTTAATCGTTGTTCTTCAGATATGAAATGCTGTTCTTGCTTTGTACTTGGAATATTTTTCTTTCTTCCCAGTTGCCAGGGTAACCAAGAAATGTAGTAGACTACAAGACCAAAGTACCATACCTGTACTAGAACCTCTATTTTCCTTCCTATCAAAAATGGAAATCTTTATTTTCCTGGTTACTGGAAAAAAAAAAGAAGAAGAAGAAGAAATATCCAATGCGTTTGTTATATTTAAACAATAAATTTAAACTTTATGTCCACGGATGATGGCATGTCCTAGAAAATGGATGAGTATGGATCTTTTTCATAAGCCCAAAAAAGGCTTTACGGACCGAGGCACAATCATGCTCGAATGAAGCCCAAACATTCAGTTCTCTAATTGTGTTCTTTTGATTAGTTCAATTCCATAGCTTACCCAAAAAAAGTGTTTTTAAAAAACAATATAAAAAAATAAACACAACATCCAAAGTAACAGAAAGGAAAACGTGATATAAGAACAATAATAAAAAACCAAAAAAATAATAATAACAAGTCAGATTAATATTATATTTACCATTTACCGTACCCTTTTGGTTTCAAGAAAAGACATGCATGCATAGGATGGCCAAACATTTCGTTAATATATGGCAAAACAAATTCATACATCAGGATTTTGGAGGCTCCTTAGCCTATATTGATAGTGAAGAACCTGCCTTTTAACACAGTAAGCGTAGCCTAGCTATATGTGGCAAAAGGCCAAATGTTCTTAAAGACTTTCGTGGAGAATTGTAGATCCATATACTCTTCTGAAAAGAAATGACCAAGCTTCGTGGCCCATTTTTCTAATTAGTTTAGGACTTGAGAAAAGATAGAATTAGGCTAAGCTATATATGTGAAATGTGGGGTGCCATCTTCTCTGGTTACTTGTATATTCAATAGTTTAAAAGTTTAGCTATTTGTCTATCTATATATACTATCCAGATTTCTAATCAAGCATATGAAAATATGAGTCTTGACAAACTGTTATCTGAATAATTGAATTAGGCCATGCTATTATTAAATATATATTTTTTTGTCAAAAAAATTACGTAATCAGGTAAAATATGTAACATCTTACAAAAAATCATGCATTCATTACCGGCAACAAAAAACTATAAGAAAGATTTTAATTCAAATTTTATGTTGAAGTGAATAAAAAATTTACCACCGACTGAATCAACTTAATAATTGGCTTACTTTTTATGTTGAAATTTGTCTTGAATCTTATAATCCTACATTAAAAGTTAAGTGAAATTATAAGAGTTTGAGTTTGTCTTGTATCCCACATTAGGAGTTTAGTAAAAGTATAAAATGTTTAACTCTTATAAATAAGATATTTTGGTTTTAATTTAGTAATTCCATGTAATTAGACACAAAAAGAATAGCTAAATGAGTAGTTTATTAAAGAGTGTAATTGAGTTTTGGGTTAAGTTTTGAGTAAGGAGTTTTTTGTAACTTTTTTCATTCTAAAAGTCTCACAGCTGTAAAGATTTATTTGTTAGTGGATTGAGTTTGGAGTATGTCATTTTGAGTTAGATCGAAACAAATATATTTGTGTATTTTTATTCTTTATTTGAGATTGCTATTTTATGCATGGGTGTTGTATGTGCGTGTTGATTTCTTAATAAATGGTATTAGAGCGAGGTTTGTGGTAAGAAGAGGCAGGCCTAAGAGATCGTGAAGCAAGTGGTTAAAGATGTCTGAAGAGTATGTCCAGCATATCTATGCCCAAGTTAGGTATAAATAGTATGTTTATGCTCAAATTTGAAATTTCGTTATTTGATAAAAAAGCAATTTTATATTACGGTAAAATACAATTCAAGATCTATTAATACAACAAGGGTTAGATCAGACATTAAAGAGAAGTAAGCCTGAAGGAATGTTTGACAGTAATTGGAATAGAATTAAGAAGAAAGCTGTTAGTACTATTAGAATATCGTTAGCCCTAGAGATAAAGTATAGTGTGTTAACTGAGAGTATTTCGAAAAGTTTGTGAGATATGCCTGAGAGTGTTTACACATCTAAGTCATTGATTAACAAATTATGTTTGAAGATGAATCTGTATTCTCTGAAGATAAAAAAAATGTATAAATCTTCATAATCACTTGAATATATTTAATAGATTGATTTCTCAATTGCTGATGATTTTTGTTGATAAGTTAGAAGATGAAGAGAATGCTTTAATTTTATTGTCATCTTTGCCCAAGTCTTGCCTTTAGTTCAAACTTTATTGGTGGGTGGTTTTATTTTGAAGTTGAATAATGTGATTGTCTTGTTGTGTGATAATGAAATGTTTATGGGAATACAGAACTCATCACTTGAGGGAAGTACACTAGCTGTAGAGAGTTTTTATCAAATGAGGTCTCAAAAGAGGATTGATGGATAAAAAAAAAAATTTAAGTCAAGAGACAGAGATTACAGTAACATAGAATATTATTATTATGTTAAAAAATGACATATTCAAATGAGCTACAAGAAGTTGATAAGAGATATGACCGTTTTTAAAAAGGCAAATAATGAGAAAAAATTGGATGAAGGAAATAGTGATACTTCTACAATTGTATCTGATGATGATAATGTCATGTTAATGACTTGTATAAATGAGACTCAAACTTTGAAAAGGTGATAAAGGTTAGATTTTAAATTCAGCTGCTATAGTCTATGTCTGTAATGATAAGAGTAGTTTTGTGGAGTTGAAAGAAAATATGAAATATGAAAATATTGTGGTTGCCAACAATGAAAAAGTATAGATTCAAAACATTGGGAGTGTTGGCTTTAAATCTCACAATGGTGGTGTTAGGACACTTCGTCATATAAGGTATGTGCTGAGTTGTAACTATAATTTAATTACTTTCGGTGAGCTAGCTTCTCAAAGGTAAATATACTATAATAGTAATGATTTATTGAAAGTGTACAAGAATGGTAATGTGATTCTACAAGAAAATATGATCAAAAAACACTTATACATGCTTGATAGATGTTCAGTTACTGGGATTCTTGTGATGAAAGAAAACAAGAAAGGCAAGCGTGTCAACTTTGTATATATTATTGAAGTGTTTGAAAATTCAAGTCAATGGAAGATTTGTTGTGATTTGCATCTCACATTAAAAGTTAAGTGAAGTTATAAGAGTTTGAGTTTATTTTGTATTACACATCGAGAGTTTAATAAAGGTATAAAGAGTTTCACCTTTATAAATAAAATATTTTGATTTTAGTTTGATAATCTCAGATAATTAGACAAATATATCGGGTCGGGTAAGGTCGGATTTGCCTAAAATCTGACCTCGACCCAAATCCGAAATTTTTTGATGTCATCCGACTCGATATCCGATTTTCAAAAAAAAAAATCGATTCTAAGAGGTTGGATCGGATCGAAACTCGTCGGTTTCGAGTATTTTTATCTTCTATAATTACATACATGATTATGGGAAAACGCGGATGGTAAAACTAGTTTCAACCGGTAGCATTTTTTTTTTCTTTTCAATTTGTTGTGACTTTAAAGCCGGACGTTATTTCTTGCATTGGGCAATGAACGAACCAAGTTTATTAACTACGCGGCAACCCCTAAATCGACGTGCACATCTAAGCAGTCATATATTATTATATTTTTAAAATTTAGATAAAGGAATTAATCCAGTTGATTAATGGCAAAAGTCACACCTGGCCTACCAACAGTAAACTACTTATACATCCAAAGCCAGGTATCCTAGTCATCCGCACAGGCGCACATAGCTTCAATAGCTGATAGCCCCCAATTGCAGGATCAAGGTTTTAAGTTAAATTACGTGAACAACATCTTCTTTAAATAAATAATGCTACTTAATTGACACTACTTGTAAGATTCAAATCATATAAATTAAATTAAAATCCAAAAAAGAATTTTCTGTATGCATGTCCTACGGATGATTGGTTTCATAAATATATTTGTAATAAAACGAGACTAATATTTATTTAAATTTAAAATTTTTTTTATTCTTTTAACCTATTTATTAATTTAAATATCATAAGAATGCAAAAGATTACACCGAGTGATAGACGAAACAGCTGCTACATGTGTCATTATTGAATGAATATATATATATATATGTATATATCTTTGTCTCTCACACAATAAAATTGAACCCTTATAACTGAAAATTGAAGAGATAAGAGGTGGAATGGGACTGCCCTCCGGTTGTTATATACCCCATACCAAACATTAAATGATACTAATATAATCAATCAAGATTTGCTAAATCCAATGTGACATAAAGAAGGGCTAAAGCCCCTGCTGTGTAATTTGACGGAAAATGAATGACACCGAAATTTCCGCCTTTTTCTCTCAACCGTTTTTTTTTCCCCTTCAATCAAATCAAATCCTAATAGTTAATGAGATCTTATTTTAAAGATAATTTTTTTTTTTAATTTTAAAGATTTAAATTAAGTTTTATTATGTATGAATTTAATTTAATTTTATATTAAATTTGATTAATTATATTTTAATTTATTAATTGATTTTTATATATAAATATAATATTTAATTATAATTATAATTTTTTTATAATTTTATAAAAGTAAATTTTTTATTAATTTTAAAATTTATTATTTTTAATTATAAATTTTTTATTATACTAATTTATAAATATTTTTAATAACATTATTTTTTTATAATTTTTTATGAAATTTCACTTTTTCACTAAAATATATTTTTAAAAAATATTATTGTTTTTAAAAAATTTATTTTCAACAAGTTTTATAATTTTTAAAAAATGATGGATATTTAAAAATTTGTAAAAAAATATTTAAATAATTTTGCTTATAAAAAAGAAAAAAAGAGACGTGTGGAATAAAAACGGAGCTATATTTAGTACTTCGGAAAAAAAATCACAGTCCTCTTAGTGGATTGTCGAATATCCCCGCTTGTTTAAGAAATTACGTTTGTGCCATATGGACTCATTGAACTTGCTGGTATTTATTGGATTATGTAACCGAAATGACCTTTTAGACCATGTATTCTGAATGATAAGCCTAAAAAAATTCAGGACGTCAGATCTTTTGATAAGGGTGATCCTACGGTGTAGATTTATAGATAATACTATTCCGGGAAAATTGGATGAAAATTGGATTTGGTGAGACCTGACTACGCAAAAGTTGCCAGGTTCTGAGGAAAACAAAGGAAAAATAAAATTAAGGTAGATTGATGTCAGAATCTAGTTTTCTTAAAACCAAATTTAATGTGAGATAACTCAGATGGTATCTTTACCACATAAGAAAATCTTCTTTTCATCGAATTTGAAGTTTATTTTATTAGGTTCATAAATTACTTTTAAAAAATAATATTCAATAAAAATAAATTTTAAAAATTAAAATTCAACATATACATTTTTTTATTCTCAAAATATAACTTTTTTATACTAAAAAATATCTTCTATTGGTCATTCAAATTATTTCCAACTCAAAATTTTGATTATTAAGGGTTTTATAATTAGAATAACTGAGTCCATAAAAAGATATGGAAAATGAATAATAGACCTTGAAAGATGATGTGATATATTATATACCTAAACAGTTAAACATTTTTCTATTTTGTATATAGAGGAAAGATTTCAATTTTCACCAATGGCAGTCTAAAAGATTAATAGCAATCTTTCATATGTGTTTCTTTACGACATTAAAGAAAAACAAAATTTCAATAGTAGTATGATGTAGCATGGATTTGCGTGGAAATTAAAAGAAAATGCATGGCCAGAGAATTTATATATATCGATTATAAAACTTAAATTGGGTCACGACTCACGAAACACGCAACTCATTAATTTTTCAACTTATTCTTCACGTTGTGTGCACGTGCAATCAAAACACTAATGGGAAACTCAGACTCTGGTTTCCAATTAGGGACACGATTGTCAATTTAATATCTTTAAATTATTATTTGTCTTCAGCTTAAGAATGCTCCCACTGGAGCTTAATACCGCTAAGCGTTTTCGTTTGTTAACGACTGAAAAACCAGAGGAGCGAAGAGTTTTTCAAGGAAAAGAAAATATTGTTTGAGAAGGGAAGAGGGAGATATCAAAGCAAAGCAATCTAGTGAGCTCAGCTAAGCCAGAAGTAATGCTGTATTTTTGTTATCATCTCTGTCTCGTGAAAGTTTTTAATTGTTCTAAAGTGTTTTTTAGCCTTTTTTTTTTTTAGTTTCTTCGTTGAGATTCTTTGGCGGGTAACATTGGTTTTATTAAGGGAATGTCATCAGGAAGCATATTAGACAACTGGATGTTTTCTTTTTGAATGGTATGAAAAAGTCTTCACTTTGTCCCTGTTTCTTGGTGATTCTGTGTTTTTTAATGTCGAATCTGTTTTCAAATCTACGTTTTAGAAAAGAATACTTAACGTTTTATCGTGTTTTGTTTGCGTTTTAAGTGCCTTCTCTGAAATATGTTGCATTCTTTTAAGATTCCATTGAATCCTCTTGTATGTAGCATCATCATTAATTATGGATCTATTTTGACTTTGGATACAATCTATCCAAGGGTTCAATTAATTTACAGGTTAAATTTTTGAAAGAAATAAAATTGGGGTCTTTTATTTAGTGAAGACATTGGTTGCCTTTTTTCAACTTTGAAATTGTATTGAACTTTGACAGTTATTTGACGGAGCACGGTATCTCAAATTTGTAGGAGCTTGATATTGTTATTTTTCTTCAATTTTTCTTTTTATTTTTTATGAGGAAAAAAGAGGGTAATTTGGGGACTGAAAATTTTATGGAAAATTAGCATGTCTTCAATCTGCCCTGAATTTAACGACTATATTATGCTATTTCTGACTAATATAACAATTACTCTCTCTTTGTTTGATAATTATGAATCAAATTTAACTTGATTGTTTGATTATAGTTGTCTTTTAAAATCTAGAATTGTAGTGGTTATTTGGTGTTTTGTTTCTTTAAATTCTTTTCTTGATTGAGTAAGAATTAGTTCGGAATTGCATATCGAATTACAGTCTCACATTGCTTGTTAGTTTTGTAATCATCCAGATTGCTGTTTTTGGTCTATCAGGGAAAATTGGAGCTCTACTTCTTTTTCTTTTTCCCCCTTTTTGAGGGAATCAAAATACATGGGTTCACTATCTGAATTGCCAGCTGACAGAAGTTATAGCAAGCCTCTTGGAATTCGATTCTTGGAATACATTAGGAAAGCAAAGCTTTCTTATAAAACTAATCAAGCCATTGTCTTGATTGTAACATTTTTCGCTTACTCTAGTTACCATGCGACAAGGAAAACCATCAGCATTGTCAAGAGTGCCCTTGATCCCCAATCACCTTATGTAGGCTTGAAGTTTCCAGGGAGGATAACATACCTCAGCGCACCCGCTGAAAGCAAAAGACTTTCATGGGGTCTAGGAGATGGTTGGGCCCCATTTAATGGAGCTGACGGGACGGCCTTGCTTGGTCAACTCGATGTGGCCTTTCTCGCAGTATTTGCTTTAGGAATTTTTTTCTTTGGACACTTGGGTGATAGAATGAGTTTAAGGTTCTTTCTGACCGTGGGAATGGTTGGAACTGGCTTGTTGACTTCACTATTTGGTGTTGGATACTGGGCTAAAATGCATAGTTTTTACTACTTCCTGATAGTACAAATGATTGCTGGTTTATTTCAATCAACGGGATGGCCTTCAGTTGTTGCAGTAGTTGGTAACTGGTTTGGGAAGAAAAAGAGAGGGCTGATCATGGCTATATGGAATGCTCACACCTGTTGGGAACATTACCGGTTCATTGATTGCTTCAGCATCATTGAGCTATGGATGGGGTTGGTCCTTTATTGTGCCAGGTCTGCTTATTTCTCTTATTGGCATGGAGGTTTTCCTTTTTCTGCCTGTTAGTCCTGAATCAGTGGGAGCTGATAGAGAAGATTATGAAGTGGGTTCTCCTAGGAAGAATGGAGAGGAAGCAACAGAGCCTCTATTGGGCTCAGATACTGAGCTTAAGGAAAGACCTGTGGGTTTCATAGAAGCATGGAGAATCCCTGGGGTTGCTCCTTTTGCTTTTTGCCTCTTCTTTGCCAAACTGGTCGCTTACACAATTCTCTATTGGCTTCCATACTACATTAGCGGTACAGGTATTCTAGTTTATTTTCTTTTTCCATACACATTTCTGCATCCATGTACGATCATTAAGGGACTAACTTTGAGATCTTGACCATAGAAACAAACAGGGAAATCTATGAATCGACTCTTTTTGACATAAAAATCTATCATTTGTGTAGACCAAGATACAGATGACCCTTTTTTTATTCAACTAGGAATACCTGTTGTCTCATCATAACTTTTAATGCTATTTTATAAATTTTGAATTGCATGCATGATTTGAGATGTGATTGTCGTAATTCATGTGTTTTTCCAGAACTATCTCCATTGGATTTCTGCTTTTCCTTTGATGTAAATTCATTGCAACATTTGGGGTTTCTAAACATGCTGAATTCATTGATTCTGAAATGTTCTTGGCTGACTATAGATGATTCATTACTAATTCTCTTTTCTATTTGTCAATATTGCAGCGATTGAGGGAAAATATACCAATGAGACAGCTGTAAACCTGTCAACAGTTTTTGATGTTGGAGGGGTGCTCGGAGGAATCTTAGCCGGACACATTTCAGATCATCTAGGTGCCAGAGCCATAACGGCAGCAACTTTTATGTATTGTGCAAGGATTCAAATAACGGTTTAATAGCAGAATAACGGTCGCAAATTACGATAACGTTATCACTCGGTATTGTTATTGGACAAAACGCAGTTGAAAAATTTATTCACAGCAAAAACGAAAAGTAACGGTCATAAAATAACTGCGTAAATTTAAAGAAATAATGATTCATAAAGTTACAAAATTAAAACTTAATGGATTAATTTTAGTAACTCAGTTAAAGCTCATATATATATATATATATATATATATATGTGCTCCGCTATAGCTATAGTATAAATATACAAATTTTTATTATTTAATTATTTATTATTATGAATTGCATATTATAAAAATAACAAATTATTATAACACTAAGATACCAAATAGGCAATGGGAAAAATAAGAATCCTCATCTCGGAAATGAAAAAAAAAAGATATTAAAAAAAAAGAACTTTTGTATCTTATTCGAGTTAAACCAATTCAGATTAAAAAAAATTATTTATTTATTGTCGTTATTTTGATTTTTTACTCACGAATCTAATAGTTAAAAAAAAAATAAAATTTTAAGTCTGTAGAATAAAGTAATAACTTGCAAAAGCAAAAGTAAAAATTAAAACTCAAAATATCATATCTTTAGCATCAAAATAAATTTAAAAACGAGTTAAAAAATAGATCAATTATTTCAAATTTCAACCATTCAATCGATATTTTGACACTCAAATTCAAATTAGTCTTAAGTTTTCATCAATATTCAAGATTAAATAAAGTAAGAAAAGAAAGTTAAATTAACTTTTTTTTTTTTTTGTAAAATTTTTGTAAAATAATAACTGTTATGAGAGTTTGAGAAAAAAGAATGAGGTATTTCGTAGGTGTTAGACAAGTGATAATGATAAAGGGATATGAGAGAAAATGAAAAATAAATTTTTTTTTTTTGAAAAGTCGATTCTGAAAGGTAATACGAAAAAGAAGATGAACGAAAGAGAGCAAGTGCGTTTTTAGAAGGGTCTGTTAGAAAGAATTAAACAAATTGGGGATATTGGGCACATGGGGAGAGATTGGATGGGATGGAGAGGGATTGGGTATGGTGGGACGTTGGAGGGAAAGGTGGGGAGGGAAAGGTGGGGAGGGATTGGGTGGAGAGGGATTGTGTGTGGTGGGGTTTAAGAGAGTGGGATTGAATTTTTTTATCTAATTTTGTAATTAATTTTTGAAAATTTTTTATATAAAATTTAATTAGTGGTTTTGAAATTTTATAATTAACAAAAAGAGATTAATAATTTAATATAATATATATAGAGATTTTAGATGAAAAACTTTGATAATTTTTTTTTGTATAAGTGAGATGAAAAATAATTAAAATTAAATATTATATTTTGATTGTGTTATATATTAATTTATAATTTTGTATCTGAATTTAAATTTTTTTTGTTGTTTTGGTATTTATATTATTGTTAATTCTTTTGATATTAGATTAATTCTTGTTATTTTTGTGTAATTATTGAAGATTGTGTTTATTATATAATTATTGAAAGTTATTTGTGATAATAAATTTTATATCAATTAGTGTATCAAAAAGATTAAGTTACTTAATAAATTTAGCATTTTATGATTTATTACTCTTATTAAGATTAAAAGCTAAAAAATAAAAAATATAGGTTTGAAAATTTTATTAAAATATAAGTTTGAAAATTTTTAATTTTTGAATTTTCTTTTAGATAAAATCTAATTAGAGGGATTGAAGATTTATAATAAAAAAAATTAAGAGATTAATAATTTAATATGATATATATAGATATTTTAGATAAAAATTTTTGATAATTTTTTTTGTATAAGTTAGACGAAAATTAATTAAAATTAAATATTATATTTTGATTGTGTTAGATATTAATTTATAATTTTGTATATGAAATTTAATAATTTTTTTTGTTGTTTTGATATTTATATTATTGTCAATTCTTTTGATATTAGATTAATTCTTGTTATTTTTGTGTAATTATTGAAGATTGTATTTATTATATAATTATTGAAAGTTATTTGTGATAAAAAAATTTATATAAATTAGTGTATTAAAAAGATTAAGTTATTTAATAATATTCTTAAGTTTAAAAACTAAAAATTAAAAAATTTAGTATAAAATCAATTTTTAATAATGTAATAAGTAATATTAATATTTTTAAATATAAGTTTATTTTGTTTTTACACAAAATAGCAAGTATGCCACCACGTGAAGAGTTTTCGAGTAAAGGAGTAGAGAGCGCGCTAAGTGATAATATAGGTTGACATTTTGGAATACCTGTACCAAATACAAGAGGAAATGTTTCATGTAAACTTTGTGGTAAAGTTATAAAATGAGGAATAACACATTTCAAAGAACACATTGCTCATAAAACTAGCAATGTTGCACCATGCCCTAACGTTACTGGTTTGTTATATTTTTTTAATTCCTTTGAAAATATTATTGTTAATTTCTTAATAAAAATTATAAAATTACATAAGCATGTGCAACTAATTTTCTCATTTTTTTAAACTATATTATTAATAGGTATAGTAAGAGAAAGTGTAATGAAACTCTTTCAAGAAAGCAAATAAAAAAAAGTTGACAACAAAAGGAGAAAAAATAAATTTTTATCACAGTTAAGAGGGGAAGATGATTATGAAGGATTTATTGATGAAGACATCACTACTAGACAAGCCGTGCGAGATAACATCCAATCACAACATGAGTAGCACAGAAGACAATAGTTCAGACAAAGAACTAGTGGTTGGAGTAACATATATGAAGATGGACGAAGCTCTCATGGCTCAGTTGCTAAATATTTTGAAGAAAAAACAAAGAAATCAACTCCAAATGAATCTGAATTTTCATTAAGGGGAGCTATATCTGAATTGGTTAGAAATAAAAGTTCAAGGCAACCAAAAGTAAGTGATTCATTTTTAAAGACATTAAGAAGAAAGATGGGTGAATCAGTATCAAAATTTTTTATATATGATCAACTTTCTTTTCAGTTTGCAAATTCTTCATGGTTGCATAATTTGATTTCTGTGGTAGAAGAAATTGGCCAACATGTAAAATTTTCAATACCTTATGAGATCTCAGATGTGTATTTAAAGTCTGAGTATCAACAAGTTCATGAATGGGTTAATGGATTAAAAGCTCATTGAAATGAATTGGATGTCACTTTGATGTATGATGGTTGGACCAATAGTTTGAATCAAATGCATATCATTAATTTCCTTGTTTACTGTAGTAAATAGACCATTTTTTGAAAATCTGTAGATGTCTCAAGTGTTCGTAGTAGATATGCAAACTTTTATTGCAAATTATTATATGAAGTTGTGAAAAAAATTGAAGAAAAATACATTGTTCAAATAGTCACTGATAACGAGGCAGCACTTAAGGCTGCAGGAAACAGCATGTTTAACTCATTGTTTGGACTTGTGCCTTGAAGATATTGGGAAGAAAAAAATGTGGCAAAGGTTTTGGATGATGCAAAGAAAGTGACTTGTTTTATATACAATCACATTTGAACTGTTAATTTGATGAAGAAATATACACAAGAAAAGTAAATACTTCATCCTGCTCTTACCCGATTTGTCACTCATTTCATACAGTTAGAAGAAAATAATAAGGTAAAAGCAAGGTTTGAGAGAGATGTTCAATTCAAAAGTTAATACTTAGTAATTAGTACAACACTTTAAATATAGCATCTTTTTATGATATCATTGTTTAAAATATTAATTTAAAATATGTTACTCTAAAAATTTATTGATGAATATATAAGAATTTAAAGATTCAAAATAGAGACAACAAAAATCAAGACCTGTTTATGAAGCTCAAAAAATCATTTTGGGAAAACTTTTTTGGAAAAAAATAGGCAATATAATAAAAGTTTATGAGCCTTTGGTAAAAGTGTTGCACTTTGTGGATGGTGATGAAAAACCGACAATGTGCTTTATTTACGAGGCTGTGGATAAAGCTAAATAAGAAATTCAGTAAAATTATCGTTATTCTGCTGAATATGAAAAGATTATTGACAATAGATAAAGTTTCATGCACTCTGACTTACATTCAGCTAGTAAGTAAACCAAGAATATAGATGGTATTTAAAAAATATGTTTGTTTTTTATACTTAAATTGCTTATATATTTATTTTTTTATTACTTTAATATAATATTGTTATGAATTATGTTTAGGTTATTATCTAAATTCACAATTTCAATTTGGAGTGGAACATTCTGTAAATGTATTTAAAGAAACATTAGAAGGTATAAAAGCAATTATTGAAAGATTAAAACCTTCGATAGATACTCAAATCAAAATGATTAATCAGATTAGTATTTAATACTATTTTATAACTTTAACATTTATTTTATGTATTAAAAATTAAATTATTTTTTATTTATTCATTTATTATTGTATTTTCAATCGATGTAGCTATTATTATTTCGAGACAAGCATGAAACATTTAGTACTCCACAAGCACAAAAAGCTTGGAAGCAAATGAATCAAGGTAAATATTAAATTAAATAATTATAATTTATTTATATTATTTAATTGTATAGCACATTGAAATTTAATTTAAATAATTTTATACAGCTGAGTGGTGGATGATATATGGCACTTATGTTTTTGAATTACAAAAATTAGCAATCAAAGTGCTTAGTCAAATAACATCTTTATCAAATTGTGAACGTAATTAGAGCACATTTAGCTATATTCACACCAAAGTAAAAAACAGATTGAAGTTTGAAAGACTTCAGAAACTTGTATATACCTATTATAACATGAGGCTGAGGATGAGACATCATAAAAGAATGAGCATTGATGAGATAAATAATAGTTTTAATCCTATTAGTCTTGATCATAATTTTGAAGATGATGATCCACTAACAGAATGGCTGCAAGAGAAAGAAAATCCTCTATTAGATAGTCAAAACTCTGATTGATTGCCTGCAGATAATTCTGATAATGAAATAAATGTTGAACAATCACGCCAATCTCAAGAAAGAAATGTGTCTTATTCAAGTTCAAGTTTAACATCAAGTCAAAGTGATGATGGTGGTGGTTTAAGTCCAGATGATGATGATAGTGATAGTGATGGTGATGGTGATGGTGCGAATTTTGGTGATAATATGAATGCAAATAGACCTTACAGCCCATTTGAAAGAAAATTTGGGCTTGCTGCTACTGATGGACTTTTCGTTAATATGGCAGAATACGGAGTAAATCCATTTGTTGAATCTAGTGAGGGTCAAAGTGCATGTACAACTCGATCAAAAGAAAAAGTCAAGAAGTACTACTACGATATTTCTAGAGGTTCTTTATCTTCAGATGGGAGATTAAATTCTAGTAACTTTGAGTATAGTAAATCATCTATTAGTACTTAAGGACATTACTATCCACCAGAACAACTTGATTTTCGACCTCCTTATGGTTATCCACCTCCATATGGTTATTATCCACCTCAAATGTATCATTTACCACAAATGTATTCCCCACCCATAAATGTATCATCCTCAAATATATCCTCCACCTCAAATGTATCAAGAACAAAGACATCAAGGATAGAGATAGAGTCAACTTGGTTCTCAAAGTGAAGATAGAGAATCTGATCCTCTTCGTTATTTTACCATGTGGTAAAATTTGAAATATATATCAGTATTTGTAGTTGATGAAATTTGAAATTATTATATTTTTAAGTTTGTAATTTTATTAAATATAAATGCTTGGTATTTAACATATTATGTTTAGTTAATATTTGATTTATCTAGGATTAATATTGAATATGAACTTGGCTAAGAAAAATTTTGTGGAGAAACCAAATATGAATGCTTTTTATAATCTAAATAAAATTGTGAATAATTTTTTTGAAAAATAAAAAACATAAAGTGTCATAAATTATTTTTAAAATCATTGAATAAAAATTTTTATAATTATAATTATTATATTTTATAATAAATTGTGTAAAAAAAAAAATTCACGACCGCAATGATTGCAATGACCGCAATGATCTTCATTATATCCGAAAACGCAACAAATACGATCGAAAATGTGACCGCGACTGCTATTTAAATCCTTGGTATTGTGGTATGCCTGCTCTCTATTTCTATCATAGTTATGGACATATTTCCTTGGCAATGAACATAGTTCTCGTGTTCATCTGCGGCATGTTTGTAAATGGCCCCTATGCTCTTATAACAACTACTGTCTCAGCTGACCTGGGAACACACAGTTCATTAAAGGGGAACTCAAAGGCATTGGCAACTGTAACAGCAATCATAGATGGAACAGGTTCTATTGGTTGTGCAATTAGACCATTTTTAAGTGGTTACATTTTTGCTAAGAGCTGGAGTTCGGTTTTTACCATGCTCATGGGAGCAGCTCTAGTTGCAGGGCAGCTGTTGTCAAGGCTTGTAGTGGCTGAGGTGGCTGAAAGGATTTCTGAATCAAGTTCACAAGGAGGACCCCAATCAAGATCTCAAGCTGGAAAAGTGGATGGATAATTTATTTGTAGGGGCAATAAAAGCTCCATCTGTTGGGCTAAAAGCCTCCAATCCAATCACACCAACGGAAACGAAATCAAACAATAAATCAAACACAAAAGAGACAACAATTTAACGTGGTTCGGTCCAACTGACCTACATCCACGGATGAGAAACATGATCCACTAGTTGTAGAGAATTACAAACATACATCAAGTCATCAACCTCACTCAACAATCAATACTCATAAGACACTCTCAATCTCCTCTAGTCCTATGAAGTATTCTCTACCCAAACAAACACAAACCCAAACTCTTGTGCACCTTTTCAACACAACCAAACACATACCCATATGTTCCCATATATCATACCTATGTGGACCCTCTCAGTCTCCTCTAGTCCACTCACAAACAAACATACACACCCATAAGACGTAGAGCCCCAATACTCCTATGGGGTGTCTATCCTACAAAACTCTACAACTCTCTTACATCTTTTTCTCATACCTAACCCTGTAGAGACTTCACCTATTTATAACCATACAAACTTGCTCATTAAGAATCCCTCTCCTCTTATAATTCTTTTCCTGTAAGTCAAACTTGCCTATTAAGAATCTCTTTCCTTTTAGAATTCTTCTATTGCAAATCAAACTTACCTATTAAGAATCTTTTTTCTCTTGAAATTCTTCTTTTGCAAGTCTTCTTGTCCATCAAGCAATATCTGATAAATCTCTAACAAATCTCTAATAAATCTCAAACAAATCTCTTATGAGATTTGAGTCAATATTTTCAACACCATCTGTATAAATTGTGTGTGATATTAATGTCTTCTTTTTTAGCTCTAGTTAAAAAATGAAGAGGGAAGATCCTTTGATTATGGCTTGGGCTAAGGAGAAGATTTTTTTAGCCTTTTCCGTGATGTTAGTTTGATTACCATGGGGTTCTTATTATTATTGCCTTTGACACATGGTGGAAGAAGTAGGAGAAAAAGAAAAGAGAAAAGGGGCTGGGAGAGATGATTTTCCTTGTCCTGTCCATATGTATGTACAGTTTGTATGCTATATTATTGTTTTTTTTTTTAATCTGGATGAGAAAACTTTAGTCAAATAAGAATAGCCTTTAATTGCTCAGAAGCGTATAAGCTTTTATCCAATTGGAGCCGCAACTCTCGTGCACCCGTGGGTGTCTCGGCAACAACCTATACACTGACAAATTTACTCTTGAGGAAATGAAATCTGAAATTATCCAATGAAGAGAATGTTTCATCAAAAGAAGTAGGAACAAAGTAATGCAAGTAGGCCCCTTTCTGAATGTTAATAGTACCAAATACCAAGCCCTGCCCCATTACTTGTCTGGCACAAAAAGGAAAATAATGCAAGTTGGCCCGTTTCTGAATATTCATGGTGATCTACATTTCTCTTTGACCTTTTTTTTTTTTTTTTTTCTCTCTCTCTCTATTTGTAATCCATTTACATATTTATTTCTCATAATATTGATGATGAATGCAAAAATCAAATTGGGCTCAATGAGTGCAATGCCATAAAATTTTATGGTTGTACTATTTTAGGCACAATGAAATAAAGGGAACGCCAGAAAAAAAAAAAGAAGAAAGAAGTAAAGAAAGGGAATAACACATTTATACTTGTCTTTTGCCCTTTTTTTTTTCTTAAATAAGTTTAAAGTTTGCTTTAAGTAAGAAAGATCCAAAATTAAGTTGACATCAAAGAGTTGCTAGGTTCATACACACTCCGTGTTAAAGATACCAAAGATTGGAATATTTATCGGCGGTTCCTTCCTTCAACACAATAATAATAGAATGGATCTTGGCTTAACTCCTCCTCATTTATTTTTATTTTGAGATAGAAAATTTTGAATCGGCTCTTCAAGTAAAGTCATCATATATCAATTAGATATAATTAATATATGATAAATTTTGAACCGACCCTTCAAGTAAAGTCATCATATCTCAATTAGATATAATTAATATATGATGAGGTAAGTAAATAAAAAAGGTATAAGTATGTTCCTGTTTTTATTTTAAGATTTAGATATCTCTTTGCGGCGAAAACTGACCTTGCCCGCCCTAAAAACAAAATAAAATAAAAAGCAATTGGCGGTGAATATTTGCAGACAACTCCACTGCGTCTTCACAACTTTTTCTTTATCTTCTTAGATGGAATCAGGTTTCCGCTTCTTTCAATCATTTCTCTTATATCTATTATTTACTTAAAAATATTCCTAAATTTTTACATTGAGATCGGCGATCAATGAATTTATGAACCCCCTCTTTTTTTTTCTTTTAATATCTCCAATTCCTCAATATGTTATTACTCTCGTTTCCGTTCAATTTCTTGATTTTATTTCTTCTTCGGTTTTTTTGAAATTTGTCCTAGGGTTTCACTTCTATTGTTATTTGTGGCAATTAGTAATAAGTTTATTAATGGTTGTTGAATGGTTCAAAATTCTGCTTTATTTCCAATTTATAAATTATCCCTTCAATAATCATTATGCTTTATTAATTTTGAATTTCGTTGGATTTTCACAATTTAAACGGAGCTTTTTTTTAAAAAAAAAGTCCATGTATGTCTCTTATTTCACAGGAACCAATTAATGAGATGAGAAAAGGACATGATCATTTAGAAACTGAGAAATTAACATCTATATATTAAAAAATTGCTACTATTTGCTCTTCTTTTTGTTTATTTAAGAAATTTAGAGATGATAGAGCGTTGGTGGTTATTTTCTAATGCTGTTATTTAAGAGTTTTTGGGCTTGCTTTTCAGGTTTAATGGTTGAAAAGTAAACTCGGTATTTCAATTCATTAACATTGAACGTGCCAATTTTGAAGTTCATCAACTCCTTGATTATCATGTAAAAGATTGTCATTATTGCCTTTGATTAGTGATGTTCATTTGGTTATAATGATATCCTGGAAGTTTGTTTTTGGTGGAAGAGTTGTGTTTGTCACCAATGGGTGTGAGATACTTGGCCATCTCAGTAGCGTCTACAGCTTTAAGCTTCGTAGGCCTTCAACTTTGGACGGTAGTTTCACCCCATATACTTCAAACCAATGGGTTAATTAGTGAGAATTTTATTCCCATGGAAAGTATGGACCATGCACTTGAGCTCCTTTTGGGTTCTTATTCCACAGCCTTCCTGTCGGCAATTTTGTGCTCAATGTATTTAGTCTACTCAACCTTTCACTAAAGGTTAGTTTAATCTTTTCCCATGAGCCATAAGGCATTAATGATTTAAAATTTTGACTTTAGGATGAGAGATGAACTCCATGCAACTGCTATTTGTGTTAAGAGTGGATTTAGCAGCAATTTTCTATCTAACTTCATGCAAGACATGATTCTGATTTGAAGCAGCAATATGCTGCAAACAAAAGCTGTAGAAATTTCAAGCAAATATGTTTCTTTCTAAGAAATGTTTGAAGATCTCATGATTGGATTTAGAAGCGTACTAGATCTGAAATTGTGAAGATGATGTTTTAGCTAAGATTCTTGCTATGTGGTGGGTTTCTGTTATTCATCCCCAAGTTGCTGTTTTTCTTCTTTGACAAAATAAGCAGGTTCATTTTGGAGTTTGGATATATACTAATAACTATTGATTCTAGCCTCTTGATGTGAAATTTATTCTATTTTATTTTTATTGAATCTTGCGCCATTCTTGTGGTTTCTGCTTCCATATGCAGACTGTATTCTTTAGTGAGTTGTACCCTTCAGAAACTCAGAAATTAGTAGAACGTCTCATCAACTATGTTATCTACAAGGTAAATGTTTTAACTGATTCAAACAATATTAAATTGTAATTGACAGGATCCTGCAATTGTGTTATTTTAGTGTGTATCATCCTTGAGGCATATAAACACTCTACTTGTTTCTTTCTTCTCAAGAGAATGCGGTTGTGGAGAGTAAAATTTGATGATGCAGCCCAGAAAACTGAAAAAGAGATGATGTTAAGGCTGATTTAAATTAGTAAAGTTCTTGGTGCTCTTGGTAAAAGGTTTGATTGAGGATTCAATTGTGGATAGTTACATTTTACTTGACATACAAATGGTTTCTTAAGTTCTTTTAGGGTTTTGACACAACTACTAATATTTTTAATGAGAAATAGATGCTTTTTGAGTTGATGAGTACTGGTGTCTTCTATCAGAATATCATCAGAGTTGAGCTTCATGATGCCTGGACACCACCAGGTGAGGATCAAACTACTGGCAGTTGTGAATTATTTTTGGGCAGGCTCAACATTGAGATTCATGAGACAATATTCAGGACAAGATCCTCAGGTCACATGGGTTTGAATGGGTTGGTTTTCTGAAGAGGTCTATTATGCTGCTGAAGGTATGGTCTCCAGAATGCGTGATGAGTAATTTTGATCTCCATTTATTTCCTCATGAAATAAAGAGAGTATGTTTCACCTTGGTCATGGCTCATCTTGAGGGCTACTTTTTGGTCAAATTTAAATGTGCTGATGATTTTGCCATATGAGAGATGCACCAAAGGGTGTTTGGGTTAGAAAGTTGATTTTTGTTTTCAAGATTATGGACTATTCCTTTGACTAAATGATTAGATCAATGATACATATTGATAAGGAAATAAATGGTTCTTAGAGAATGGCAATCTGATCAGTAGAAAAAAGAGAACGGAACTAAAGGAGAACACCTAGAGGAGGAGGATGCCCAATAGATATGTCTTTGGTTAATTATCAGTCTGATTGCTTGTAGAAACCTCCTGGTTCCTCCTGGATATATTCCAAGAAGACAATATACAATTGACATCAGAGTGTCTACACATCATACAATTTGGGCTAAGACTAAGGCAGACTTATTTAAAAATAAGATGGGCTTATCCTTGGTGCAAAAATAAGGTGGGTTTGAATAGGAAGATTGTGTTCACTCTAGCAAGAGAAGAAGAGCATGAATATGGATGGGATTATGGTCATATTCATTATTATGTAATCTGTAGGAGTAAATGAGTTCACATACAAATCCCTTGATTTTAGGCATGATTCTAGCAATGCAATTTGAAGGTTTTCATGTTTGGAGGGATGTTTCTAGCCTATATATTTTCTATTATTCTTTAGTAGAAGGAGAATAGAGTTTTTTTTTATCCTTAAGCAATCTTTTAGATTGTTCTTCAAGTTTTGTATCTCTTAAGTAGATTTCCTAGAGTGGTGAACTTCTATTGTTTTGTTTCCTTGATTAGAATTCTTAGGGTGGTGTTTCTGTATCTCTTAGTTTGTAGTCTTGGTGGTGAACTTTTATACCTTTTAATCCAATAATCATATTTTGCTAGTATTCAAATTCTTGTGAGTTGTCTTCTTTGTGAGTTTTTCTGTTCGCAATTAATCTCCACATCTCAAACATCAATTCCCAGCATCAACAATCCCTCAGTTTTTTTTAAGGACTGGTTCTGTATCTGTAGTGTATACTAATAGGTACTGCTGTACTGGCAGCACTGAATTGATTAATTGAACAAAATATCTTGTGTGAGCTGGCATAAGTTGCCTGTGGTTGGATTGGCAATACTTTCTTATGGTGAAGCCAAACCAAGTCAGGTTTGAAATTGCTATATATTTGGGAACATTTTAATCTTAAGTTATCTTGGTTTATTTCCAAGGCTTGTCGAGGTTATATTTCAATATTTTCTTTTTCACTAATGCTGGTATGTATATTGATGAATTTTGCACAGGGGACCTTTCTACCTTTAGTTATTCCTCCAACAGTATTCCAAGCAGGTCTTTGGTCAATCTGGTTGACTATTATATGTTGTCTAAAGGTAAAATATATAATTTGTCATGGATATCTTGTCTTTAGCTCAAGATGTAAGAAATGAATTGCTTGTTATGCATCGTAACATTTTGTTGCACACATGATGTAGATGTTTCAAGCTTTGGCCAGGGATCGACTTGAGCATTTGAATGCATCTCCTTCTGCTACACCATGGGCATACTTTCATGTCTTTTCAGTGTTTCTTTTTATCCTCACTTTCAATTTCTTTTGGTAATTCTTTATGTCTTATTCTTTTCGGAATTAGGAAAGACATTCATAAGTACCCTAGCTTTTTGTCTTTTTTTATAAAAAAAATATCATTTTAGTACAGAATTGCCTCTAGTAAGAAAATAACATTACTGTCTTTTAGAATGCATAGCATTGATTAGAACTTGAAGGCACTGATTACATAAGCTCTGTTTGAAATAGAAATATGAATTCTGACGGTAATTTCTCAACCATCTAGCTAAGTTTGTAAGCAAGTTAATATGGCCTACTAGTTCTGCCTGTATTTTGGTGGCCTGGGTTACTGCCCCTTCAACCGCCAAAAGAATAATGGAATTATGGGGGATGGTTGGATGGAAAATATTTTTGGAGTCTGTACAATATTGTGAAGTCATCTTACACAAATAACCCTGTTTATTGGATAGGTCATCACTTTAAAGGACATCAACACTAGTGAACATAGCTTCAGAATTGCACCACTTTGTTTCTTTCTGTCTTAACTAGATACTGCCGATAGATTGCAATTTCATGATGTTGTAGATTTTGGTAATCCTAAATCTGTGGGAAAAAATGTACTACAAAAACAATTTTCTGAGTTGCCTACCTACCCTCTGGAATGAACATATGATCTATTGATTTTGTTCCTCTGTAGATATCTTTGCAAATGTAGTGGCTGATGGCATTAGAGTTTCTGCTTTTTATACACCTGCTTTAGTGTTTCCTTGTGTACAAGCAGGCAGTTTGGCTTTGCACAAGTTCATAAAAATCTGAAATATCCATTTTTCTTTTTGGGTGCATTTCAGGATATGGCTGAGCTTTGTGTTATACAAAACACTGGATTCATCTATGTTTCTGCATTTTTTTTTTTTTTTGAGCCTCTCAGTATTGCATTTGAGACCATGCACGTATCTGTATCGAATACCCTTTTGTTATTCCGATTTTTATGATAAATATGTTTGTTCTAGAGGTTTTATATTACTATTATTCTGTGAAAAATATTGGATCCTGGTATGATGAGGCAGCTTTCTTATGTCTCCTGTTCTCTGTAGGCTATTGTGGTTCATGGGTTTCTGCTGCTTGAAATATCACTCCATTCAATGGGGAACAGTGCAGATTGCCAAAGAGGAAAACTTTTTGATTTATCAGTTGCAGGTATTTTTACTTTACTGTATTGACGCATGGATGTGATTCTTTAGTTTGTAGATAGGTTGGCTGGATGTTCTTGCACTTTATGGTTCTCTGATTTAGATGGTTCTGGCTTGTGAAGTCTTGTTTCCTGATATAGCTAATGCAAACTGAGCTGCAAATCAAAGGGATTTGATTATATCGTTGTCATTATTATCATTATCTTCGTTGTCATCATCCTCATTGCTGTAATTTTTTCTTATATACTAGGTAAGGCCATATGAATAAATGGCAAAGGCATCTTTCATTCTTTCTTTCATATGTGACCCATTTATCAAAATCTGACTTGGTGCGATTATGTCTTAGTCTTTCAGATTGCAATGTCTTTTCATTATTTGCATGGTAGTTCATGCTGCTTATTAAATTTTCTAGGCTTGCAGGTTATGTTGCTGTTTCATGTGTTTCTTTCCCACTAATCTTTGCATACCTTGACTATGTTACCTTTTTTCCCTTTTAGAATGATTTTTGTTTTCTTTTAACGATTGTGAATGACTGCTGGTTCATTTTGGGAATGGAAGGTTATTCTTATTCGCAATATAGGTTTCTTCCTTGACATGTCTACACTGTTAATGGCACTTGGATATTATGTGCTTATTTGGTGGCTCCATGGCATGGCATTCCATCTTGTGGATGCAGTTCTTTTCTTGAATATAAGTGTAAATATATCTGTAAATTCCAATGTGCTTCGGAGCATTTTACTGCCCAGTATGATATGTTGACATCACAACACATTCCTAACATTCACCGATGCAATCTTTTTGAGCAGGCTTTCCTAAGAGCAATTGTGAAGCGTATAAAGGGATTTATTAAATTGAGAATAGCTTTAGGGGCTCTTCATTCAGCACTTCCTGATGCAAAATCTGAAGAGATATGAGCTTATGATGATGAATGTGCCATATGTCGGGTTGCTTTTTTTTTTTTTTTTATTGTTGCCTTTTTGGTTTTCCAATGATTCCTGAAGTTCTAACTAACTTTGCTAATCTCAGGAACCTATGGCCAAGGCTAAAAAGCTTCATTGCAATCACCTTTTTCATCTTGCTTGCTTGAGATCTTGGTATGGTTATATTATATTATCAAATTTGGTTTGTCTTTTTGATAGTGAGTGTCGCTGAAAATAATGCTGATATTAACATACCAATACCAGGTTGGACCAAGGCTTAAATGAAGTTTACTCATATCCAACATGTAGAAAGCCATTTTTCCTGGGCAGAGCTGAAAATGAAGTGAACTCTCAAACAGGAGAAGTTTTAAGTGATGAGCAGTTGGCCTGTCAAATAATTGCTGGACTTGAGCGGCAAAATATGCCTGGGCGTTCCGTACCCGCAGGAGTAGTCCCAAATCAAATGCAGAACCCAGTAGAAGGCAACTCTTGGAGGTTTGGTTCCTTTAAATTAGTCTCCTTACTTGCCTTGAAATAATAGCATGTTGTACCTTCTATTTGAAGAATCATTTAATTCAGAAGTTTGTATGGGAAATATGAAACATTTGCACTTAATGTCCTGATTATCACCGAAATTCTTTTGTTTTCTTGTGCAAAAAGTAGTTCATACATTCTTAGAAAGGATTAATTCGGTGCCCTGTCTTGAAATGACCCTGTGTTGTTCCCTTCTATTTGAACAATCATTTAATTAAGAAGTTCATATTGAGATAGGAAACATTTACACTTAAGGTTCTGATTATCAACGGAATTCTTTTGTTTTGTTTGGTAATAAGTAGTTCATTTATTGTTATTTAGGGTTAAGCTGGTGCTCGAGCCCTGACTTCTTCCTGAAAGTACGTAATTTAGGTTAGGGGGAATGATGGGTGGGCTTATGATGGACTCCAATTCCATTAGCAGCAAACTGTTGTCCTACATCTACTGCTTTTAATGCAGACAATGCAATTTACATTTATAGAAACCAGAGGAACTTTTCTCTTTAGGGACATGGATATCTCCCTAAAATTGATTATGATTTAGCCATTCAACTACTCAGAAATCAGTTATTGGAAGTGACTTGCAAATTCTCGTTCTCTATGGTGTTCTTCAGGGTGCTAATTGTCATACATTATTTGCAATTTGTAGGAGTGCAGGACTGGATTAGGAATGGTTGCATTCTTGGCCAAACCAAAGTGTTGATGGAGCTGGTCCTTCTACTGGTATGAGATCAGTTGGACTTGAGAGAGAGAGAGTTCATATGATGATGAGGCATCTTGCATCTGTTGGAGAAACTTATGCCCAGACTGCTCTTGAAGATACTGCTTGGAGCCTTTGGCCCATGAACCCATCTTAGGCTGCTGCATCTGCTTCATCAGTTCCTCCAAACGTTGGTGGAAGATACAATGGAAATGCTGGTAGTTTACATACTAGGACTGCCTCACGTACTGCTAATGACAACATAGTGAATATACTTGCTATGGCTGAGATGGTACGAGCGGTTTTGCCACATGTCCCAGATGAGATAATTTTTCAGGTAAATGCTGTAGAATAAGGTTTTGTAACTTACAGTTTTTACTTGGTTCTGGTGAGCTGGTTTATCGCATAATTTTGTTAAATTATTTATGCAAAGAAAAGCTTACGGTATTTAATTATTCCCACTATATTTCTTAGATTTTAATTATTTGATTGTATGATGCACGGAATTTACAGGATTTGCAGAGAACAAATTCTGTTACTGTTACTGTGAATAATCTTCTTCAAATGTGATGATGCACCAAGTTTTTTTTCTATGCATCCTTCCGGTTCATGAACAGATCCTTGGCCGTCTATTCCAACGCTTTTTTTTTCTCCCGAAGTTTTGGGATAAGCTAGGCTGTTAAATTAACACAGATTGTTAATGCTTATTTTCCCTCAAATATTCAGATGGTTCATTCTCTGTATATAAAGGCAAGTTTGGTCCTTCAGATGTTATTATGGAAAAAGAGAAAATGTGGAAAAATATAGTTTTTATTGTTTTCCTGTGAAAAATAAAGTTGCTTCATATTGGTGTTCACTGATCACTGCAGTTTTTCATTTGGGAATGCATTCGCTAAATTCTTACAATGGGATGCCTCCTGCGAAATGGAGGGATGAATGTCCCGATGGAGCCAGGAAGAAATAATTTATTGTTGATTTGTTGAAACTATGATTGGAAAAGCATTTTGTAAGGTAGGCTGTAGGACATGAATTTTATTGTTTTTTTTCCTCGTTAAGTGTGTGTGGCCCATCTCTTTTCAATATTTGGATAAGATACTAGTCCGTAGTCAGCTACTAATTAAATTAAACTTGACAAGTTGGCATGTTATTATTAAGTATAGGGGTAGTTTTATAGACCAAAGATGCGGCGATTGTTGCAGTTAGAAATTTCATTGTAATAGTATTAATTAATGTTTAAAATAAATATTAACATCAATGCCATAATTAGCGTAGCAATATCAGCAACAAACACGGAGTAACAAAAGCTTGAAAATGCACTACTCCGTTTGTGTCTTTTGTTTTTTATTTTTATTATGTTTTTGAATCTTGTCATTTGTGGACACGGTTTTTGTCTCCTTTTTAAAATATCTTTTCGACTACATTCCCTTGTGTTGTACAATTTTGCTTAGCAAATCACTAAGCTTAATGAAGTTCCTCTTATAGTACACACCTATATCCGAAAACATTTATTAATCTCACAAGAAAGTTTCTTCCTGCTCTGCTCTCTCTCTATGTATCTCCTTTTGATAGGGTAAATTAAGGGTCAATGTTATTGGAAGGGGGGCACAACTGGGGGACAAATTAAGGGACCGGAGCCCCCGTCTACTTCACTTTGCTCTTGCGTGAGTCCCTCTATCTCGCATGTTCTTGATCAACCGACATTCATCTCATTCTTGTTTCTTTTTCTTATTTGCTCCTCTCTAATTCATCCTTAGAACATAATTTAACAATTAGTTTCCTTTCATCAATGATTATGACCGTTAGCATATCTTCTCTACTCATATTCGTCTTCTACCTTCCCATGCATACATGTAATGCACGTCATCTTGGACTCATGCACGCCAAGGCCTCTTGTTTGGATGAACGTACGTACTGCGATTTTCTCTGATGATTCTATATCCAGAATACGCCCTCCTTCCCATAATTCAAGTGTCCATTAAGTTTTGAAAAACTTTTATGGTTTTTATGCTTGAAAGCTGCCTTGCTTCTTATATAACTAACATAATGAGGCCAATTGATTAATATTTGCTTGCTCTTGACTGTGCTCCTATACCTATACAAACATGAGAAATTCCCCCGCATAGAAATATATACCAATATTTTGTTAAGAGAACTGTCCAGCAGCAGCAGACACACAGAAGCTAGTAGCAGTTAACAAAACTATGATCGAATTCTCAAACTCAGAACTTCCAGGAATCTTTTCAACATGCATGCTATAATACTCGGTTACCAAAAAAAGTTGTAAGTTAATTCCCGATTGGTGTATATATATATATATATATATATATATATATATTGAGCAGTTTTTGGCGCCATATATATGACTTAATTATAATTGGATTGCCAATCATGTGTCTATCCTGAAAACATAACTTCTCATTTTGAAAAGCCTACAACTGATGACCAAATCTTGTGATTTAGAAAGGGCAAAATAATTTCAATGAAATAAAAAAAAAAGGCCATATTTTCCTTTGTTCAAACAATTATTTTCATCATTTTCAGATAACGGAACTAGTATAGATGTATATATCTAGTTCATATATGGTCTGTTTCATCCAAAGAAGGTACTAAATTTATTCAATTGGCTCTACTATATACATATATATCCAGTGGTCATAATTCAAGTATATGGGTTATTGAAAATTTATTGATTAATATTCAAAATGTTCAAGTCTGGTTCATCTAGGAGTAAATTTAAAGACAATCCTTGTCAAGTGCAAAAGTATTAATCCTAGAACTTAATGGGACAATTAATTTGCTTTTTTTTTTTTTTGTCGTGATTACCCCTGTAAGCAAGCTTTGTCTACCGCCAGAACCCAGAAGAGGGAAAGAAATTATCTGTAACTAATGTTCAACCATGTGCAGTATGTTAGTAAATTTCCATTAATCCAACCATGATTATATTTTTCTCATCTTAGTCCTATATTAAATTCAAACGATTTCCTCCTTTTTTTTTTTTTTTTTTTGGTTTTTGGGCTTTAGGGTGACACTTACAGCAAGCATTGAAAGTTCGTTTTGGTAATCGTAACCAACACCAAAATTTTAACTTCTCATCAAAGTAACCGACACATCCCATGAACGCCAAAAGCTAACTACTCAAAACCCTTGATCCTCTATGTTCATCGCAAGAATAACAAAGAAGCAGAAGCCAAAAAAAAAAAAAAATGACGAAGAGATACACAATTTTGCAGAAGAAACTGAAAGAACTGGAATCCGAACTGGACCAAGTGTTTTCTCTTCCACCAGCAACTCCGTACCACCAACGTTTCTCCCAAGACATCCAACAACGATTCATGTTCTTGAAAAATCTCTTGTCTACCGAAATTGCTTCTCGCCCAAGAAAGCCTTACCACTTGCAACATATCACTCGAAGGTTGTTGGGACTGGAGGCCGCTTTCCAGGAGTGGGATAGTTTCCAAACTTCAGCCCTTGACCACGTTGAGAAGGGCTCAACGTGCTCTTGCACGGAGTCCTGCCTCAATGATGATGCCGAAGCAGCCGAGGGTTATTGTGAGTTGATGAGTTGGGCTGATTTGGAACAAGTAGCCGAGGCTTCTACAGAGTTGAGTGTGGCTGGTCTGGATTTGGAAGGTTTTGATGAGGAAGATAGGATGATGCGTTTGCCTGCGGAGAACCTTGAGACGACTAGTATTATTGAGGGTGAGACAGAAAAGAGAAAAGAAGATGAGGAAAGAGTTAGGGCTGAGGCAGCAGCGGAGAGAAGCGCGATGAGAAAAGAAAAGAGGAATGGGGTTTGGTTTGGAAGGTGTTTGGGGACATTGGCAAGCGGGGTAGTGCTTGGTATGGTTTTGATGGCTTTTCTTATGGTAAGATTGGCTGGCTGTTTTCATTGTTATGGCAGTGGTAGTGATTATAATTTCTGCCTTAGTCCTACTTAATTATATATATATATATATATATATATATATATATATTAAAGAAGCAGTTTTATTGAGGTGCTACGTATTTGGGATGGTGAATTTATGACAATTACTTCTATATGTTGTGCGGAAATTCTTACATTTGGAATTTATATGTTAACAGCTTAGATTGTAAATTTAATTTGTCATTAGTCAGAAAGATTATTCCTACTAATTATTTAGCAAAGATTGCATCGATTATATAAATATAGATGTATTAATTAAGACCCTGGATCAATGGATGAGGTTGGATCTTATATATGTATCGTACGCCGATGCCATTTGTTGTTCACCCTATGTTTGGTCTGAGCCATATGTTTCTTCCAACTTGTTCATAATTCATTTCATGCCTTCATTGATGTTGCAGTTTGTAAAGCTTGACCCTTAACTTGACACTTTCCTAAGACTTGGTTTTGTGATTTAAAATGGCTCTAATTCATTAGAATTATCAGCGGTGAATTCAGATCATTCAACAAAAATCAATTTTATGATTTTAATCAGTGAGTGTTTATTAATATATAAGGAAATTTTATATTCAAACTTATTCTTTGTAATTCTCAAATCAGATTCAATAGTACTCTCATACTAAACGAATGGTGCCTGTCCGTACAACAGATTAGTACAATAAAATTGGGCTTAACCCAACAGCCGCCTTGAAAACAAAGCCCGATTGCCAACCCCGCAATTCAATTCTACACCACCCTGGCCTCATGGCCATTCCCGGCCCACGCATTTGCGGCGAAACCTTGTTCACCTCCCTTTCTCCCTCCTTCTTTATTAACTGATTTGTCCTTTTCTGCCTTTCATCCTCAATTCGACATAAAGATTTTCCTTTTAACCAAAACCCTAACTCGCTTCTTTTTTTTTGCTGACACTGATCCACTAAGTTCACCATTCCAACTCCTTCATCAACCACGAGCCGTTTCAGGAGAATAGATATCCTCGACCCCTACTATGCAGCTCTCTTTGTTAAACGTCCATTTTCGCTCCCAAGCCCTTAGTTTTTCCCTCATTTTTCGAATAAGATTATGATCTTAGCTTCGCTCTTGATGTAAGTAATCCTTTCCCTTGCTTTAGCCCCATTGAAATCCACGATGGCGTCACCAATCTAGTCCAAATCGAGAAGACGTCGTCATTTTGCTCGTACAAGAGCATCCAATGCCGACTCGAGTCTGAGTTTTCTATACAAGCCTTGAGCGACCGAGTTAGCGCGCTGGAGTCCAAGTTCGATCGTCTCGTTAACGCGAGGGTCAGAGGAAGGGAGAGGAAGTACACGTGGACGACGGAGATCAAAGGGCCGGTTGCGAGAAAGTACAAGTGGGTAGCGGAGATCACAGACGGGAAGACAAAAGAAGGGGAGAAAGAGAAGAATTATAAATGGACGGCTGAGATTGAAGGAAAGGGAATTGATGGGCCTATCTCGAGGAAATACACGTTTACAGCATCTACGGGCGATGCAGTTGAGTGTAGCAAATCGGAGAAAAAGGAAAAGAATAACAAGAAACATCATAAAAAGGACAAGAAAGGGAAGAATGACACGCGTATAGTGGAGAATGAAGAGCCATCCAGTCATGGCGCCGTCGTTTTAAGGCAGGTTTGAAATATTTACATTTTTGTCCTTCGGTCATATGAATTTTGTTTTAGTTTGGATGACTTGAGTTCAGTAACTGTAATGATGGATTGCTTTGTCACTGTCAAAATTAGGGGTTTAAGTTCCATCTGACAGGATCCTTAAAGCGACGTTTTTATTATCGTATTGACTAATCACTGTCCCCTTTAATGACATTTTGTGGACCCAATTCAGAACTTTGATCATTTGCTCAACCGTGGGTAATTGCAACTATAATAACTTAATTTTGTTCATGGAAAACTATTTGGTATCAAAAGTTATATGTGAAGTTTGAGTCATGAATGTTAAGTATAACGTTCAAGCTCCAAAAACAATTATTTGTTATTGCATGCCTCAAGCTCTAAAACCTTCTTCCTTCACGATTTGCGATGTAAACATTTGGTGTTAATGTTTATATACGCTTAATCATCGAAGTAAATTCTATGTTTTCATTGGAAGTAATGTTTGCAAAGCTTCGCATTACGTCGAATATACCTTAGAAGCATTTCACTATACTTAGGCTCTTTACTTCTCTGTTTTGGTGATGGGCTTTTGCCAAAAAAGCGGGTATTATTAGAAGTAAGAGGGGCAAGACGAAGGAGTTGTCTCCTCAAGATGCTGCTTTGATGATCCAAGTAACATTCGGAGCTTATTTGATTCGTAGATCACAGGCTCTTCGTGCCCTTAGGGAATTGGCAGTTGCCAAGACTAAGCTGAAAGAGATCAGAGCATATTTTAATAACTTGTCCTACCGTCATCGAATAGCCCAGGATGCAGAAGAACGTCAAATTTTCTCTGAGAAAATCATTGTCCTGCTCCTTGTTATTGATGCCATTGAGGTACATTATCTCTCTCTTTGGACTTTTTCATTTTAATCTGTCTATATATTGCTTTGACAAGCTCAACGTATCTGATAGTCATCCATTGAAAGGGTCCAATAATGATAAATTTGAAATGTATTATAGCTTCGCTTATGCACATCTTATGACAATTTAATCTATTACAATGTTTTTGGATCATGTAATTGGTTTATGTTTCTCTTTTTTCCCGTCAACAGTACTTATGAGTTATGACGGTCATTGCATTTAATATGATCGTCTGATGAAGAACCAGTGAAAGCTTAACTGTTTTGTGAACAGGCTTCCCATGCTGAATCATGGGTCAATTAATACAAGAAGGATTCAGTAAAGTTTGCCAATGCTGATATGCTATTTTAAAAGATAGATTTGATTAATAGTTTGCCAAAATGAAAGAAAATGACCCACAATCTGGTACATTAAGTTATCACTGTCAATGTTATAATGATCCATGATGCATGTTAAGCTGTTCGGACTCCAGAGAATACAATCTACCCAAAGTTGTCATGAACCTTCTTAATCAGTAATTAATTACCTGCTCACAAGAAATTTTTGAATTGAAAAAAATGCATTTGAAATTGTCTCTCATTTTTTTTTTCAATAAAAAATATTTTTAAAATCTAATTCTTTCATTAGAGATGGCAATGCTATCAGGATAGCAAATCTCAGTATCTGAGCCCATTTCTGTATGAATTTGGATTCTCATCTATTCTGATGTAGTTATACCGCTAACTGCAACTTGAATATCATTGGAACGTGTTAAACAATTTGGATTGGATGTACTGTGTTATATCATATTAGGGAGCTGATCTAATGGTGCGGGCTGCAAAGAAGTCAATGTTAGATGAACTGGAAGCAATGCTTGATGTGGTGGATCCTCAGCCCCCACGGAAATCACTTTCAATGAGGAGGAGGAGGACATTTGACATGCCAGATGGCATCATCCAGAAGGAAATTGCTGAGGGTGTGGCACAGGTTGTTCAAATGTTTGAAAATGAAGAGAACGCCACTGGTGATTGAGGCATATTCTTGTAACAATGTCGTAACGTGACAAGTCGCCCATTTCTATGGCTTTCTTTGTCGGTGATGTTTGGAAGATGCAGCTTTGTTTATGATGTGAAATTTCTGTTTGCCTCAGTCAATTGGTGGCACTTATTTTCTGCACGGACAACTTCGACTTATTTGTCCCTTCTTTTGAAGGTGGTACTGGTTTTAAGCAAGAGCTTTTTTTCCTGTACCAGAGCAATGCCTCTGCTTTCTTGTTCCTCTGCTACGAATGTTTGATCTATTAATGCGCTTTCATTCCTGTCAATCCTGTTCTTCAGCTCTCTCCTAATACGAAGTTACTTGAAACCTCGAAAGTGAAATCTTAAGATATAATCTTGGATGTTCTTATTATATCTTAATTATTGGATTAAATAAATTTTCCATCATAAATGAAGATAAAACTAATATTTAAATCTAAAAATAACGATTTTTTTTTTGGGGGATAAGAAAACTGCTACCACTACAACTAGTTCCGGTCCAAATACAAATTAATCACAAACATACAAGCATGTAAGCTCCAAACTTTACAAATTAGCAAATTAGTAGAATCCATGGCAATGTTCCTCAATCTTGCCAATCATAGTCCAACAGCCTCCTTGGTGCGGCCAAGCGCCACCTGCAAGCCATAAGATTTGAGTTTGATTGAAATGCCTGTTATTTCTCTCCCTCCAAATCTGGTATATGTATGCATTCCATGCAATTGACAACACAACTTAGATTAAAGCCCTAAATGTGAAGGAACTTTTTTAGTAGAGCAGAGTCTATTTATTTTCTTGCCTAGAAAAAGCTCTTGAGCACTTGGTCATTGGTAAGGGAACCGATAATCAAATGTTAATGCAAATAGCATAAAGAGACACTCATCCCAGTCATGTTGTCTCCAATTTAGAAACAAAACAATTGCCATGTGAATGAATCAAAACTGTTAAATACTAGTTTATTTTTACTCATAATTTGGCAGATAATGTTGGATCTTTCTGAAGTTGAATCTTTGTGATATAAGCAACTTCTTCTGATCAGAAGTGAATTGCCCGTCCTTTGTTAGGCTGTGCTTTTAAAGCAGCCCAAAAATTAGGCGAGTATCCGCCAGACCCAAATTACACCATACATTCCATGGCAGAGGAGTTAGACCGTTAAACAAGTTAAGCTTGACAAAAAATTGCAATATGATTTTGTAGCGTCACTCCTATCCTAGTCATGCATTGACTACACTACCCTTGAATGCGGCGTATTCGACTCATCGACTGTTCAATCCTTTGATTAAACAAATCGTGGAATCTTTATAAACGAAATTTGACTTTATTTCAAATGCTTAATCAGAGTTTTTCCCCATTCCTTCTTTTAGTTATATTTATAGGGTCAATGCAACCAATTGCTGCTTATCTAAGAAAATAATCTCTCCGTTTTTGGTATTTTAAGAAAGTAGCTTTTGGATAAGTTATTTTGAACATCTGTTCTTCATCACATGATTTTACTTTCAGAGAAACCTCTAACTCTACTCCTTCTTGCATTTTTTTTTCTGGCAAATACATATTGGTCTTAATAATCCTGAAGAAATGAGTATTCATAGCTTTTATTTAGCGTACTACATATATTTGGCGGCCAACATTTCTTTTTACTTCAAACCACCAACGAAAACAAGCATTGAAAACAAAAATTAGTTGTACGGGATTTTCTATAGATTTAATATTATTCCTACAACTAGGATCACAACATTATTATGTTGGTTTTGAGACGAAAAGTTGGAAGGCCCATTTGCGGTGCAAGTGTCTTTTGTTCTTGAGCCATTGGAAGGTTCCCTTGTGTCCTAACCCAATTAATTTCCTGCTCAATTTAAGGCATTTCTTCTGCTCTGAATTACTAGAGCTACAAAATCCAAGTTGAAATCAAAGAAAAGGACAAGCATCGGGTATCCAAGTTTTGAATAATAATAATAATAATAATAATAATAATAATAATAAATCTCCGCCCCTACTTCGATGATAATAGTATTCAAATGTTGATTAAGCTCGTCAATCGAGATGCACAATTAAATATGCAAAGTTGGAGGGAGGAGTTGGGTTGATTATTATTTTTTTTATTGAAAAAATTTTGAAATGTTTTCCGGTCTGAATTATTATTTTATTTAAGGTATAGGCTTAAATTTTTTAAATTTGACACTCAAATTATTTTAAATTTAGATTATTAAATTAGGATAATTTCATATCTAAATTATTGAAATTTGAAATTAAATGAAATTAATTTTATATCATGTTGCATTAAAATTTTGGATTATTTGAGTTTAAATCATTTTAAAATTAAATTAATTTGTATTTGAATTATTTTTATTTAGATTGGATTGAACAAAATTTTCAATTACAGATCACTTTTGACAGCTCTCATAAAATTCTTAACAGTCATTATGTGAAAGGAAAATTTGTGATACGGAAAGGTGAATATTTGAAGCAAGTAAATCTTCATCCTAGCAATACCGACAAGGAAATGAATCTTCACTAAGTTCCTTTTAAGATCTGAGCTTGATTTGGTACGTCTTGTAAATTTGCATTACTTTGACTGTCATTAATTTCAGTAATCCACCTGCCAATATTATTCAGAAGCTAATTAAGCATACCAATATAATTACATAATGGACGGTCAAGTTAACTGTAACGATCGAGTCCACCTTCTTTACCAAAGAGAGTGGATTAAGGAATTCATGCAGGAAAAAAGGGCCTTTGAATAATCAGAACAAATGGTGTGGAGCCCATTGTTTGAGTTAGGTTGGGGCGTGGGGGGCGTGCATGTGAGGCTGACGTTTTCTCAGGAAAATCTGAACGTTAGAGTTTCAGAAAGGGTAGAAAATTATCATTTAATAATGGGGAAAAAGAAGCGCCAGACGCCGAAACTGGTGCACTTGTTTCTTGATCTAGCCTTCACTACGTGTCATTTCACATTTCCTTATTATGACACCGGCTGCAGCCAGTAAAACCAATACAGGGTAACGCTATTAATGTTTGACAAACCGGTCAATGGCGTAAGTGGTGGTGTAAGACTACTGACAAAATATTTCCATAACGGGGGACTGAGCTATAGGGCAACCCTGTATATACTTTGTTGTTTGTCCCACTGCATTAGTTCATACATCAAACAGCCGTTCTTTCTCTTTCTCTTTTTCTTGCTTGTCATTTTCTGCTTAGTTACTTTCATTTCATTTCATTCAAATCCAATTCCTTTGTTGAGAAAAAATCGATTCTTTTTATGTAACATGGCTCTGTTTCGGATGTCTCTGTTTCTTTTGATTCACATTGTTCTGCTTTCAAGTCTCTATTTTGCTGAAGACCCTTATGCCTTCTATGATTTCAAACTCTCTTACATCACCGTCTCCCCTCTCGGTGTTCCTCAACAGGTTAGTTTTCTCAATACTTTCTGTTTACTCTGTTTCTTTCAGCCCATACAGTTTTTTTTTTTTTTTTTGTTTCTTTTGGGTGTGGTTCTGCTTTTCCTCTTAGTTTTTATTTTATTTCTCCAGATCCACGAAAAATAACCGTTTTTTTAACTCCTATACTGTTTTTTAATTACTTCATTATGTACAGTTAAGTGTTGGTAAATACCGGGGTTCAATTTGTTTTTTTTTTTTTGAAGTACATCGGATGGTCCAAAATCATTACTTTATAGGTCACTTGATACTTTTAAGTTACTGTTTTGAATCTGCAACGGCTATTGGAGTGTTGACAAACTATTGATGATTTTCTAGCAGTATCAAATTTTTTGTTCTTTTACCCCTTTCTCATGCTTCTTTTTGTACGATATTCTTGTTCTTTGAATAACTTTTTGAACGCAAGTCGATTCTTTGGTGTTGGTTCAACTGTTACAGTATATGGTTTTGGACCAGGGGAGTTGCCTCTGTGTTTAAAAAAAAAAAACTAATATTTTCGAGGCATTTATATTGAATGTTCTTAGCGGTAGACTTTTTGGTTTTTGTTGAATCAAATGTTTGGTTTTGAGTGCCATTTTTTAGTCTTCGTATCATAATGTTTTGAAATATCGGGGTAAACTCATTCGAGTGGTTTGGCAAAGAGGATGGTAAGTTTGGATTTGGTGCAGCTTTATAGATAATTTTCGGATTCTTTCCTATTTTGAATTCTTTAGGAATCTTGAACTAATATTCTGGAACCTATGTTCCAAATTTTGTCAAATCAGAAACTTGGATATGGAAATGCTGAGTAGATAATTCTTTCATTTGCAGGTTATAGCAGTTAATGGGGCATTTCCGGGTCCTGTCGTTAATGGCACAACTAATTATAATGTGGCTATTAATGTTCACAATCAATTGGACGAAAATCTTTTGATGACTTGGTATGTTTTGAGATAAAAATTTTATTCTTCTTTTCCTTTGGGTATTATTTGTTAAAAGGGATATGGTGAAATTTCTGAATTATGGTTTTACAGGGCAGGAATTCAAATGCGGCGAAATTCATGGCAGGATGGTGTTCTTGGTACAAATTGTCCAATTCAACCCAAAAAGAATTTTACATACCAATTTCAAGTTAAGGATCAGATTGGGAGTTTTTTCTACTTCCCTTCGCTCAATTTTCAAAGAGCATCTGGTGGCTTCGGTTCTATTATTATTAATAACCGGAATATTATAGCAATTCCTTTTGCCCAACCGGATGGTGACATTGTCATCATGATTGGTGACTGGTATACCCAAAACCACACGGTTAGTAACTAATGAAAGGCTGGAATTTTGATTTTATATGCATTGAAGTTCTTTTTTTTTGCAAGTTGAAGTCCAATGATTGACACACTCTTCTTTTAGGCATTGAGAACAACTATTGACTCTGGTGAAGAACTTGGGATGCCAGATGGAGTTCTCATTAATGGGAAGGGACCTTACCGATATAATTCAACTCTTGTACCTGATGGTATTGAATATGAAACCTTTAATGTTGATCCAGGTATGCTTTTCTTAGGCCTTAATGGTAAAATATTTTGTAAGATGTGATTTTTCTTATAGTTCAAACAAGTAGCTTTGTTTTTCTTTTTCTTTTTTTTTAGGCTGATTTAAATTGAATGATTTCACCTTTTGCATTGACCTTGTGCTCCATAGTTTTTTTTTAAGAAATAAATCACAGGTTTCGCATGTTTACATTCAGTTATTGATAATGTTTCATGCAACATAAGTTCTCAGTAGTCACAGAAAGGGGTTTTTACTTTATGAAGCCTTAATCTGCAATTTCACTATGTTTTGCAGGCAAAACTTATCGCTTTCGTGTGCATAATGTTGGGATATCTACTAGTTTGAACTTTAGAATTCAGGGCCATAATCTGCTCTTAGTCGAAACTGAGGGACATTATACGACCCAACAGAATTTCACCAGCTTTGATATTCATGTGGGACAGTCATATTCCTTTTTAGTTACCATGGATCAGAATGCAACTACCGATTACTACCTTGTGGCTAGTGCTCGGTTTGTGAATGAATCAGTTTGGGAAAGAGTAACTGGTGTGGCCATCTTGCATTATTCCAATTCAAAAGGACCAGCAACTGGACCTCTGCCTGTTCCACCAACTGATATTTACAACCAATGGTCAGCAATGAACCAGCCAAGGGCCATCAGGTTTGTGCTCAAATTTCCTTCGCTTGAGTATGGTATATATTCATACTTTCTTCTTCTTTAGAAACTTGCGACCAACTCTCTTTCAAAAGTTATTCACTGAATATAGCCATAGAGTTTATAGAACAAATTTTGTCCGTACATGATGTGTAAGGTTTCTTTTTCCTACAACTGAAAACTTCCCTGAATCCATCACATATTAAACTCTATTTTCCAATGATTAGGCAAAATACTACTGCAAGTGGAGCTCGCCCAAATCCGCAAGGCTCTTTCCACTATGGTTCAATTAATGTGACTGACACATATGTGTTACAGAGCTTGCCTCCAGTTAGGATTGATGGGAAGCTTCGTGCTACACTGAATGGTATCTCTTTTGTCAACCCTGATACACCAATTAGGCTAGCTGACCTGCACAACGTAGAGGGTGCCTATAAGCTGGATTTCCCCAATAAGCCACTTTATCGAACTCCCCAGATGGACAGATCTGTAATTAATGCTACATACAAAGGATTCATAGAGGTTATATTGCAGAATAATGACACCAGAATGCAAAGCATTCACATGGATGGCTATGCATTTTTTGTGGTTGGGTAAGAATCTTATACTTACATGTCAACTGTCAAGTTCTGAACTGCTGATAATTTGTTGTATTTAAACAACTCTATGGGTGTTTGGTGCAGAATGGACTTTGGTCAGTGGACTGAAAGCAGCAGAAACAACTATAATAAATGGGATGCGATTTCTCGCTGCACAACAGAGGTTTGTTTTTCTAACTGAAACATATTTACCTTGTACAGTGCAATGTCAAGTGCCTAATTGCCTTTTTTGCCTTAGGAGATTTGATTTTGTAGCATATAAAAAAAAGCACATTTTGCTGTTCACTGCTTCCCTCTAATCATCTTTTGTGTAGGTCTACCCGGGTGGATGGACGGCAGTCCTTATATCTCTTGATAATGTTGGAGTATGGAACCTGAGAGTGGAGAACTTGGATAGATGGTATCTAGGCCAAGAGACATACATGAGAATTATCAATCCCGAGGAAAATGGGGACACAGAGATGGCTCCACCTGATAATGTTATTTATTGTGGTGCCCTTCAGAGCTTGCAGAAGTATATCTGAAATCTTATTGAAATTTCACTTGCTCCCTTGCGGTCTTTCCTTCCTATTACTAATGGGCGCTTGTACTTGCAGGGAATCACAAAGCTCTTCTGCAATGACATTGTTGCTCATTGGGAACTCCAAGTTGTTTCTGACTTTGGTAATCACAATTATAGCTTCAATTTTCACTTTTAGCTGATTCATAGGAAGCTCTGATAATTCATAGGCAGCTTGTCATACACTTTTTTTTTTTTTGGTGTTAACAGTTTTACTCTTTTTTTTTCTTTAATCTTTAGGTATCTACCCTATTGTAATTTAGGTCACTAGGGGTCCATCATTCTTATGTACTTTCAGGTCACATGCTGATGATGACTAACCCATTCTCAATACCGTTGGACTTCGTACTTGAATTTTTTGCATATTCTTTGTTAAAATTTTTGCTTTCTGTGCTTCCTTATTTGATTTATTGGTTTAGAAGGCCACTCGAAGTTTTATTTTCAAACGGAGCAATTATTTGATTTAATAACGATTAATATGATGTAATTGAATTGAATGCTGTTCTGTGTGAGGAGATGATTTTGTTTTGTGCTGAGGGGACTTTTTTTTTTTTGGACAAATAAAAAAGAATTGATTTTAACTGTGTTCAAGTTGATTAGCTAGAACATTTTAGTTTTCTTGATTCTATAACATGCCTTTAATGAAGGTATCATAATATTGATTTAGATTTTCTGTAAATGGATCAAGTGGCTGGCCAAAGTAGCTCTTTTATGGATTTGGAATTGTTATCAGTTTAGCTTTGAGGAAAATGAGGATTAAGTATATATATACCATGAGCCAAGAGGTGGAGTCTTAAGAGCAAAATCTTGCAAGGCAGATTATTGGTCTTGACTCTTGAGAAAAGAGTATGCAACAGTAACCTGATCGATCAGCAAATAATTAATATCCAGATATCATAAAGCGGGGCCGTGTCCAAATTTCCAGTCCAAAAAAGCAGCAAAAAAGAAAAAAAAAAGTTGTTCTTGTGATGCCATTGCCTGCTATTTGAGGGCCTTGAAATAGTTGTGAAGGTATTAAAGCTTTTCTTTCCACTCTCCCACATTGTAATTTCTCTCTTCATCCAGAGCCGCCATATATGCAGTGGAGAAGCATAAATTTAAGCTCCATTGTACCCTGCGCCTCTGATCATTGCTTAGCCTCATCAGTCATCAGCTATTGGGAGGACCATTGAAGGAAACATCAATCAGTACCTAAGTAAATGGTTGTTTCCTTTGTGGCTTCAAAACATACATTATTAGATAAGTTAATTTATGGTTCTAATCTTTGAGTGTACTCCTGATCCAATTTTACTTTTAATATATTTTTTTTAAATGAATTTTTTTTTCCTTCTTACCACTTGGAAGAACATGCCGAGAGAGATTTAATTATCTCTCACGATGGAGGAGACAAAATTGGTTTAAACCAGATAATTTGTTTTTCAACTTTTTTGTTGCAGGGCATGCAGGCAATTCAAAGGGTTCAAACAAATGAACTAATTGTAGGGTTGTTGGGAGAAATTAAAGAAATTAATCCTTGTAAAGCATAGATGGTTAAGTTAACCAACCAAAAGATAATGACATTTTAATGATTTATGGTACTATTTTACTTGAAATCTCCTTTATTTTCCCAGAAAATACCTAATCCTTTACAAATATTGTTGGGAATATCCCAATTAATGTTGATTACCTAATTAATTAAAACAGTAGTCAACCTTAATTACTGGTCCAAGATCTCCTTAATCTTTGAAGCAATTTTTGGTCCAAAAAGTTAGGTTGGGGAAACGTTTCAATTAAGCATGCAGATATAATTGAAAGTTCTTTGCTGATCTATATATGAACACATTTAGTTTGTAAGTAGCTTGCCTTGAGGCTTCCAGATACAAGTAGTGGTATACTTTTTAGTTACAAAACCTGAAAAAGGACTTTCAAGCCTTGACTACTCTTACAAGTGAACGAGTTTTTCTTGTAAGAGTAAATGTTTCAACACTTTACACCCTTCTAGCTAGGCTTCTATAGAAATGGATTTTTTTTTTTTGCTTCCTTAATTAAGCTGCCTCGCTCAACCACTTTGCTCTACTCATTCTTCTTTGGCACTTCTTCATCACTCTTCGCCTTCGGTTGAACCAAAACGTAGTGTTCAAGGTAGGTTACTGGTTCTTAATTAGTTTCAGTAATCTGCATGAAATGACTTCTATTGCAAAATGCATGCATCCTTCTTAATTTCTCATCTTCCAATTTTAATTAAGATGCTGCTCATATTTTTTCTTTTAAACACCTTCCTCGTAGCAGAGCAAGAATACTTTGGGACTTTTCAATGCTCTTAAGAGTAAGTTGAGTGTTCATTAATGTTCATATATATATTAAGGCTAGCTATAAGTACTATCTCATAATCTTTGGATCACCTTCATAACATGCATGTATGTGCATCCAGGATCTTTGAAAAACTTTATTGTTGAATAGCGCTAGCAGTCTAAGCAAAGGATTGCAAATATTTCTTTCAAGGTTTCATTATTACTTATAACTCTGAATACATTCTCTTTTTCTATAGCTAAAGATTGCATGGTTCTGTGCCCGTAGAGTAATATTGAAGACACATTAGAAGGTGTGTTAGTTCATTCAGGAGTTGCTTAAGGTGAATAATCTTATTTTCCTTGTTTCTTTTATATTTTCTTTAATGTTTTCAAATGCTTGTAGAAATATTAATCTATATATTTGTCTCCATTGTTTCTTTAGTACTTAAACATTTTTTGGTGCGTTTGCAGCCCTGGGATCCAGGGGAAAGTTTTATATTTTAATGACAGACGTCAAAGTTTGTACTTTGTGATTATGAGTTTCCCAGATTCTCCGGATCCCTGTTACTAGTGTAGAACTTAACGGGTAATCCTACATGAATATTGTATTTAAAACATCAAAGGATTTTGAGCTCTAGTATAGAATGCTTTAACTTAGTGAAATATCGGCTGATGGCAGGGTTAACGTTGCATGCATATTTACGAACTTTCCACTAGTTACAAACGATGATATGGCCCACCTTAAAATAGAAGTTGAATACCAAGAACTGAAGAATAGCCATTTTACTAATGCCCACGAAGAATTACAATTTTTTTTTTTTGCTGGTAAAAATATGATGCAGAGTACTGCCACCATCAATATTTGCTTTGAGCAAGAGTAATGCCACCAAGATGATGTTGAACAGTAAGATAGTATTTGAAGACTTCATAGGAACATGATGGCCGAAGATCATCATTTCCTCTTGGCATTTAAAAAGGGGGAAAGTAAACTAGTATCAGGGTTCCCTTTTAACTATCCTTGTCTAAATCATGGAGGAGCAGGTGTTTGTCACATTTTAAATATATTATAATTATAAAAAAGGTGATTCAATGAGATATATTTTGTACTAGTAGTACTACAACTAGGTAAGTACATCAGCAAGCATCATCATCATCTTTGCTTTTTGAAATGTTTTTCTTATTTACTAATCTTTAATTCTTGTCAAAGACTTACACATCAAGTACTCCATAATGTAATTGAGAGATATTCTAATCACATTATACCTCAAAAACATATCTAATTTAAGTTGAAATTGCTTTTTTCTTAACTAATTATAAAAAAGGGGGAGTCGATTTTTATAGTATAAACACATTTGATTTATCTTTTATGTTATGGCTATGTAATTTCAGAATCATCGATAAGTTCCAATAGTAGAAAGTAGTAGAAACTAGTGTGGTGGGTTGGGCACCCTTTGATCAATTTTTTTCTCAACTTGATTCATAGGCTGCCCACATATTCTGGTAAGCATGTTTTGAAGCCCAAGTTAATTTGGGCCAAAATTTCCCCAAACTTGAGCTTCAATGGTTTATTGGGCTATAGACAGGGCTGCAATTCAATATTCATTGTTGTAAAATGTTAAAGCTTATTTAATGAAATTAAACTGTTATGCATCTCCTACCTGGACTTATCTATGCTTCCTTTTTTTTTTTTTAAATTTTATTTTAAATTTTTGCACAGAAAATGGAACAATTAACTTGAAAAAGCTTCAAATTAATCAGAATGAAGAACAAATTTAATCAGATTAGAAAAAAGAGGCAGAAAAAAAATTAATGGCTGCATGGAACATTCTTGACTTAATTTGAGAATTTATTTAATTTCATTATAAATATTAAAACCAGTTGTACAGTGAATATATTACAAGCTTCAATCATGCAAACATGATAATACAGAAAAGAACTTGATTCCCTCCATATTAATGACAATACTTCATGAAATAAACCCTAAGTCAAGGTGCATTAAAGCTGTGTAGCTAGCATATTGCTAAAGATAAGCTTTGCCAGAGTAAAAAGAGCTTGCACTGAGACATTTGGCCTATTTGTATTTGGAAAGTATACAAGCAAGAAAAGCAATTAATTCCAAGCAGAATGGCCTCATCATGAAAATTAATACTTGAAATATCATTGCCAAATAGACCTCATTACCAAATTAACCTCACGCATGGATATGAGTTAAGACACTATCTAGATACATATGCCCTCGTTTGACGTGTCGTTCCATTCAAGAACTTTGTGCTCTTTCTAGCAAGGAACACATATAAATAGTTGAGTTGTATTTCCAATTCTAAATATTGCTTTGAAGAGAATATATATCGCAAAAAGAGTGAAAGTATTAGGTTAAGATTAATTTTGAGATCAGAGAATAGAGAGCAATGGCCAGTGGCAAATGTATGACTCTACTGATTTCCTTAGCGTTAGTAGGGATGCTGACGGTTGACAGAGTTGCTTCACAAAACTATGGGGATGCATTGTCCAAGTGCATTTTATTCTTCCAAGGGCAGAGGTCTGGAAAACTACCATCTAACCAAAGAATGAATTGGAGAAAGGACTCTGCTCTTCGTGATGGCTCTGACGTTGGTGTAAGTCTCTTTCTCCGCCCATCCTTTTTTTTTTCGGTCTTTGATTTATATAGCAGATCAATTGCATAATTGAGCAAGCTGTAAAAAAACACTTAAAAAACTACACATATCAATGTCTTGATGAGCAAAGAAAATTTGAGAGTCACAAATCTGAGGTTTTATATATCTTAATTTCTTGTCTAATTATAAAAATCATTGAATTCAAAGTGAAATATTAATTAATTTAGATAATTTATCAGGTGTCGATCTTTTAATTTCTTCCCTCTTTACGAAAGAATATAATATAAGTTTAACCTCTTGATCGTATTGCATGTTACTAAACAAATCCACTTTGAATAAACTATGTGTTTACAAATTAAACTAATTAGTTTGTGGTTTGTGTGATAAATAGATTATTTTTTATATAATTATACACATAAATAATATGAATGAATAATGTCAATTTAAATAATAAAAAATTTGACCACGAAGGAAAAGAAAAATTACCGTCAATATATATTTATAAAGATTTGAATATGAATTTTTAGTCAAAAGAAAAAGAAAATGATTTTAAATTAAAAAATGAAATGTTGACAAATAATCAAGATTAGAGTGATTAATGGAGGACAATTATAATGGAGATATTCTTTCATTATTTTTTTTTTAAAATGAGAGAGATTCTTAGATTTCATTAACCAAATAAGTTAAAATTTTGAATTAATCTGGCATTACAATTTAAGAAAAATTTTGACTTTTTGAAAATTAAAATGAGAATAATTTAAGGAAATAAAAAATGACATTAATTTATTTGTGAAATGGAAAGAATATTTCAAAATTAATGTAATAATGACCATAAATTATTAACAATTAATTTGGTATCCTGATACGAAATTAAATTTTTTTTTGTATTGATTAATAGATATATGAAATCAATTTAAATATTCTAAGTATCAAAAGAATAGATCATCATCGATGTAGAAAATTTGTTTTTTTGTTAAAATCTTTTGTTATATATTTGGTTTAAATTTGTTTGCATATTTATATTTTCTATAAGAACAAAGCCATAAAAAAATAAAATAACATATATATATTTAGAAGAGAATAAGTGTAATTAATTCAATCAAATCAAAATAATGAATTACATATCATGTGGTGTTTATTTAACATTATATATTCACATGTTAAAAGAGTAGATCATCCACATTTTTTTTTATCAAAGGTTTTGATTTTTATATAAGATTAGCTCATGTGGCAAATAAATCTTAACTTTTAATTATATATATATATTCAGAAAAATGGAAATTTAACATTATTATTCCAAAAAAATGGTTAACATTAATTTAATTTAGGATTTGTGTGTGAAAAAAAATTAATAGATACAATAAGATTATAAAATTGTGTGAACCAATTGTGAAATTCGAAGACGTTTTTGAGTTTTTTGCTAATTGCAATGCGCTTCTAAAAGGATATTGAATTGGAATCAAACGGAAGCCATAAACATTAAACAAAATTCAGACATAAATTAACTGATTTATACTTGAGAAGATTACTTATTTAATTATATAAATAAATAAAAACAAAATTAAAAACATGATGATTTAATTGGGTTTCAGATGGACTTAGTAGGCGGTTATTACGATGCCGGTGACAACGTGAAATTCAATTTTCCAATGGCATTCTCAACCACGATGCTAGCATGGAGCGTAATCGAATTCGGCCAATTTATGGGCCCAGACCTGCAAAATGCTCTAGACTCCATTCGTTGGGGTACAGACTACTTGCTTAAGGCCACCAATTTCCCTGGCAAAGTCACTGCCGCCATTGGTGATCCTAATGCCGATCATAATTGTTGGGAAAGGCCCGAAGACATGGACACACCAAGAACCAGTTACGTGGTTAATCAAACCCACCCTGGATCTGAAGTTGCGGCTGAAACGGCAGCTGCACTTGCAGCTGCTTCCTTGGCATTCAAATCCGCTGACAATAAATACTCTATAGCACTCCTCAAAAGAGCAACGAAGGTACAGTGATGCAGAACTATCTTCTTAATTCCTTGTTTCTTCTACTACTACTACTACTATTATTATTATTATTATTATTATTTTACTCCCTTTTTAGTTAATAGTGACTTTTTTTTTGTTTATGTTGTGGATTAGGTCTTTGACTTTGCGGATAAGTTTCGGGGAAACTACAAAGACAGTGTTGGCCAAGGAGTGTGTCCATTTTATTGTGATTACAATGGCTATGTGGTACGTACGTACGTAGGCATAGAAAAATATAAGACACATTGACTAGATTGCATGGGAGATTAATTACCACCACTATGGCCAAAGTTCAAATCTTTAATTTTCAATCTTGCAGGACGAACTGATTTGGGGAGCAGCATGGTTGTTTAAGGTGACAAACGAACAGAAATACTGGGATTATATTCAAAACAACATTCCACAACTGCCTAAACAAGTTATAAGGCTTGTTGGTGGCAGTACTCACTTGCAAGCTGGTGGTAGCTTTGCTGAATTTGGATGGGATGCAAAGTTCGCCGGTATCAATGTACTTGTTTCCGGGGTAATTAATAATCTAATTAATTTTCCCTAGCAGCTTGATCATTTTGTTTTCTTAATTAATAAACAATTGTTTTTATAATACAATACTAGAATTTGTTTTGATTATTTTTGCAGTTGGTAATGAACTCCACGAATTCCAATCCCTATGTTCCCCAAGCAGGTAAATTTGTTTGCAGTCTGTTGCCAGAATCACCTTCCAAATCTGCTACATACACTCCAGGTAGCCTGCCTCGATCGGACTTAAAAACATCATTTTGTTTTTGCTGTTGCTAATAATGGATGAAATGATTTGCGAATAAATTTATGGTAGGTGGGCTTTTGTTCAAACCCGATGGAAGCAACTTGCAACATGCCACAGCTCTGTCATTTCTTCTCCTTGTTTACTCTCAATATCTGAAAAAATACAATGGAGCGGTTCGTTGTGGTAATGTTAATGCAATACCATCTAGGATCGAGCAAATTGCAAAAGGCCAGGTATATATATATATATATATATGTATATTTCTCGTTATAAATCCAAAGAAACAGTTCCATTATTCCCATAAGTGCAAAGTTTATTTGTTTATGCATGATAGTCTGCAGCATGAGTCTTTATCAAAAGTTTATTAATTAGTAGGCATTATTTTATAAGTAGGCATGATCAGGATATTAACGTCTGAACAGGATGATGCCCTCCAAATTTAAGCATTAGAAAGTTGGATTTTTTCCAATTATATGGAGGAAGCTTACAATTAATTGATGCGCAGGTCGATTATATACTGGGAAAGAACCCACTGGGGATGTCATACATGGTGGGATTTGGGCAGAAGTTTCCTCAAAGAATACATCATCGGGCTGCATCTTTACCTTCCATTGGTGAACACCCAGAGCACATCAAATGCAAGGATGGAACCCCTTACTTTCAAACCAAAAATCCAAATCCTAACTTGCTTACAGGAGCTATTGTTGGAGGACCTGATGCCAATGATCAATTTCCTGATGACCGGACGAATGCTCCGCAATCAGAGCCAACCACCTATATTAATGCGCCTTTTGTTGGGGTCCTTGCCTATTTCAAAGCATTTCAGAAAGTCTGAGTAATATTATATGTAGTTTACATAAAATGAGTGAAAATCATGCTGCCAACAACCTCATTTGTTAACGTTCCTCTCATTAGAGTCCTGGACTACTTGAAAGCATTTCCATCACTTTGAGCTTCACTGTTTAAAAAAATTTAAATTTGTAAAGTAGTGGATTTTCTATTGATTTAGCATAAAAACTTACTTAAATATCCTTCTACTTAATGCAACAAATTAGATGATTAAAGTGTCCTTAATTATTTATCCAACCATGTTCAAATACCCATCAATACATATATAAATATATATATATATATATAACATATTAATTCAACAGTTTTAATGAAGCATTTGCTTAGAACACACATCTCAGATGCATATGAATGGAGAAGATATGTACTTTTAAATGTAAAGATTAAGAAAAACTTAAATGTAAAGAACATAACCTTGAATAATTAAGACACAAAAATCTGATCAGTATGAACAACATAAAGTGCTGCCTTCCAAATTAACTAAAGCAACACAGCAAAATTATACATTGATTGATGCATTCAGGTGGATTATAATTATGTATATGTACTTAGGAGAAAACTCATGGGGGATGCCATACTTGGTGGATTTGGCAACAAGTTTCCTCGGAATAATAATTCATACTTCATAGGGGCTCTTTCATCTTTATTTTCCATTGAAGAACAACCGGAACACATCAAACGCAAGGCTGGATACCCCTATCTTGGAAACCAGAATTCCTAATCCAAAGATAATTACAAGGGATATCTTTGGAAGGACGGAATGGGTAATGGCACTGACCTGTAAGAGTTTCCTGATGATCGGGTGAATGCTTCAGTATTAGCTAGAACCCACCACCTACAGCCTTTTGTTGGGCTTGGGTTTTACTGTGCTCAGGGTGGATTTATATATTCAGATATTACAGTTTTCTTTCCATTCCGAAATTTGGATGTATTTTGAGAAATATTATAATTTTTACTAAACTAAAAATAATAATTATAGGTAATTATCTTTTTTTTAAAAAAATTTCCTCAATTCATTATTTGGTTTAGTATATGGATTTTAACCCAATCTGCTAAAGGGGTAATGGAGATGGCATTCTTTCTACGAAGAAAAAATTATGATAATAAGTATATATGATTCTTGTATATGATATTTTTGAGTTTTAATGTGCAAAATTTTAAAAGTGATGGTAATATATAAAGGATCTTTTTTTCAAAATAAAAAAATTGATTTAATATTTAAATTAATTGATATATTATTGAAATTATATTTGAAAGTTACGAATTTAAAAAAATTTATACTCGTAATAATATTTTTTTCAATAAAATAAATATTAAAAAAGAAAATTAAAAATATATTAAAAATTAAAAAAAATTATAATAGTCGGTATGGGTAGGGAATTGTATAGTAAAGGTTAAAAAGGTAGATAACCCTTAAGATTAACATCTAATTCATACTTTTCCCTTATTATTATGGATGATATAATCTAACCCCATGTTGAATAGAGCATGCCATAAGTTATACATGGCTTACCTCTATTTTTTTTTTAAATCAAACTGTTTTATCTTTCTTCATACGGAATAGGCATTTATTTGCTCACGAGATTGCTCCACTTTGCCTGGAGTATTTTATCTATCTCTTCCTAACTCTTGTTGGGCTTTGGGAATCCTACCAAAAATGCCAACGAAATATACGTTACACAGTCTGTACGTACAAGAAATCTCAAAATTAGCATCACTTACTCTATCTTAAATCCGTATAATAAGCAATACCCCACTTCAAAACCACATGCATGCATATTTTTGACATTTAACAGGAAACTAATACATAATTTTTAAAATCAATAAACATAGTAGCATATATACGTATATTACTTAATTTTCTCTTTTCATGGTCAAGCTAACCATGAAGAGAAGCATAATTGTTGACCAAAGCTAAGGCATTGCTTGTCATATGAACCATTGTCAAAATCTTTCTTCTCACAGTAGTCTTTGTTTGACCTGAAGCAATAAATACAATTACATAGAAGTAATCACAGTAAAATTATAGTAATAGACAATAATTAATAATACAAAATGCATGAAAAATAAAGCTCATCAAGATTTACATGAAAAATCCTCTAGTGTAGAGAGAAAAAACTATGAATCATTAAAAAAATCTCCACTATCAAATAATAGATATGCAAAGTTATTTTTCTTTAACTAAAACTAGAGTTAATCAATAAATAAAGAGACAATTGCAAAAATCTCACCAAATAGGTGAGTCAACAAATATACTCTGGATTTGTTCCTAGAGAGCTTTAAACACAATATTCATTGTTTAGAATGTTGAACTTTGAATTATAAATCTGTAGATAAAATTCAGTTCAATTGGACTCCAGATCGACTTTCATTTAACCAACTCTCATTTTTCCATTTTCTCTATATTTTTCTTTGCTTTTCTTTTTCTCTCTTCGGTACCACCCTCTGTTTCTCTATTACACAATCCTTTTTTTTTTATTGTTTAAGGCTTCATTTAAATAGGGCTCTCTTAGGTTAAAGACAAAAAAAGGCTTTAGGCCTTTTAATTGGCCAAAATAATGGGGCTAGACCCCATATATCCTAATAATCTCCTTTCCAGTCTCATTAAGAAAAGATTCATCACCATAGTAGTTTCATTTGGAATTCAACTTGGTTAAGGAATCCATTCCGCCCAAGTAACTGCAGAGCTCAAACTTTTCTCTGGGAAGTGTCTTAATTAACATATCTGCTACATTTTCATTAATATAGATTTTCTTTAACAGCATCTGTTGTTCCTTAATTACCAAATGTAACCAATGATATCTAACATCAATGTGCTTTGTTTTAGCATGGTACATAGCATTCTTACTCAAATTTAAAGCACTCTGACTATCATAAAATATCACATACTCTTTCTAATTCAACCCCAATTCAAAAAGAAAATGTTTCATCTAAAGCATTTTTTTACCTACTTTAATTGTTGTAATATACTCAGCCTCTGTAATTGATAAAGCAATACACTTCTGTAATTTAAACTATTAAAACACAACTTCTATTGTAAAAGTGAACAAATACCATGAAGTAGATTTTTTACTATCAAGATCACCTATCATGTCACCATCAGTAAACATTTCTAGAATTGGTTGTGAAATTTTATAACTTAAGCATATTTTTGAGGTGCCCTTCAAATTTTTAAAATCTATTTCACTGCTTTTCAATGAATTTTTCCTAGATTAGAAAGAAATATACTCACTACACCAATGTTAGGCCATATGCAAACCATAAGATATATCAAAAAATTGATTACAGAAGAATAAGAAATACTAGACATAGCTAGTTGCTTTTTTTTAGTCATCGGATGAGATTTTTTACTCAGATGAAAATGATTGGCAAGTGGACTACTAACTGATTTAACATATTACATGTTGAATCTACTAAGCACTCGTTCAATATTTTTTTTTGTGACAACCACAGCTTTTCAACTCTTCTATTTCGGATAATATCTATACCAAGAATTATTTTACTGGATCTAAATTCTTCATGTCAAAAGGCTTAGACAATTATTCTTTTAACCTACGAACCATACCAGCATCTTGTCTTACAATCAACATATCATCAATATATAATAGGAGAATAATGAAGTTACCATCAGAGAATTTTTTGACATACACATAAGGATCTGTTGTCTTTTTTTTTTTTTATCACTGTGGCTCACCATAAAAGAATCAAATTTTTTGTACCACTATCGTAGAGCTTATTTCAAGCCATACAAGCTTTTCTTGAGTTTGCAAACTAAGTGCTCTTTTTTTTTCACTTCAAAACCCTTAGGTTGATTTATATAAATATTCTCTTGCAAGTCATCATGCAAGAATACGTTGCTCAAGTTCAAGATTCAAACTAGTTGCTAATCCCAGCACCACTTGAATGGAGCTCATCTTCAGAACTAGAGAGAATATTTCATCAAAATTGACGTCAAGTTTCTAAGAAAAACCTATCACCACTAATTGAGCTTTGTATTTTACTAGTTTATCACCTTTCTTTTTTAGCTTGAACACTAATTTATTTTTCAACGACATCTTTTCTTTCGAAAGTTTAACAGGATCATATGTACCATTTTTCCTCAATGACTCTATTTTTTTCTTTCATTGCTTTTGACTAGTGCTATATATTCAGAGTAGTCTGTATATTTTGGAAGCTTTGTGGTTCTTTTTCACTGGTAACTAAAATAAAATTTAAACTTGGATACTTGGTAAATGGCATGTGCTATTTAGTAGATCTCTTAAGCTAAGACTTTACACCACCTGATGCTGAATGTAGCTTTTCTTACTCAACACTCTATGGTGGATAGGACTACTCACCCTGTTCAACACTCTTAAGTGGAGAGGATTGCTTCTCCTGCTTAAAATTGATTGCATCTGCCTCATCATTAACTGTGACTGGCTCATTCATATCCTTAAGTTCTATTTCTTACTCATTTTTACCATTTATGGCTCTTTCTTGTGGAACTCTTATCGGTATTGAAACATCATACTTAATAGTAACCTATATAGTTTTCTCATTTTTCTTAAGTTCTACTATGGTTTTTTTTTTTTTTATAGAAGATCACATCTCTGCTTCTGACTTTTTTTTTCTTCATTGGATCTCATACCCTATAGTTAAGTTCCTTATTAGTGTATCCTATAAATACATGCTATATGACTTTACTGTTAAGCTCTGATCTCTGTTCTTTCGGCACATGCATGAATGTTTTACACTTAAAAATTTTAAGTGAGAATATGGAGCATGTTTTTCTATCCACATTCTTTCTGAAATGTCAAAGCCCAAAAGAACTGATGATAATCTGTTAAGCAAATAACAAGTTGTATTAACTGCTTCACCCTATAATGATTTTGGTAATTTTGTCATCCTCAATATACATTTGACTTTTTAATGCGATTCATCTTTTCAGCTACACCATTATGCTATGGTGTTTCGTGTTATACCATCTTATGCCTAATCCTACACTTTGAATAATACTCTTCAAAGTCTTTGGATGTATATTCTCCACCATTATCAGTCTAAATACACTTTAAGAGTAGCTTTATCATCTTTTTCACCATGACACAAAATTTTTAAAAATACTGTAATACTTGACTTTTATTTTTAACATATATATCCAAGTCTTATACGAAACATTATCAATAAAAATAATAAAATACCTGGTACCACCCAATAATCAACCTTAATGAGACCACATATATTAGAATGAATCAATTTCAATCTATTTTCTTTTCTCTGAGAATTTTTACAAAAAAAAAAAAACTCTATGATGCTTGTCAAACAAACAATGATCACATGAATTGAGAGATATACCTTTGGTCAAGGTAATAAAAAATTACCTTGCCAAAACCTGTAACCCTTTATCACTCGTGTGTGCTAACCTTTTGTGCTACAAGTTTGTTGAAGCATCATCCTCAACGACATTTATTTGGTTGCTATTTAATTGCATTCATGTCTTGTACATTGTACAACATAATTTTTTTCTTACAACTATCATATATCTTTTGAGAAAATTTTATTGCCCATTCTTTTCTTGACTCTTATATCATTCCTTATCAAGGACATTAATAGCAAACAATTTCATTCTCATATCTGAAATATATCTAACATCCTTCAGAGTCAATATACAACCCATACTAGTTTGTACAACAATATCACTAATCCTAATAATCTGCAACACATTTTGTTTTCCATCTTGGTGTAACCAAAGTCTCCTACTTTGTAAGTTGTAAACAACTCTCTCTTATGAACACAATGATATCCCTCTTAGGAACATAATGATATACCACTCCTATTTCAACTATCCACTAAATGTGGAGATCACCAACATGATTACAATCATCATGTGTACTAATCAAAGTAATTGAATCACTATCTGAATTCACTACTACAACATTGCCATCATCTAAACTTTTACTTTTCTCATCTTTTATCTTTTGCTTCAAAATTTTATATTATCGCTTTATGTGACCTACTTTACCACAATGAAAATACTTCGCTTTATTTTTGGACTTGGATCTATATTTAGACTTACTATAGCCTTTTAAGTTTTGACTTCTATCAATATTTCTACCCATGGTCTAAATCTTTTTATCTTGCTTCTTCATTAAGCATACTGTCTTTTACTATTTCTAATGTCACATTATAAGTAAGAGTTGAATTAAGAATAGTCATAATTATAGTATTTTAACTGTTTGGCAATAAACTAAAAAAAAATAACACTTTCATTTCATCATCCATATTAAGTTCTATAGTAGTCATCCGATTAAATATATCTTGAAAATCACTCCAGTGCTTTGTAATCAATTGTCCATCCCTATATTGTAAAGTTGCAAGCTTTTTAACATGTATAACTTTATTCATACCTATTTTTCTCTCATACAATGTCGCCAAATTTTTTCAAACAGTGCAGGCATCTGTCTCCTGATTTACATGATGAAACACGTTGATATCAATCTATTTTTTGATTGTAACCAGCATATTTCTATCTAACTTTTTTTAACTTTCATTTTTTATATTTGCTGGTTTAGCCGAATCATCCAATACTGGTTTATACAAATCTTTGTAGTATAAATGATCTTTCATCATAAGCTCATAGGCTTTCAAATTGAATAATTTGATATTGTCAATTTTATCATGAAACCTATATTACCCTTCATGATCTCAAATAAAATGTACTTCTGTCTTGGGTTGTTTCTGTATTGATGTCTCAAAATAACCCTTACTTTGATACCACTTATTGGACCTGAAGCAATAAACACAATAACACATAAACAATATATCACAATAAACATATAGTATTAGATAACAATCAATAATTCAAAACGTAAAAAAAAAAGCACACCAAGATTTACGTAAAAAAGCCTCTAGTGTAAAGAGAAAAAATCACAGACCACCAGGATAATCTCTACTATCAAATAATAGATATACAAAGTTATTCTTTAGCTAAAATCAAAGCTAATCAATAACTAAAGAGATAATTAGAAAAATCTTACCAAATAGGTAACTCGACAAATATACTCTGTATTTATTTCTAAAGAGCTTCAAACCTGATCTTCATTGTTCAAAATGTAGAGATTTGAATCCTAAACCTGCTAATAAAATTTCAGTTTAATCAAACTATGGATTGACTTTTGTTCAACCAGCTTTTTTTTTTTTATTTTTCCTAGCTTTTTTTTTTCTTTTCAGTGCTACCTTATGTTTTTCTATTACATAGCCTCTCTTTTATTGTTTAAGACTTTATTTAAATAGGGCTCTCTTAGGTCAAAGATTAAAAAAGGCTTTAAGCTTTTTAATTGGCCAAAATCAATGGGGCTGGACCCCACATATCCTAACAATTTTGAGTCAACCAAGAGTACAAGTTTGAAGGGGCACTGAAACAACCTGGATGATAAGGTTGAGTGCTGTAACTAGGTCTAAAAATGCACTAGAGTATGGGATTACTTGGCCTAAAATGGGTGTTGATAGGATTTAATTGCATGAAGAAGTCAGGGTGAGACTTGATGAGAATTTACAAGTGAATGAGAAAGATTATTAGGATAAGGTTCACATGTGAATAAAGAATCTTAAATCATTAAAAAATTTGAACGAGATGTCTTATGTATACATAGAGGATAAAAAAATCCAATAGCTTAAGTTTTTTGGCTTAAGTGATGTCTAACATATATGTACAAGCTTTTTGGTGTGCTTTTATAGGTTCAAGTATGGTAAATCTCCCAATAATTGGTATCGGAGTTAAGGTTATAAGTTTGAGTCCCAGTGGTGTTACTGAGAGCAAATTATTGACAAATAAGAGGTTGATCATATCCATAAACTTCATTTGCTTGAATATCAGTATCAGAGTAAAAAGATTCAACTTAGATATAATGAGTGTGTAGAAGTAAAACATCCAAGTGAACGGTGTGTTGAGTTAACCTAGAGTGCAAGCTTGAAAGGGCACTAAGATAACTTAGGTTACAAGGTTGGCTGGGTCTAAAAGTGCATTTGAGATGTGATGTTGCTTGACCTAAAAAATATGTTGATAAAATTTACTTGCATGGGAGAGCCGATGAGAGACTTAATGAGAACTTACAAGTGAACAGAAGATATTGTTAGGATAAAGTTTACATGTGAGTAAAGAATCTTACATTACTAAAAAATTTGAATGAGATATCCTATGTATACATAGAGGATCCAAGAACCCAATAACTTAAGCTTTTAGGCTCAAGCGATGTTCAACATATATGTATGAGCTTTTTAGTATGTTTTCGTGGCTTTAAATGAGGTCAATCTCCTAACAATCTTTACATTCACGTTCATGTTATTTGCTTGAAACCCATCATTGCATGAGCTCTCATCTGTCAGAGTAGTGCTAACCCAAATCTATATATCATTTATCATTAGTTTAAAATTAGATCCTTTTATCTTACTCATCTCTCTAATTGACATTCTGAGCTTATCTATTGTGTCGCTCAGTTCTTTCACACAATCTTGCATAGCTTCTACCTTGTTAAGTTGGAATCCATGGCTTTTAAAAAATGTTACCATCATGGTGGAGGTTAACTTGGTGGTTGAAAGGGTCACATCCACGGTTGCATGAGTGAAAAATTAAGGGCTTGTTTGGATCAAGCTAGCGTAGGTTGAAAGACATTCAAAACAAAGTTTTGAGTAAATTGTTAAACTACAAGATGCTCTAATAAACTCTAAATCCTATATGAATTAGCCTGAGGATTTTGAAGTGAAAGAAAAAGAGCACTTAGTTTGCAAACTGAAAAAAAGCTTATATGGCTTAAAACAAGCTCCACAATAGTGGTACAAAAAATTTAATTCTTTTATGGTGAGCCACAACTATAAAAGAATGGTAGTGGATCCTTGGGTGTATGTTAAAAAAGTTTTTGCCGGTAAATTCATTATTCTTTTATTATATGTTGATGATATATTGATTGTGAGACAAGATGCTAGTATGGTTCACAGGTTAAAAAAATAATAGTCTAAGTCTTTTGACATGAAAGATTTAGGTCCAGCAAAGCAGATGCTTAGTATGAATATTATTCGAGATAGAAAAGCTACAAAGCTATGATTGTCATAAGAAAAGTATGTTGAACGGGTGCTTAGTAGATTGTCATAAGAAAAGTATGTTGAACGGGTGCTTAGTAGATTCAACATAAAAACATTTTAAATCAGTTATTAGTCCACTTACCAATCATTTTTATTTGAATAAGAAATCTTATCCGGTGACTAAAAAAAAACAACTAGCTATGTATAGTATTCTTTATTTTTTTGTAGTTGATTTTTTGATATATCTTATGATTTGCTTACCGCCTGACATTATCATAAACATATTTCTTTCTAATTCTAGAAAAGTTCATTAGAAAGTAATGAAATAAATTTTCAGATATTTGAGGGGCATTTAAAAAATATGTTTGAGTTATAAAGTTTCACAACCAATTCTAGAATGGTTTACTGACATTGACATGATAGGTGATTTTGATGGTAAAAAATTTATTTCAAGGTATTTGTTCATTTTTACAAGAGGAGATGTATCTTGGCAGTCTACGTTGCAAAAATGTGTTACCTTGTAAACTACATAGGCTAAGTATATTGTAGCAACTGAAGTAGATAAAGAAATATTTTGAATGAAACATTTTCTTCTTGAATTGAGGTTAAAAAAGAAAGACTATATGATGTTTTTTGATAGCTAGAGTACTTTAAATTTGAGTAAGAATGCCATGTACCTTGCTACAATAAATTACATTGATGTTAGATATCACTGATTATGTTCAATGATCGAAGAATAGTAAATGCAATTGAAAAAAGTCTATACTAATGAGAATGCAACAGATATATTAACTAAGATACTTGTTAGGAAAAAGCATGAGCTTTGTAGTAACTTAGCAAGAATGGATTCCTTGACTAAGGTAAGTTCCAAATGAAACTATTGTGATGATGAATCTCTTCCTAATGGGGTTGGAAGGGGAGATTGTTAGGAGTATGGGTCTAGCCCCATATGTTATTTAGCCAATTAAAGGCCACAAGCCTTAGTCTTTTTTTATTGAGCCCTAGATAATAAATAAAAGTGGGTGTGGTTTTGGCATGAGTGTGTGGCATCAAAAATTGAGAGAAAAAATGATTGAGTTGAAATTTTATCAGTAGGTTCATGATTCAGGGTTCTATATTATGAATGATAGAGATCAAGTTTGAAACTCTCTAGGAACAAATTCAGAGTGTATTTGTTGAGTCACTTATTTGGTGAGATTTCTTTAGTTGTCTTTTTAGTTGTTGATTAGCTTTAATTTTAGTTAGAAGAGAATTTTGTATATCCAATATTTGATAGTGAAGATTTTTCTAATGGTTCGTGGTTTATTTTTCTAATGGTTCGTGGTTTTTTCTCTTTACACTAGAGAATTTTTCATGTAAATCTTAGTGTATTGTATTTTTTCTATATTGTTGATTGTTAATTGTTATCTATTTCTATGTGTTTATTACAATATATTGCTTCTATGTTGTTGCTTCAGGCCCAATAAAATGATATGACGTGGCCCTACCTTTATTCTTAAAATTACAAAAATTAAATCAATTCTATCGGAAGGAATATATTCAGATGTAGATATTTAATTGGTGCCAAGTCATTCATAGTATGAATTAAAAAAAGCATGAAAAATATATTTAAAACATCTTAAATTAAAGATATTGACAAACTTTTGGTAATTTTAATAGTGATCTAGCCTTCTTCACGGCCGGTTTGATACACATTTTGGCCTGGCAAGGTTAAAACAACATTGCCCTTATTTTTCTTTTTCTCAAAATTTTTTCCCTTTTCTTTCTTTCTTTCTTTTTTTTAGTTTAATTTGTTTATCCCTTTCTTTTATTTCACATTATTTATTCTAATATTTTTTGATAGAATAATTTGACCCCTTTATTAGTATAAATTATTAAGTGAAAATAATAATGTTATAATAATAGTCATAAATTCAATTGAACTAATAACTACTTAAATAAACAAATGTAATATTAATCACATAAGCATTTGTGTCCAATTGATGATTTATGTGATAAATACTCAATTTTGTTTTGTATTCTAAAATCATGATTGTTGATGTGACTATAAATACTAAATTTACTCTTAAAAAACTTATATAATTGGCAAGTTCTTTATGTAATTAACTTAAGATTGAAATATATATAATTATTAGTTAATTGATAAACATAAATCACTTAAAGATCAAATTTCTTTTTTTCTTAGTTTTTTAGAATAAAATTTCTTTTATTTAGTAATTTCAATTTCAAAATTAATTAGTATTTTGAATTTTAAAAAATTATCCTTTATTGCACAAACAGATATAAAGTATATCTTGTATTGCATAGAGACATTTCACTTACAAATTTTTTTATTACGTTTTACAAGTGTCCAATCATAATAAACAATTATATAAAATTAGTCACTTACAAATATAAACCCTATATAAATTTTGGTTGAACTTATACAATTTTAAATTATAATTAATCATAATGCAATAATAGTAATTAATATGCTCTCACAATATTGCATATTATTAAGGTAGAGGCCCAACTCCTAATGTCACTGAGTTTCTTAACAGTGCATTTGTGAGCCAAATCTAATTTGATTATTTTTATTTGCATACCAACTTTTCTTAATACATCTTAAAAATTATATTACAAATTTAATTTTTAATGAAATTACTTAACTACCCATTAGTCAGTTATCTTTTTATTTTCACACCTCTTTCCAAAAGTCCATTTTCAAAAGCTCTTAAAGGTTTTTGAAGATGGATGTTTTCAGAAGTTCTTAAAGACTTCTGGACATCAATTTCTGGAAACTTTGAATTTTTGAAAGTTCTTAAAGAGTATTTGGTTCGGGAGAATCTAAAAATTTTCTCCCAAAATCTTTATTATGAGTATTTGATTCTCATGTTTGGCTCAGGATTATTTGATTCTTAGGGAAAATGTCAAATTTCTAACAATACCTCAAGTTCTAAAATCAGAAACTCACATCTCTCTATTAGGATTTCAGGCGAAATATTGGATGACTTCCAAATATGACATGAATAAAAAATTTCCTCTATCTATGTTACCCTTTTGAAAAGTAAATGTTGAACTGAAATTAAATTTTATTTTAAGTCAATTACGGTGTTTTGTTCCAACAAAATATCGTAATTGGTTCATTTGCAATCTGTTTTCCTATATTTGCCATCCTTCTTGATACTGGTATAATAGATCAGTTGGATGATCTAGATTTTCCATTTTAGATAATTTATCCAAAAGCTCAATTGCTTCTGGTGCATTTTCGATGTCAAGATCTTCATGTGGTTCAATGAATCTTTTAATAAAAATGCGTCTGCCATCAGTCCAACAGGCTATTTTTGGATAGTCTTGTTTAGTGGCTAAATGGAAAAAGAATTTTGCTTTGTCCATAAGGTCTGTTCCTGTTTGGAAGTGATAGGAGTTTGGGTTGGAATATAAAAAGCTGAAAAATCTTTTAAAAGGTGAAAAGAATAATTTTGTACAGTTATTTGTCGTCCAAACCACATATAGATATATATATATATATATAGCTTTTGTAACCTTCTATACATAGATCCTTTCCGCACTCCCCTTGTAAATGGTATCAGAGCTCTAAGCTTGTATAAAAGTTTGCTAAAGCTTGTATTGTTGGTTCTACAATAAAGATCTACTTATTATTCATCTTGTAAGATTTTCTTTACTCTTACTTGCATCTTCTGCATAAGCTTTTTGTTTCAAAGATCATATGTGCATATCTGAGTGAATAGTTGGCTTTTGTGGCCTGAGTTGCCTTTTATTGCTAGCGTTTCAGAACAGCACACCGATTTTAAGCACCAGAAACATGGAAACCTATGAAGAAAATTCTTGTATTTGTCAAGAAAAGTCTTATAATCATGACTTGTATATAGATCCTAAGTATGAATCTAGTAATATTAGCATAAGTAGAACTGTAAATGGTTTAATAGATTTAACTTCTTTTTTCTTTCATAAACTTTTTGTAAAAATTGATAATATAGAAGATAAAGTAGATATGCTTGTAGAAAAGATGGACCAAAAGTATGTTCCCCCTGAAACATCTAAAGATTTTGGACCACTTTACTATGACAATATTATGATGAAGATGACAAACCCTCATCTTCTACCTCTGCAAAGGCGAAACAAGAACAACTTGATTTTGACTCTTATAAGTATATTATTAAAAATTTTAAATTAAAAATGGAGCAAAGTAATGATCCGCAAAAACGGATCGATTATCTTAATGCTATCGAGACTCTTTATGAAGAACATAAAGACTCTTTTTTAAATACAAATATCATTATATGCTCAACTATGACACAACCAGTGTCATTAGTGAAGAAGCAAATAATGATATAGTAGATGATAATTTTGAAATTCTTGCTACTAACCCAGTAGTCAAAGATGAACCACTTTCATCCGATGAAACCACATCTGATGAAAAAGATAGTTCTGATGATCAAACAGATCCAGAACTAATAGAAATTCCAACCCCTCAACTAGAAGCGCGTGAGAAGAGAAAAGTCGAAGCAATATCTAACCCAGATATTGATGATCTAAGGTGTTTTTCAGATTTATTAGATCTAGATATAATGGATCAACATCTTCCTTATCTTAAGGAAAAATATTCTCACCTAAACAAGGAAGAGATCAAAGATGAGATAAAACAAACTTTTGATTCTGGCCAAACCAGTCAGGTTCAGACAGAAATCCCTATAATCGATTCGTTAAGCAAACGAACGATTTCTCAAAAGGGTACATATTTAGACTTAAGCAAAGTCCCTCTTCAAAACTATGGAAAAACCATAGATGATTGGGCACAATCTATGTCTATTGTTGTCACAAATTATAAGAAGACATGAGGCAAAGAAAGATTCCTCAACTATTTTTGTGGCACATGGCAAGGTGATGTCCTTCAATTTCTCAAAAAGTGGGAAAAGACAACCCTCGGAGAACAGTAGAAATCCTCTCTGTTAGCTGTCGATAATATCCCTCAACTTTTGAAAGATTTAACCTAAATCTTGAAAAATGAGTTTTACGGTAGTACAGAATCCCTGAATCCTACTTAAAAAGCTCAATTTATTTTATCAAAATTAAAATTATGTGATATTAAGTTTTTAGATGATTTTTTCTAAAAAATATCTTTCTGAATATCAAAAATTGGATGAAAAACATTCAAAATTTTGGTTACAACAATATTTTCTTAAACTTTCCTCACCATGGGATGAATTAAGTTCTCAAAATTACCCTGTTTACCTTGAGTTAAAACTCAAAACTGTTCATATTGCAAATTTCAGTATCGAACTGTATGATACTCTTGGATGTAGAATACACTACGTTCAGAATCAGGTAATAGAATACTGTTTGAAGTAAAAAGCTACAAAACAGGTAAAATCCAAACTTTCATATAAACAATGTACAAAGATTTTGGAAAATGAATTTGAATTTGGTTGTAATAAACAATCTTTTTCAAAGAAATCTCGTTTCAAGAAAAAACGAAAATATTTTTGGAAAAAATGGAAACCAACAACTTTTAAACCTAAAAAAGGTAAATTTGTTGTTAAAAAGAAGAAAAAATCTTCTAAAAATAATTGTAAATGTTTTCTTTGTGATCAAGAAGGTCATTATGCTAACGCTTGTCCTAACAAAGGAAAAAGTGGGAAGAAAATGATCAAAAAACTTGAGGAAAGTTTTCTTCAAATTTGTTTTACTGAAGAATTATCTGATGAAGAAATTTGTTATGAAGTTTTCTCTGAAACTGATAATAGTTCTTCTGATGATGAATCTGATTTTATTTTTATATTGAATACTGAATCTAACACAGATAATGTTTCAGTTTCCTCTTTTACAGGTACAACAACTACCAACGAAGATGGTATGGTTAAACTCAAAAATATTATGAGAAAAACTCATTTTATTTCTGATGATAAACTCAAAGAATTACAACTCATCAAATCAGATGAGATTTACAAGACAAGTTGGTTTAAAAAGTTCCAACCTTGGTCTAAACACCATATAGAAAAACTATCTGGTGATACTGTCGCTATTGATACTAAACAAGGCTCAGTAGAAATTTCTCTTTTCACAAAAAAAAAATGAACAATTTTTTTTCTAAATACCCAAAGGTCAAATACATCCATATAGGAATGATTTTGATCACCATTAAATCACTATTTTTATCCACAAAGGATATTCCCATAATAGCTGTTTGAATGGATCACCGTTTTCAAAACCCTGTAAATGCTGTAATCGGAAGAATCCAATCCAATTTAGCAGCAGGAGTAGTTTTATTTAAAGTCAAACCAAACTATTTTATTTCTATTTTTGATGAAAATATTGAAAAATGTTTATGTCTTCGAATCAAAATACTCAATTCTGATTTCGTATCTACATCGCATGATCTTTCAATCAACTGATCAGTGGTTTATGAATTTACAAATACTACTAATACCTCTATCAAACCGATAGATTCTAATATTATTGAAATTTTTGAACCAAACACTTTTGATTCAAAAATGAAACCTAGATTAGTAAATCTTGCAGACTTATCAATCCCAAAAGGATGGTGTCTCGAAGATCTTTCTAGTACTTCTGAAACACAGAAAGTGCCAAGTTTAGAATTTTTCTCATCAGGAAAAAATCTTTACTTTAAAAATCCAAATGAAACAACCAGTTTTAATCCAAACCTGGTTTTACCCCCAGTAAATGTTTTTGAACATCAAACATATGATGATATAGAGAGTATAACTAGTAATCAATCTTTTTGTACTCCATATCGAAATTCTTTTTCAAGATTTCATGGTACTAACAGTACAAAAACCCTCAGATGAGTAAATAGTATGTGCCAATCAGGTACTACTGATACTGCTTAAATTCTTATTTTTACCAGAAATAATCCATCTCAGCAAGGTATAATTGATAATCAAACCCATTATCATTCTGTTAATTCTGTGATTAATTCACATATTTCTTCTTTTAGAAAAACTAGAAATGAAGATATTAAAATGTTTCATTCTATAAATAATTTTCGTATTTCTCAAGAAATAATATCATTTGCCAATAAGGTACGATATTATACTTATATTAAAGGTTATTTTTATTTTCAAAACTATAAACCCTATAGTTTGAATATTTTGATTGACACAGGAGCAACAATCTCTAGCTGTCGACCTAATGCTTTGCCGTCAACCAAATGGTAACCCATGAAGCATCCTATAATAATAGTAGGTATCGATGGTAAAGAAACCATTATTAACCTAAAGGCAAAGAATATACCTGTTGCCTTAAACGATATAAAATTTGTTATACCTAAAATATTATGTTTTCCTAATATGTATGGAGACATACTATTAGGAAATAATTTTATACATAAATATTTACCCTTTTCAGGTTTTTCTGATTATCTTGTTTTTACTATTAATAAAAAATCAATAGATGTTCCTTTATTATCCAAGCACAATCATGTTTGTGATAATGGTTTTCAACCAGAAATAACCCATATTTCTGAACTTAAAGCTATTAATGAAAAACATTGGCTTTATAAAATTTTACAGGAAAACTTCAGTGAAGACCCATTGAAGCTATGAAAATGCAGTCCAAGATACTGTGAACTTACTATTCAGTCTCCAAAAGAGATTATTCGAGTAAAACCAATGATCTATACCAAACAGGATATAGATGAATTTGAGATCTCATGGATTGAAAAAAATACCCAATTCATGATACTGGTGGATGGAGAACTGTAAAGAAGAAACCAGGTAAAAAGCCCTCTTCTTCTTCTTCCTCTTCTACTCTTTTTTCTCCAAGACCCCAGATCTTTACAAATCCTAACCAAGGATTTAACTTTTACAATAATCCTAACCAAAGATTATATCTCTACCAACAACCTCTTTATCGACCCCCTTTCATGAGGATTCAACCAAAATACTCATAGTTTGCTCATGATCCAAACGACTGGACTCCTATAAGTTATTCTCAAATAGTTTCTTCCATAAAACAACTATTTGAACGAAAAAAATTCTCTAACCCAGAGATAAAAGATTTTTACAATCCTGGACTTGAACCATAAGTCTATAATTTGTTAAACAAAGTATGGAAATCCCATCTCTCAGAAAACAAAACTAGCTTTCGAAAAGAGATGACCAACTTAGCTGAGTTTTTAGTCAAACAGGCTAAAGAATTTTAGAATTTTAGAGAAATAGCTTTCCAAAGTCTTCTATCAATAAATCTGCTAAAACAGTAAGATATTGATTTTTTTGCTTTGAAAGAAAATCAGTACAGTCTTCAAGAGATAAATAATTTTTTGAATTTATGTGAATATTTTAAGAAAGATAATTTTATTTCTTCTAAGCTAAACAAGCTTAAAAGAATTCTTCTCTTCGAAAAAGCTGTGGTATTCTTAACCCAAGAATTATTTCAACAAATTAATTCTTCTATTTTACAGTCAACAAAAAAATTATTGGTTGAAAAGTTTTCAGATTATTATACTTCTACTTATATGTATAATACATCTTTTGGTGAGTACATATTACAAAAGATAAAACGTCACTGTAACAGTCACTGTAGCAAAATAAGACAGAGACCTACTACGAAAGACACTGTAGCAAGTCACTGCAGCGGTACTGTAGATAAAAATTTTACTGCACACTGTAGCGGGCAACTGTACAGAGTTACTGTTCATAGGATAGAATTTTTCTATTTAAAGTCTCATTGTATCTAAGCTCGAGGAGGCAAATTCTTCAGACTCTCTCTCTCTTACACATTCTCTTTCTATCTCTTTTTGTCCTTTAAACCACATATAGATATATATATATATATAGCTTTTGTAATCTTTTATACATAGATCCTTTCCACACCCCCTTTGTAAATGGTATCAAAGCTCTAGGCTTGTATAAAATTTTGCTAAAGCTTGTATTGCTGGTTCTACAATAAAGATCTACTTGTTATTCATCTTGTAAGTTTTTTTTTACTCTTACTTGCATCTTCTGCATAAGCTCTTTGTTTCAAAGCTCATACGTGCATATCTGAGTGAATAGCTGACTTTTGTGGCCTGAGTTACCTTTTGTTGCTAGCGTTTTAGAATAGCACACCAATTTTAAGCACCAAAAACATGGAAACTTAGAAAAAAAATTCTTGTATTTGTTAAGAAAAATCTTATAATCATGACTTGCATATAGATCTTAAGTATGAATCTAGTAATATTAGCATAAGTAGAACTGTAAATGGTTTAATAGATTTAACTTATTCTTTTTTTTATAAACTTTTTGTAAAAATTGATAATATAGAAGATAAAGTAGATATGCTTGTAAAAAAGATAGACCAAAAGCATGTTCTTTCTGAGACATCTAAAGATTTTGGACCACTTTACTATGGTAATATTATGATGAACGATGACAAACCCTCATCTTCTACCTCTGCAAAGGTGAAACAAGAACAACTTGATTTCGACTCTTATAAGTATATTATTGAAAATTTTAAATTAAAAATAGAGCAAAGTAATGATTCGCAACAACGAATTGATTATCTTAATGCTATCGAGACTCTTTATGAAGAACATAAAGACCTCTTTCTTAAATATAAATATCATTATATGCTCAATTATGATACAACCAGTGCCAGTAGTGAAGAAGCAAATAGTGATATAGTAGATGATAATTTTAAAATTCTTGCTACTAACCCAATAGTCAAGGATGAACCACCTTCATCCGATGAAACCACATCTGATGAAGAAGATAGTTTTGATGATCAAACAGATCCAGAACCAACAAAAATTCTAACCCCTCAACCAGAGGCATGTGGGAAGAGAAAAGTCGAAGCAATATCTAACCCAGACATTGATGATCCAAGGTGTTTTCCAAATTTATTAGATCCAGATATAATGGATCAACATCTTCCTCATCTTAAGGAAAAATATTCTCACCTAAACAAGAAAGAGATCAAAGATGAGATAAAACAAACTTTTGATTCTAGCTAAACCAGTCAGGTTCAAACAGAAATCTCTATAATCGATTCGTTAAACAAACAAACGGTTTCTCAAGGATGTACATATTTAGACTTAAGCAAAGTCTCTCTTCAAAACTATAGAAAAACCATAGATGATTTGGCATAATCTATGTCTATTGTTGTCATAAATTATAAGGAAACATGAGGCAAAGAAGGATTTCTCAACTACTTTTATGGCACATGGCAAGGTGATGTCCTTCAATTCTTCAAAAAAATGGGAAAAGACAACCCTCAGAGAATAGCAAAAATCCTTTCTGTTAGCTGTTGGTAATATCCCTCAACTTTTGAAAGATTTAACCCAAATCTTGAAAAATGAGTTTTGCGATAGTACAGAATCCCTGGATCCTACTCAAGAAGCTCAATTTATTTTATCAAAATTAAAATTATGTGATATTAAGTTTTTAGATGTTCTAAAAAATATCTTTCTGAATATAAAAAATTGGATGAAAAACATTCAAAATTTTGGTTACAACAATATTTTCTTAAACGTCCCTCACTATGGGATGAATTAAGTTCTCAAAATTACCCTGTTTACCTTGAGTTAAAACTCAAAATTGTTCATGCTACAAATCCCAGTATCGAACTGTATGATACTCTTGGATGTAGAATACACTACGTTCAGAATCAAGTAACAGAATACTGTTTGAAGTAAAAAGCTGTAAAACAGGTAAAATCTAAACTTTCGTATAAACAATGTACAAAGATTTTGGAAAATGAATTTGAATTTGGTTGTAATAAACAATCTTTTTCAAAGAAATCTCGTTTTAAGAAAAAATGAAAATATTTTTGGAAAAAATGGAAACCAACAACTTTTAAACCTAAAAAAGGTAAATTTGTTGTTAAAAAGAAGAAAAAATCTTCTAAAAATAATTGTAAATGTTTTCTTTGTGATAAAAAAGGTCACTATGCTAACGCTTGTCCTAATAAAGGAAAAAGTGGGAAGAAAATGATCAAAAAACTTGATGAAAGTTTTCTTCAAATTTGTTTTGCTGAAGAATTATCTGACAAAAAAATTTATTATGAAGTTTTCTCTAAAACTAATAATAGTTCTTCTGATGATGAATCTGATTTTATTTTTATGCTGAATACTGAATCTAACACAGATAATGTTTCAGTTTCCTCTTTTACAGGTACAACAACTACCAACGAAGAAGGTATGGTTAAACTAAAAAATATTATGAGAAAAACTCATTTTATTTCTGATGATAAACTCAAAGAATTACAACTCATTAAACAAGATGAGATTTATAAGATAAGTTGGTTTAAAAAGTTCCAACCTTGGTCTAAACGTTATATAGAAAAACTATCTGGTGATATTGTCGCTACTGATACTAAACAAGGTTCAGTAGAAATTTTTTTTTTTAGCCAAAAAAAATAAACAATTTTCTTTCTAAATACCCAAAGGTCAAATACATCCATATAGGAATGATTTTGATCACCATTAAATCAATATTTTTATCGACAAAGGATATTCCCATAATAGCTGTTTTAATGGATCACCATTTTTAAAACCCTGCAAATGCTGTAATCGAAGGAATCCAATCCAATTTAACAGCAGGGGTAGTTTTATTTAAAGTCAAACCAAACTATTTTATTTCTATTTTTGATGAAAAGATTGAAAAATGTTTATGTCTTCGAATCAAAATACTCAATTCTGATTTCGAATCGACATCGCATGATCTTTCAATCAACTGGTCAGCGGTTTATGAATTTACAAATACTACTAATACCTCTATCAAACTGATAGATTCTAATATTATTAAAATTTTTGAACCAAACACTTTTGATTCAAAAATTAAACCTAGATTAGTAAATCTCGCAGACTTATCAATCCCAAAAGGATGGTGTCTCGAAGATCTTTCTAGTACTTCTGAAACACAGAAAGTGCTAAGTTTAGAATTTTTCTCATCAGAAAAAAATCTTTACTTTAAAAATCTAAGTGAAACAACCAGTTTTAATCCAAACCTAGTTTTACCCGCAGTAAATGTTTTTGAACATCAAACAGATGATGATATAGAGAGTATAACTAGTAATCAATCTTTTTGTACTCCATATCGAAGTTCTTTTTCAGGATTTCATGGTACCAACAGTACAGAAACCCTCAGATGAAGTATGCGTCAATCAGGTACTTCTGATACTGCTCAAATTTTTATTTTTGCCGGAGATAATCCATCTCAGTAAGGTACAGTTGATAATCAAACCCATTATCATTCTGTTAATTCTGAGATGAATTCACATACTTCTTCTTCTAGAAAAACTAGAAATGAAGATATTAAAATGTTTCATTCTATAAATAATTTTCGTATTTCTCAAGAAATAATATCATTTGCCAATAAGGTACGATATTATAATTATATTAAAGGTTATTTTTATTTTCAAAACTATAAACCCTATAGTTTGAATATTTTGATTGACACAGGAGCAACAATCTCTAGCTGTCGACCTAATGCTTTGCCATCAACCAAATGGCAACCCATGAAGCATCTTATAATAATAGTATGTATCGATGGTAAAGAAACCATTATTAACCTAAAGGCAAAGATATACCTATTGCCTTAAATGATATAAAATTCGTTATACCTAAAATATTATGTTTTCCTAATATGCATGGAGACATACTATTAGGAAATAATTTTACACATAAATATTTACCCTTTTTAGTTTTTTCTGATTATCTTGTTTTTACTATTGATAAAAAATCAATAGATGTTCCTTTATTATCCAAGCACAATCATGTTTGTGATAATGGTTTTCAACCAGAAATAACCCATATTTCTGAACTTAAAGCTATTAATGAAAAACATTGGCTTTATAGAATTTTACAGGAAAACTTCAGTGAAGACCCATTGAAGCTATGAAAACATAGTCCAAGATGCTGTGAACTTACTCTTCAGTCTCCAAAAGAGATTATTCGAGTAAAACCAATGATCTATACCAAACAGGATATAGATGAATTTGAAGTTCAAATTTCAAAATTGCTCGACAAAGGTCTGATAGAACCAACTACCAGTCCACACTCCAGTCCAGTATTCATGGTAAGAAACCATTATGAGATTAAACGAGGTAAACCCTGTATGGTTAGTAATTACAAGAAATTAAACCAAAATCTTGTTTTTGATGGCTATTTTATCCCTCGAAAAGATGTTTTAATCAATTTAGCAAAAAATGCTAAATATTTTTCTAAATTCGACTGTAAGTTAGGTTTTTGGCAAATCATGCTAAATGAAACCTCTAAACCCCTTACTGCTTTTAGTGCACCAGTAGGTCATTACCAATGGACTGTTATGCCTTTTGGTCTATGCAACGCACCTCAAATCTTTCAGCGTTGGATGGACAGTATTTTCAGCAAACATAAACAATTTTGCTGTGTATATATTGATGATATTTTAATTTTTTCTAATACTCTAGATGAGCACAGGAAACACCTGAATCTTATTGCTCAAGAATTTATTTTACACGGTATTATTTTAAGTCCCAAAAAGGTTGAACTTGAAAAAACCGAAATTGAATTTCTTGGTCTTAATCTTTCTGCAAATGGACTAACCTTGCAGGATCATATTATTTCCAAGATCAGAGACTTTCCAAAAGAACTGGATAATGTCAAACAGCTACAACAGCTGTTAGGTATACTTAATTATGACAAGCAATTTTTCAAAAACTTTTCCAAAAAGGAAAGCTATCTTTTGCATAAATTACGTAAAAATAATGATTTTGTCTAGACACCTAACGATTCTGATATTGTCAAATAGATTAAATCATATTTAACCACTATACCTAAGGTCGATTTACCTAAACAAGGTGACCTATTAATTTTAGAGACAGATGCCAGTGATGAACATTGGGGATGTGTCTTAAAAGCTAAAAATCTACATAAAAAGATGAATTGATTTATGGATATAATTCTGGTAAGTTCAAATCGAACGAAATAAATTATATTATTTTTGAAAAAGAATTATTAGCGATAAAAAATGGTGTACAGCGATTTCACATCTATTTAGCCCCGGAGTTCTTTGTTATCCGAACAGATAACCAAGCAGTCAAAAACTTTCTCCAAAATAGAAAGCTTTCTAATAATCCCAGGCGAATTAGGTAGTATAATTTTCGTTGTTCTTGTCATTTTCAGGTAGAGTTCATCAACGGAGACAAAATCTTATCATTATCTTTACGTAATTTACGCAAAAGATAGCTTTCCTTTTTGGAAAGTTTTTGCAAAATTGCCTGCCATAATTAAGTATACCTAATAGCTGTTGTAGCTATTTGGCATTATCCAGTTCTTCTGGAAAGTCTTTGATCTTGGAAATAATATGATCCTGCAAGGTTAGTCTGTTTGCAGAAAGATTAAGACCAAGAAATTCAATTTCGATTTTTTCAAGTTCAACCTTTTTGGGACTTAAAATAATACCGTGTAAAATAAATTCTTGAGCAATAAGATTCATGTGTTTTCTGTGCTCATCTAGAGTATTAAAAAAAATTAAAATATCATTAATATATACATAACAAAATTGTTTATATTTGTTGAAAATACTGTCCATCCAATGCTGAAAGATTTGAGGTGCGTTGCATAGACCAAAAGGCATAACAGTCCATTGGTAATGGCCTACTGGTGCACTAAAAGCAGTAAGGGGTTTAGAGGTTTCATTTAGCATGATTTGCCAAAAACCTGACTTACAGTCGAATTTAGAAAAATATTTAGCATTTTTTGCTAAATTGATTAAAACATCTTTTCGAGGGATAAAATAGCCATCAAAAACAAGATTTTGGTTTAATTTCTTGTAATTAATAACCATACTGGGTTTATCTCGTTTAATCTTAGAATGGTTTCTTACCATGAATTTATATATTTTTATATAATGTTTGCTTATTTTAATTAATTTATGTACTATATGATTGAGTGTACAATTTGGTTTCTACCTCTGTTAAATATATATTAATATGATATGTCTTTTCTTGTTGAGTGTCTATTGTATATGACAATTGTTTACGATAATCTTTTACACTTACCGGTAATGTCACCCATTTAAACTTTTTATTTTTATGAACTGAAGCCATTCCCCTTAATTGAACGCAAAAACCATTGCAAACATAAATACTAATAATTACACAAAAAACATTTTAATTAAATTATCATTTAAACATAAAATGTAATACCTTTTTATTATATTGGCAAGGTCAGGTTTAGGTATCGACCCTGCTTTTTCAAAGTTCAATAAGTAAGGAGTAAATGTATTTATCTCATTTACAACAAGCTACCAATGATCCCTGTAAAAGAATATGCATGGTAATGTTAAAATGTATTACACGTAAAAACTATATAAGTTTGATATCTTAAATTATCCAATTATTACTACATATAGAACTTACCCAGAATTATAAGGTGCTACATAATATTTGGATGGTTTTTACAATAATTAACCCACATGATGAGCACGACTAGTAAGAAAGCTAGAATCATGACTGATAAAATTTGGGTCAATGAATTTATATGTATCAGTCAATTGTATTTCCTTCAACTTTCTGTACAGGAAACTGCATGATGAAAATCAACAGTATCAATTCGTAAAACTATATAATATAGGAAAATGATTCATAGAATATATTTAAATTAAATTATAAGGTAACCTTATATACACAATAATTTTGTAGTTGATATCCTTTCCATCCCATAAAATACATCAATCTCTGGCTGCCTTATGTATGTAGCTGAGAGATAATCAAATAATCCATGCTCAACTTACATGAGAATGCAGTCTCATCCTAATGAACGCTCATGCACATAAGTGGATAATGCATTCATGGTAGATTGTGCAAATGTCATCATTTGAGGCTGAACATCCTGTTACAAAGGAATATAAAATATTATTTCTTTAAACAATTTCAAAAAATATAAATTAAATTAAAAAGAAACTCAATTCATAAAAGAAAAAAAACCAAAATGATGATTACCAGTGAAGGGGTTTGCTATAAGACTTACTATGCGAATTCATTTTCAAGCTAGATGTTGGTAATTGACTGACCTTGAACAATGTTAGGTTGCATTGCTACTCAATTATTACTTCATATTCAGCATTTTTCGTTGCGCGGGGTTTCGATTGATTTTTGAAAAATTGTGTTGGAGAGACAAATCTCCCAACCCCTCAAACAAGACCAAGTCTTTCTTTTGATCATAAATCTAAGGATAAAAGATCTTCGTCATAATCGGTTCATAGCTCATTGGATTTATATCTTGCAGTAAATTTATCTTGAAACACAACATGATGGTGAGTAACTAACTATATACAATATTTATTCATGCATAAAAGGTTATTCAGCATAAGTGATATAAAACCGAAATAAACTTACAATCTTTAAAGCCATTTCTTCAGTTGCTTCATTCCTGTACGATCCATCTTTGCATATATGTCCTTTTATTTTCAAACATCCTATCTTGGTATTTTGGTTCCTAAGCTAGATGTTTATTGAAACCATTAATCAATATAAGTTTCTAATTCTTATTTAATGAAGTTTATAATATTCATCTATGAGTATAGTAAAAGTGTTTGAATACTTAAAAGATTATACTTTACATTTGTATATCCCTTTTTTTATGTTTGATAGTGATACACTTGTTGGGCTCATATGTTCTTTTGTTGTTATTTGATTTTCTATAAAAAAAAATCAATGAAATATTAACATACAATTAGATTAAACAATACATTATAAAAACAAAAGAAGCTAGGTATACATACCGAGAATTCATTTAATAGATGATTTCGAACAAACTGCAACCACTTTACATCACTGATAACATTTGCATATGTCATTAGAGGATGAGACAACAATTCAAAATTTTCAACAAATGATAAAATATATTTGGTTGTCAATTTGCTCTTAAAGTCTTTGAATGCTTTCTTAGTAAATTGCAACAAAAGTTTTTTTTATCTCGAATGGGACATCAAACTGTTCCTATAAAAAAAGATGAAATTAAATTAACTTAAAATTGTAATTGCATTCCATAAACAATTAACAATAAAGATGAAATACTTTGGATTTCACTGAAAAAAATTATCACAATTGATTCTTCTTATCATTTGGAACCATCATTCAACTAGGTTAGTTAATAGATATAGTCTGCCAAATGACAGCTCTAATGTGGCTAGCCAACTTTGCACCTCCACTTAACATAGATTGCCTATCTTGATTGAACTCCACATGAGTATCTTTTCCACTAGCTTTAAGCAATTTACCACGTTCCTTAGATTTTTTCTTTTTCAAAACAGATGTGTCTTCTTGATGTTTGGTAGAGGAAGACATATGTTTTTCTGAAGCTATACTACTTGTGATTTTGATCATAATTATATAAAATGTAAGAAACAAACCAAAATGCAATACACCAAACTTTCTTTTTACATATCCAAATAGTAAATACACCAATATGCAATATAGTAAATTTTCTCTATACAAATACATTAAACAAGCCATACTAGATTTTTTCGTATTATAAGAGTCCATCTAATATAATTGGAAAAAAAATAAGACCATTCCAATAAGGAATGGTGCTTTCAAACTAACATTGTCTTAGAAATCCATGGCAGTAAATTGCAATATGCAAATCACACTCATCAAACACCCATTTTCCATACAACCAATTAGCAAACCATAAAACTCTAACCATACAATATATTTATTTTATATATATAATTTATGTGGTAAAAACCATGCTTGCATTGTAGGGAGGTTGTGCAATGGTGGTGACAGTGGTGAATGATATATATAAATATATAAAAAAGGAAAAAATGTCTTCATCCATATACTAATCTAAGAGAAAAAGAAAAAAAAAATCCTATTTACCAAAGTTAGACAATGTGTGATGGTGGTCAAGGTTATACAGTTGGCGACGATGAGGGAAATGAAGCAACTTACAATTTGGTATGTGAATGGAAAATGAAGAGTTCATTTCTTATTAAAGGATTTTAGTTGTTTAGTTGTTCCAATTTCAAGAATGGAAAGTGAATGGGTTTACGTTTATAAAATAATCAATTACGATGTTTATCTAAACAAAATGCCATAATTGATTAATTTAAATTTTTTGTATGATGGTTTAATTGCAGCGTTTTTTAAACAAATGTTGTATTTGAAAGTTTGGTTCAATTCTTAAAACAAATCAATTAAGGTGTTTTTCAAATGAAAAGCCATAATTAAAGGGTTTTTTTTTTTTTTTTTTTTTTTGGGTTAGAAGCAATTACGACATAATGTGCAATAACTACCATAATTGAAAATTTGGTTCAATTCTTAAAACAAGTTAATTAAGGCATTTTTTTTATATGAAACATCATAATTGAGGGTTTTTTTTTTTAAGGCTCAATTACAGCATAATGTGCAATAAATACTGTAATTGAAAGTTTGGGTTTTTTTTAATATTTTTATATGGACTCCAACCGTACCAATTATATATTTTTATAAACTCAATTATAACATAATGTGTAATTAAATGTCGTAATTGAGTATATTTAATTTTAAAAAAATAACAATTCTTTATATTTTATTTGATGATAAAGGCATCATTTGTCGTTTGATTCTTTTTTTTTTTTAAATGAAATGAAAGATTGCCTACACGTTGTCAAAGAGATTATGATAAAGACACATAATTTAATAAATAGACATTTCCCATAACTAAACGACTGAATTTGAAAACGAGATATTTTGAAAATAAAACAAAAACCTCAAGTATCACACTTTCTCTCGAAATTCAAGATTTCGCGAATCAAACACCCCCTTAAAGGCTTCAAGATATCAATTTTCGAAAACCTATAAAAACTTTCAGAAATCCATTTCCGAAAGTTTTGAATCACATCTAAATATTTTAATATGAAATCTTACAAAACTAAATATGAAATCAAACAAAAAAGTAGAAAGAATAAAGATTTACCTTTAATTTTATGCTTGTTAACTTAATATGGGTGAAATTTCTTTTGAATTTGACTTGATTGAACTTAAAATCCTTTAAGATTTTCAGTTAGTAAGAGGAGGAGATGGGGTGTGAGAGAAATGGAGATGGCATGTTTGGATTTTTTGGTAAATTTATTTTTTGGGATATGGGGAGTGTTGAGTTAAAAATTGGGTATTAAAAATAAATGAATGTTTTGAGTAATTGTTAGAGTGCGAATAGCAACACTCGTCTAGTTTTACATGAACAGTGTATTCCCCGTTTTACCGTTACCATCAGGCCAAAATTGTAGTTACAATCACTGTGTTTCTTAATATTACTATTTTCTTCTACTACGTGATTTGCTTTAATAGCTAAATTGAATTCATAGACAGATGGCAGAGTCAAAAATTAAAGCCATCTGCTAGAAGCTTGACCAATCCATTTGTATAGGTAGGTGCAGTTGAGCTTTGATTTACCAGCATCACACACCAGTCCATATTGGCGTGCTGTGCTTAGTCTATAATCCTCTGTCCAACATCATTGTTCTCACTCTCTCCACATCCTCCGATCTCCCTGCATTGCTATAAATCTTCATCAGTAGCTCAAAATTATGTTCATTATCTGGCTCCAGCTCGATAAGATTTTGAGCAGCAATCTCTCCAATAACTACATTTCCATGAACAGAACATGCATAAAGCAATGCTCCCCACACAGTAGGCCCAGCCTCAAACTCCATTCTCTCGACTATCAAGTTGAAAGCCTCATCGATCAGCCCTGCTCTCCCATAAAGATTTACCATACAAGCATAGTGTTCCATTATTGGATTGATCGCATACTTCTTTCTCATTAATGAAAACAACCGCTCCCCATCCTTAACCAAACCTAAATGAGCACAAGCAGATAATATTGCCACAAACGTGATGCTATCAGGTAAAGTAGCACCACTCTCCATTTGATTAAAGTACACCAGAGCTTCTGGGTGTTGTCGATGACCAGAGATAATTGAATTCCATGAAACAACATCCCGCTCAGGCATTCGGTGAAACAGCCAACTTGCTCGATCTAACTTCCCATGACTAGAATACACAACAATTAAAGAGTTAACAACAGACAAATTCCACTCAATTCCTTGCCTGAGAACCCACCCATGAATCTGTACCGCGACCTTCAATGACCAAAAACTAGACAGAATTGTCGATATAGCAACAGGGTCAGGCCCAAATCCCTCTCGAATCATCCCACGGAACACCTGCAATGCCTCAACCAATAACCCGTGACGAATATAACCCTTCAACATAGAATTCCAGGAAATGGTATCCTTACATGCAATGTTATCAAAAACCCGCCTAGCCTTAACAATGTCCCCACATTTTGCATACATATCAATAAGAGCATTAAGCACGAATCCATCATTTCCAAAACCCTTACGCACCACATCACGGTGAACCTCCTCTCCAATTCGAATCAATCCAATTCCCGCGCAAGACTTCAACGCGCGAGGGAATGTGAATCGATCAGGTTCAACACCCTCTTCCTCCATTTGAAAGTAAAGGGCTAAAGCATCTTCATATTGTCCCAATTCTGCGTATCCTGAGATAAGAGAATTCCATGGAAACGCAGATTCGTTACGTTTAGACATTTCATCGAACAATTGATGGGCACTTTCGATATGTCCACACGTTGCGTACAACCTCAGAAGTTTCGAAGCAATGCCAGTGTTTTTACGTAATAGGTTTTTGGGTATAAGACTATGGATAGTAATGCCGTGGTCAATGGATTTTAATTGGTAGCATGTTTCTAACAGCGAGGAGAATATCTCGGAATCGATGTTTATGCCATTTTTGACGGAAGTTTCAAGGTCTTTAACGACAGCGTCCAGGGCTTGGAGTTTAGTTTGCGCGAAGGGTTTGTGGTTGATTAAGAGTGGGGTTGGGGAGGATCTTCGGAAAGGGAGGGCAGGAGGAGTGTTTTTCTTATGGTGAAACTCTTTTCGCTTTAGTTGTTTTTGTTTATCGTTATTGTTGCTTTTGGAAGAGCAGTGGAAGTGGAGGGTCAATGAAATTGTGTGGAAGCTTGGTGGTTGCACATGTAAAATGGCGAAGTCCATTTAATTTTTGGAGAAAGAAGAGGACTTGAGCGGACAATTTTTTTTTTTTGAAATTGGCAACTGATTCAGCAATGAATGGGCTTTTTATATATCCACAGGAGTGCAAGAACTAAAATAGTTACCACTGGCCGCTGATCTGTCATTGAAACCAAAACCATCCAATAATATTATTTAATAGTTTGCCCCCACTTGAGTAAGGTTTCGAAAAATGGTTCTCTCAGTCAAAAAGTCTAAATAAGTCATCCATTGAAACATCTTCCAAGGAACCAAGACTCCGGACGGACTTTTCGTGCTGACCGAACTTCTAATGGGTGAGTTCGCACTTCGCAGCCCTTTAAAGATATATATATATATATATATATATATATATAAATAAATATAAATATATATATATATATATATATATATAAACATTATCTTCAATATCTTGCATTCACCCTTCTCCTGCATGTCACATCCATTACAGATGGCTTAACCGAAAGGGACTCTACCAAATTCTAGATGTATATAGCATTCAAATTTTATGAGATTAGAATTTAATTCTCTCGATTTCAAATGTACATTACAACTGATTGCAGTTTTAGTCCTAGAAGAGAAGCTATCAAAGGATTTTCATCTTTTTTTTTTTTAGTAAAATTGAAATCCAGAAAGCAGGACGTTATATTCAAAATCACAAGAGATGGATTGGCCCACAGCCAGGCTTAACATACTGGTATTATGTATTGGTCACCATAAAAACAAAGCATTCCTAAAGCATTTGGATTTTGGATACGGATTGACTCGGTATTTTTTCTCAAAAATCTCTTTACTAGGTGTACGAGATGAGAAGCATATCATACAGACTTTCACGTGCAGAAATCTCTCGAGGCAGTGAGGGCAGAATCCCGAAAAGAAAAAGGAGTCCAAATTAAGCAGAAAAATGTTGCAGAATCCGAAATTCTTACAATCCTCCCCACATTTACTTCATTGTCCAACTGCAGCAGCCCTCCTTGTACAACTCCATAACACTCCTGCTTCCCCTTGTTCTCCCATTCTGAAACAGTTAAAATTATGCCGGAGGGAGCTTACAATTTGTGGCAACTTCTCATTGCTTCTCCTGTTAGGTTCTCAGGCCCTGGAACCACTCTATCCGTCCAAGGCACAGGCTGAAGAAAATCCGCCAGACAACCATCAACCGGAAGAGAATGTTACTACTTCCAGTCCTAATTGCAGCAACAAAGTTCCTAATAAACGAGCTTTTCTTGATATAGCCATCGATGGAGAGCCCGTCGGCCGCATTGTTATTGGACTATATGGAGATGATGTTCCAGCTGGGGCTGGTAGATTTAGTAGTATAGTTAATGGAGCTGCTGGAATTAGCTATTGAAGAAAAGATTTCATTAAGATTACGCTAAACTATGTGCAACATGGTGGATTGAGATCTTATGTTGTTGATGCTGAGCTTGCGAAGAGAACTGGAAGCAATCTGGCAGTTGAAAATCTGAGGGAGGAGTGGGAGAGAATATATGATAAGTGTCCAGGAGTTAAGAACTTGGCCGGAAAACTGAGCGTCCTCGTAAGGGATCCCTCTAAACCGCCTCCCAAACTGAAGTTGGTTGCACGAAAGGGGACGCTGGAGATTGATCAAGGGAGATTGGAACAGACACGAATGGTACAGAGTTTGTGATTTCTATCAAGGATTCACCAGAACTAGATGCTTCAGGGAAGTCTTGGAAGGAATGGAGGTTGTAAAGAGAATTGGACTGCCCAAGAGTGTGCAAGAGAACACTGGTTCTCCTTATTTCAGGTATGCTTTTCAATCATGGACAATTGTTCTAAATCGGAGATTAATTTGCTGCCAATCTTCATAGCAGAATCATAAAATAACATAGATTTTGGAGCTAAGAACCCAATGAATGCCACCTCTTCCTAGACTTCTGTTTCCCCACTTACTATTCATGCGGTAGGACTGCTACTCAACTCTAGTCTTGTTCTGAACCCTAAAGAACCAGGCGAATTTCATCTTTCCAAATTCCAAATGAAAATCACAAATATAAAACTAGAAAGAAGACGATGCCAACTGCTACCAGAACAATTAAATCTCTGCCTGAAACTTGCAGAGAGGTTGAATCCTTTATGTAGGATTCATCATTTCATTGGGACCAGATAAAAAAAAAAAACTATAAAAACTTAGACCTTTGGTAATTTGCATTTCTGCACATCTAAACTGATGATAAATTGACGATCCCAAGTTTTACAATCCGAAGGTAAAGAAATAATAAAATATGTACATGTGTTTAGTGAGCATGGTGGCCAAGCTAATAGGCGATAAAAGAGCTGTCGTGGCAGAGAGAGGCTTCAATCGCCCCTACTCAAAGGTGGTCATCACAAATTGTGGCTTGATGGACTGAACCAAATCCCTTTTCTATTCGCATATTCTCATATTGTTTTAATTTTAAATGAAGAGTGACCAGTTCTATGAGACAAAATGAATAAAGTATTTCTATTTCTCATAAACCTCTTTGAAATCTTAACATGCCAATTGCCAAAAATTTGATAACCTAATAATTAAGCTGTAAATGGAATTTCAGCTTTGCTTTCAAGTTGTAATTTGGGTGTAAAAAGAAGGGCTGAAGTACTATAGCAGAAAGCGTGACAATGGATACAACATATTTTGTATGTTTCAAATGAGTAGAAACTGAGATGCGTGATTGCCATATATGTATAGCATACAGAACGCGAGAAGTCCAATCCTCGATCTCTTTTGAGATCATGCTTAGATGCAGCACAACAATACTAGTAGGTAACAAACAGCACTTTAACTTGATTCGAGGGTGGTCTTAATTCATTCTTTTGGCTGTTGGAGACATGAAAAGCTTTCTAACTGAAGCAATGGGATCATCAACCTGCAGAATAAAATCTAGCAAGCTTATAATCATCTAGAGATGATAAAGCAAAGGATGAGAAGGATAAATCAATTAAAAGTAAAAACCTAACAGCGATTAAACCATATTCATATATATATATATATATATATATATGTAAGTTTTTGATACATGCGTGAGGCACTTATAATTTTTATTTTTAAAGTTTTATTTTAATAAATAAATATTTTTATTATGATAATAATGATAAATACTAATAATTTAATTTTAATTTTGATATAATATAAGTAAAATTTGATAATTTTTTTACATAATTTTGATTTTGATAGCATTTGATAAAATTTTGGTAACCTTATATACAATTTAGGTTATTTCTAATAAAAATTTTTGTAATCTCTTGATATAATTTTAGTAATCTTTTGATAACTTATAATATACTTTTTGTAATTATTGATAAAATTTGTGTCATCATATATTTAATAATGAATTCTTGTAAGAAAGTATGGGTTCAATTTTAATATAAAAAAATTTTCTTTTTATACAACAACATTATTGTTTCATTTAAATTTAGAATTTTGTTCACTAAATTTTTTTATTTAATAGGTTTATAGTATGTTTATCATAATTTCCCAAGATAAAATTTTTAACTCTATTTTTTGCCAGTAACCAATATTAAATTCCTAACAATTTTAAGTTTAATAAAATTTATCAATGATTGACAATTGATTTATCATTGATTTGTTATTATGCTACGAGTGATTTATTACTAAATTATCAATGATATATTGTTAAATTATCAATGATTTAATACTAAATTATCATTAATTTATTATTAAGTTATGACTGATTTAGTATTAAATTATTGATGATTTACTATTAAGTTATTGATGGATTGTTATAAAGTTATAACTGATTTATTATTAATTTATTACTAAATTATTAATGATTTACTATTATATTTTTATATTTTTATCATTATGTTATTACTGATTAACTTTTTAATTTTTAATTATTTATCACAAAATTATCATTAATTTATCACTTAATTATCAATGATTGACTATCAAGCTATTATAGTTTTATATTAAATTATGCATAATTTATTATTAAATTATTAATGATTAACTATAATGCGATTGATGATTAACTACTACTAAATTATATTTATTTACTTTTAAGTTTTCAATGATTAACTACTAAATTATCATTGATTTACTATTAAGTTATTTATGATTTACTATTAAATTTATCAATTAATTACTATTAAATTGAAACTAATTTACTGTTAAATTATCACTAATTTACTATTAAATTATTATTAATTTATTATTAAGTTATCAATTATTAATTACTAAGTTATCACTTATTCTTTATTAACCTATTATTGATTTACTAATATGTTGTTATGTATTTATAATTATGAAATACGAAATTTAAAAATCTACTAATAATATACGAGATAATTTTTTTTATATAATAACATTATTGTTTTATGAAAAACATAAATTTTCACTAATTTTTTTTTTTATTAAATATGCTCATGGTATATTTATTTTAATCATAAAAATAAAAATTTTGACTTCGTTTCTGCTAATACTCAAGGTTCAATCCTTAGCTACTTTAAGTATAATAAAAGTTATCAATAATTGATAATTAAGTTATCAATTATTTATTACTAAACTATCAATAATGTACTATTAATTTATTAATAATTTGTTACTAATTTATGAATGATTTTTTATTAAGTTATAAATTATTTACCAATTATTATTGATAATTTACTACTAAATTATTGACAATTTATTTTATAGTTATAACTGATGTAGTACTAATTTACCAATAATTTACTAAAAAGTTATTAATAATTAATTAATTTATTACTAAATTATCAATAATTTATAATTAAGTTATTAATAATTTATTATTGTGTTATTAGTAATTTACTACTAATTTTTCAATTTATTACTAAATTATCAATGATTTATTATTATATTTTTATATATTTATTATTAAGTTATTATTGATTTAGTACTTAAAATTTAATTATTTATTACAAAATTATTACTGAGTTATCATTTAATTATCTATAATCACTACCAAGTTATTATTGCTTTATTTAAATTATGTATAATTTATTATAAAGTTATTAATGATTAACTATTATGTTATCGATAATTTACTATTAAGTTATACTAATTTACTTTTAAGTTTTCAATAAATAACTACTAAATTATCAATTATTTATTACTAATTTATAATTGATTTACTACTAAATTATTTATTATTTACTATTATTAATTAATTACTATTAAACTAAAACTGATTTACTATTAAATTTTCACTCATTTACTATTAAGTTATTATTGATTTATTACTAAATTATTAATAATTAACTATTAAGTTATCACTTTTTTTTTGTTATCTTTAATTTAGTACTATGCTATTATGCATTTATAATTATATTATAATTGATTTACCATTAAACTATTATACATTTATTATTTTATTGTTATAGATTTACTAAAAAGTTATCAACTTTTGACTATTAAATTATCATTTATTTACTATTAAGTTATTACTAATTTACTATTAAGTCATCAATGATTACTATTAAGTTAGACTGATTATATTTAAGTTTTGAATGATTAATTACTAAGTTATTAATTATCCATTATTATGTTATCATTGATTTATGTATATCCAAAAATATAATGACAATGTATGCTAGATGATGTAATTTGTAAGTTAGGGAAATAATGAAAAAAAATTCAAGTTTAAATGATATGAAAAATATGAGTAAATAGTTTTAATTTACTATCAGTAGTTTAACTCGTTATTGTACTATATACAATATACATTAGGTCCACATATTAAAGATATTCATCAAATTTTTTAGTTCTTGATAAAATAGTATATATTAAGATAAGTTTTATTAATAATTTGATTGAATATTAGTGTATATGTTTTTATAGTTGTTAGTGAAGTATAATTGCATACAAAAGATTAAAAATTTTAAAGTGTTCTTTTACCATTGGAAGTAATAAAATTTTGTTTTATATTTCTATTTTTAAGTATATAATTTTAGGTAACAATTTTGTTATATATATGATAAAAGTAATGAGAACAAATTTATTAAATAAAATTTATTAAAATTAAATAGACCATAATTTTAAAAATTGTTAAATTCATAATAATTACTTTCACATTCTCTATAAAAATTTTCTTCTACTAAACAAAAAGATAATATATTTTTAATTATTGCTTTATTGTTATTACCACCATTTAAAATGACTTTTTTGATATTTTGATACCGATAAACTTTTCTATTTAGAAAGAGTAAAAAATATTGTAAAACGTCATAATAACTTAAATTGTGTTTAACTTTATACCTTCTTCCTAAATGAATATAAATTATGATATCTCTTTCAAATAAAATGTTTAAATTGTTTCCCTCAACCCATATAATAGCAACTTGATTAATAAATGAACAATTATAAACTCGTTGATCTAAATTAACATTTTTATAATTCAGATTTCAAAATCCTTAAAATAATATTTATTTTTTAATCTCTACAAGACTTAAACATAAGGATTTTTTTCTAGAATTATTGTTAGTATCTCTATCATTTTTACACTTCAATTTTTATTATGTTGTGTTCTCATTCTATTTTGAAATTTATTATTGGTGTCATAAAAATATAACTAAAATAATATGGATTAATTAACTTAAATTTAAAATAATTCAAAACTCAAATTGAGTATAAATAAAATTTTTACTCATTTTAAATTTTGATTTAATTAAAAATAATATAATACACATAATTATAAAAATGAACTAACTGACTTGATTTTAATTGATTTTAAAAGTCAACAACTTAATAGTTATTTAAAATCTGAAATAATTGAATATAACTAAAATCTAAATCAAAATAGTAACCCAATTAAAATATAATATTTTTTATTTATGTTTAATAACAATTTAAAAATTTCTTATTTAGGCTTTTCTTTCTTCATCTTCAATGTTTTTTTTTTATTATCTTTATTATTGAATTAGTTAATTAATTTTTAAAAGTATTTTTAAAATGAAATTGTAATTATAAGTAATTGAGTATACCTTTTTATTTGGATTTAAGACGATTTAAATCTAATCTTTTAAATAAAAAAATGCACTAATTATTGAATCAAATTTGCTCAATTGCAGAAGTAAATAATTAAGTACATTACGAATTGAAGTAAATGATAAAACTTGACTCAATCTAACTGGTAGCTAATTATAAGTCTAAAATCCAATTAGAAATTATAAAAAATCAAAATTCAAAATGATTGAAATACTAAATACGTAATTAAATAAAGATTTATCAAATAAATTTTGCTAATACATGCATTTAAATCATTTTTAACTTTAGTTAAATTATAAATAATAATAGTATTTTTACGTTAAATATAATAGTGATAATTAATTCAATAAATTTTAATTCTTTTGAACAAATATTACCTAATATGACAATCTTAAAAATTTTGATACAACTGTAAATATTCTTAAAATGATATAAAAGAGAAAATGAAGGAGTATATAATATATTTTTTTTCAAAGAAAAGAGTTTCATGTTAACCCTAAAAAAATTAGAAACCAATAAATTTGTATATTTTTCATTAAATATCATATAGCACTAATCTTATTTGTTATATGAAAAAGATGGAGTTATACACAACCAATCAGTTGTTCATCTCATTTTTCTGCTTAGGATAATCTTCTATTGATGCTTTTATTAATTGGACATAATTGTACATTCTATCAATTGAAAGCTTAATTTTTCCTTTATTTAAAAAATTTTATTATACATAAATTTTTATTATATAAAAATATTAAAATACATAATTTAAAAAATAAAATAAAATAAAATCATAACCTTAGTGTTTGTCATGTTTTATTAAGAAAATTTCAATTCTAAGAATAACAAACTTGTTATGCAATATCTATACAATTTATAATGATTTCATTTTCAGCATTAACAACATAAATTTTTATGAATGAATGTAATTTTGTCATAAATACATTCAAAAGATAATTTTAATGAGTTTTGTCGCACCTTGAAAGAATTTACCAAAAACATTTAATTTTACTTCACTTGATAATTTTTTCCGTAGAATAATTCATGTTTCTACTAGTAACAAAGGTTCAATTTTTGATAAGTATAACAAAATTTATCAATGATTAACAATTAAGATATCATTGATTTATTATTATATTATTAGCGATTCACTACTAAGCTATCAATGATATATTGTTAAAGTATCAATGATTTACTACTAAATTAGCATAAAAATTACTAATGGTATTTTAATCAATAACTTTTAATATTTATGGAATTAAAATTTTATTAAGTGTTTAGCCGATAACTTTTAACACATTTTTAGTCTAATTATAAAAAAAGAATCAATAATAAAAAATTCATTTAAATTAAAATTTATAAAAGAAATTTATTAAGTATATTTTAGTCAATCATTTTTAGCATTTGTAAAACTAATATTTTAAAGTTTAAATAGTTTAATTTCTCATAAACTCTATTTTTAATTCTATTCAATATAAATTAAACTTAAATAAATTAATAAAAATTATATATTTAAGGTTTCCATTTTTCATTATAACATATTTGTGCATCATTAAGAAAGCAAAAGAATACTTGAATTTTAACTCTTGGCCAAGTGACACAATAATTAGGTTAAAACATTCCAGGGATGGTATTATGAAGGAATATTATTAGGGGTATATAATGGTCAAATGGGTAGAGTGGTTTTTTTCCCTCTCAAAACCTTTAATAGACAACCAAGGGTATCTTGGTTATTTATACTGACCTGAATGTTAGTTTGGTCTGATTGCCAGTGCCACCTCAGCTCGACCTTATCCTAATTGTCCCCTTTTTGTCTCCCTCAGTTTACTTACAAATATGAAGACTCAGGTACTATGAAGCCAGGTTCATCCCATTTCTTTATTTCTTTCATTCTTAGTTTCTCCCTTTTTTTACGACCTAATTCTTACTGACTTATACGTTGGAGTGCAAATGTAAGGAACACCCTACTTTTTTCTTTAACCGTATTTCTTTTTTGTACTTACAAAAATACCCTTAGGTTGAAGCTCGACACCAAAATTTGATGCACTAGGTAAGGGACAACTTTTTCATATTAGCCAAGCACAAAACAATGCCACTAAGAAAAAGAAGCCAAAAGAAAGGAGAAGCAGCCGCCCTGGCTAAAATAAAAACTCACCAAAGCTAGCATTCTGTTTGCTCAGCTTAACCATAGGTTAGACCGACCATGAGTAATTTGAAGCCTTAACTAAACAAATACAAGCTTTCAAGTAGATGTTGCAAACTACAACCCCACAATAAGTCTCCAAAGTGCCAAATTTAATCACATCGGGTCAAGAAGCTGTTATCAGATAGCTGAGCTACAACGAGGCAGAAGCCTCCTTAGCCTCTAAAGAAGAAGAACATACCAATCCAACTTATTACTACCCCAACTATAATTCTGCACATGCTACAACTTAAAAGTTAAAACAAACAGATTATGAACTTTAATAGAACAGAGATTTGGAAGCTCAAATGCAAGCCATAGAGAAAAAGTTGAAAACTAAAACAGTGGCATCTAAGGATAAGCTCAAGTTTTTGGAGGCCTCACCCTTTATTGAAGAGATTGACAAAGCCATGCCTCTCAAAGGGTTTAAAATGCCAACCTTGGAGACATATGATGGTACTTCTAACCCTTTTAATAATTTGAAACTTTACAGAATTAACATAATGATACAAGTGACAAATGAGGCTCTGATGTGCAAAGGTCTAGTCACTATGCTGAAAGGCATAGCTTGGTCTTGGTATAGCAATTTGGAGCCAAGGTTGATCACTATATTTAAGGAGCTCTGCCACTCATTTCTATCCAGATTTGTAAGTAGCCGAAAAGTTAAGAAAACAACTTTGAACTTAATTTCAATTCACCTAGGGCAAAATGAAACCTTGAAAAGCTATGTCATGTGTTTTAACATAAAAGCTCTACAAATTAATGACCTAGAATAGACAGTCACTATTGTCGCACTGACTAATTGACTCGATAATAATGAGTACCACTTAAAGTTGGCATTGTCGCTAGAATCATCCAAAACTCTGGCTAACATCCTATTAATAATAGAAAAATTTATCAACACTGAAGCTACAATGAAAACAAATCGAGGTAAAAGAGGCTCATCCCCCTTCATTGATCATAAAAAAAGTAAGAAATTCTACAATCTTTCATTAAGAGAAAGAGAACATAGAGCTATAAACTCCAGTGGAGAAAGAAGCTATGCTGCACTGAATACCTCTTGTGAGAGAATTTTGATGTAAATAAAAAGAAATCTCGACTTCAGATGGCTTAAGCCACTAAGACAGAATACAAAGTGGAACTCAATAAAAAATATACCTTTCATAGGGACATTGGCCATAATACCAAAGACTATGTCGACCTGAAAAATAAAATTGAAGCTATGATATGGTGAGGTTAATTGAAAAGATTTGTAGGATAAATAAGACAATACCAGTTTAGAAGGGACTTCAACCATGACCCCAAAGTGCCTACCTAGGGTAAAAAGGGAAAAATAGATCAAAGAAAAAGTGATGCTTGGACAGAAAAATTGAATCAAGAGGAAGGTCAAGCTGACAATAGCAAGCTAATTATTGGGGTGATTAACGTGATCACAAGGGGTAGCTTCACCTTGACAAAAAGAAAGTTTAACCTGAGCATGGTAATGGCAGTAACTACCTCAGCTAAAAAAAAAACTTAAGAGACAAGCCAATCTCATTCAGCTTAAAAGATCTAAAAAGAATCTAACACCCACGCAATGATACCATAGTGATCACAACCTTGGTGTGCAATTACGTAATTAAAAATGTTTTATTTGATATTGGGAGTTTGATTGACATTATGTACTACGATTGTTTTAAAAAAATGAGGATTGATGAAGATTAGTTAAAGCCAATCACCACCACACGAATAGGGTTTAAAAATGAACAGGTGCTTGTAAGAGGAACTATCAAGCTCTCAATCTCCTTAGGGATTGAACCAAAGATAATCACCTCAGTTATAGAGTTCATGGTAGTGGATTTTCCATTTGCCTATAACATGATATTAGGTTAACCTAGCCAGTTTATTATGCGACTTATAGGCTCAACTCTCTATCTGAAGGTGAAATTCTCAACACTTGTAAGGGTTAGAAAAGTTCTCCTAGGACTAAGAAATAGACAAATGGCTCGATTGATATCGAGGTGGAAAGCAAAGAGGAATCAACATAGAAAACTAATAAGAAGTAGAAAACCATCGACAAGGGCATAAAACATATGATTGATCTGAGAAAAACTCACTTTTAAGTTGCTTTTAGCTTCTAAGCTTTGAAAAAGTTTAATTTTGTTCTATTTTTTGAACTTCTTAAAGCAACAGTAGAAACAATCGAGCTTTTAAGCGAACATAAAAAATTGATGTTACTTGGACCGAGCTAAACCGACAAAAAATAAAGCATTAAATGAAGAATATACTTCACTTCTACTAATGCATTTGACAAGTTGTTCAATATTTTAATCATCACGTAAGGATCTGTTTTCACAGGAAATTATCTTGACCTAATGGAACAAAAAGAGATAATTAACAAAAGACTAGACTCAGACGTAAACTAACTCGAGACAACCGAAGACCTCATGAAAATTTCATTCTGGAATAACATTTCATAAAAATACATACATATTAAAGCCAAGCTCTAACATAAAGACCAACTGATTCAACTAATAAAAGATAATACTGACCTATTTGCTTGAACACCATCCAATATACTCGAAATTGATATCGAAGTGATGGTCTACAAATTACGCATTAGTCCTGAGGTCAAACCAATTCGATAAAAAAAAAGAGCTTTTAGCTTCGAAAGACAATAAGCCATTGAGAAAAAAATTGATAAATTATTATGAGTTGACTTTATCAATGAAGTCTACTACCCTGAGTGGATAGCTGATATAGTCATGGTAAAAAAGCATAGTGAAAAATAAAGAATGGGCATGGACTTTACAAAATTGAAAAAAACTTATCTAAAAGTCAACTTCCTCTTTTCTAGCTTAGATTGACTAGTAAATGATAGTGCCGAGCATGATCTTTTAGCTTTATGGATGGTTATTCCAATTACAATTAGATCAAAATGTTAAAAGAAGACAAGGATAAAATAGCCTTTATTACTGAAAAAGGCCTTTACTATTATAAGGTCATGCCCTTTGAATTAAAAAATATATGGGTGACCTATCAAAGATTGGTGAACAAGGTGTTTAAAAACTAGATCAACCATAATATAGAGGTATATGTAAACAACATGATAGTTAAGAGTAAGAGTTTGATTGAGCATCTGGAAGATCTAAGAGAAACTTTCAACATTTTAAAAAAGTATAATATGAGACTTAACCTGAGCATATATGCTTTTGGGGTTACATCGAGCTAATTTTTTTATTACATGATCAACTAAAAAGGGATAAAGGTGAATCCCAATAAGGTTTAGGTGATCTTAGAAATAAAGGCATCGACCTCGGTAAAAAAAGTACAGAAGTTAATGAACAGAATAGTCGTGCTCAGCTGATTCATATGTAGATTGGTAGAATGATATCTACCATTCTTCGAAACTCTAAAAAATGTCTTTAACTTCATATGGATTCCTTAATGCCAAAAAGCTTTTGATGAACTTAAAGAGTTTTTATCCTTCTTATATGTCTTGTCTAAATTAAGGACTGGTGAAACACTATTCTTGTATTTGACCAGCACAAATTAGGCTATCAATTTGGTCTTAGTCTGAGAAGAAGAGGGAAAACAATGATTGATTTATTTTGTAAGCAAAGTATTGATATGCTCTAAAGTTAACTACAATAGTATAGAGAAATTGGCCTATACCTAGTCACCTTGGCTAGAAAACTTAGGCCATACTTTCGGGCCCACACAATTCATGTCTTGATCGATCAGCCATTGAGGCAAGTCTTATAGAAGCTTGAAATGTTAAAAAAGCTAATCAAATAGGTAGTAGAGCTTAGTGAATTTGATCTACCTTTTTTTATGCAGATCGATATTAAAATCATAGGTGATGATAGACTCCGTAGTAGAGTATACCTCAATACATTTGAAAGAATAGTTTAAGAAAAAAATTTTGGATAAGGATGATTGAAAACTCTATATCAACGATCCATTACAAGTCAAAACAAATGAGCCAGCCTCATTCTAATTAGTCTGAAAGGGTTACATTTTCCATACCCCTTAAGAATCAAGTTCAAGGTATCTAATAATGAAGTAGAATATGAGGCATTGATAGCTAGCTGGCCTGATATTTGTAACTGAGATGAATGTTCAGTACATTACCACTTATAGTGACTCCCAACAAGTGGTTGATCAAGTCAATGGGGAGTTTAAAACTTGAAAGGATAAAATTTAAAAGTATCTCGACAAAGCACTAGTTTTGGTATCTGGCTTTAAGAAAGTCGAAGTAAAAAAGATACTAAAGTAAAAATGTTCAATTGTAGACTCCCTATCTAAGTTGACTTTAAGAGCAATAATAAGAAGATCGAACCACATTTTAGTAGAGGAACTAGTGCATAAAAGCATCGAGAATAAGCTTGTAGGATAGGTCATAAAGAAATAAACTTGGATGATGCCAATTGAAGCATTCCTGACCATAAGAGTGTTATCTGATGAAATAGTCCCGACCAAGGCACTAATAAAAAAGGCCTCTGGTACACAATGATTGAAAGAAAATTATACAAAAGATCTTTTAGTCTACCCTATTTGAGATATATTGATAAAGAAAAGGCAGAGTACTTTTTAAGAGAAATCCATGAAGAAATTTATGAAAGTCACTTCAGACCTCTACTTTTGGCTTATAAATGCTAAGGCAAGGCTATTACTGGCTCACTATTAGGAGGATGCGACCAAATTAGTGAAAAAATATGATAAATGTCAAACATTTAGCCATGTGCAACATCTCCTATCAATCGAGCTCACTTTTATCATCAACCTGTGGTAATTCATGTAGTAAAGAATGGATGTCTTTGGACTGTCCACCCCAACCATAGGTCAAAAGAGATTTATCTTTATGGCAGTAGGTTACTTCATAAAATGGTTGAAAATTGAAGCCTTAGCCACCACCATAAAAGCACAAGTTAAGAAGTTTGTGTAGTAGTTTACAGATTCAGATTACCTCAATTTATAATAATAGACAATGATAAATAATTTGATAATTCGAGGTTCAGAGAATGGTGCTCAAATTTTCACACCGACCTCAGGTTCACGTCGATTGCCTACCTTTAGTCTAACGGGTAAATCGAAGTTATGAATAAGATAATATTAGAAGCTCTGAAAAAAAAAGCTCGATGCAACAAAAAAGAAATGGGCTAATGAACTATCAAAAGTTTTGTGGGCCCTAAGAATGACCATGAAGATGCGCACTGGTGAAACCCCATTTTACTTGACATTTGGAATAGAAGTCGTAGTGCCAGTTGAGATCGACCTGCCAAGCTTAAGAGTTAAGCAAGCATCAAAAGAAAAAAAAATAAAGAGATGCTTAGGGCCAACCTTGACCTCACCGAAAAATAAAAAGACATAGCCCTAACACGAATTGTAGCCTACCAACAAAAAGTAACCAACTATTATAATACGAAGGTCTAACGTAAGCACATCAGGAAGGGTGACCTAGTACTTAGAAAAGTTAAAGCTTCGAGGGTAGATGACCGAGGTGGCAAATTAGCTCCAATGTGGGAAATATCATATATTGTTAAAGAGATTATCCACAATGCGACCTATAAATTACAAAATCTAAATGGTGACATCATCCCAAGAATGTGAAATACGAACAACCTAAAGGTTTATTATCAGTAGTTTGGTATAAACTGAGCTCACACTTGTACTATTTTATGAATGGCACTGCCACCCTAAGTATGTGAAATATAAATTAACTTTATTACTAGTAGATCAATTCAAATGGAACTTATACTTGCATTATTTTGTATTCAAACACATAAATTAAATTACCTTCAATAAGCTTACCTTTAAGTGATTCAAAAAAATTTGACCTAAAAGTTGTAATTATATTCATTTAATCCAGGCAATCCAAATTATTTGCCTTTAGATCAATTACCCTATCTTAAACTTGTGCAAATAAGAAAGAAATAACAGTAAAGTTGAGCTAAAACTTACGAAAAAATTTCTTTCCATTTCACTATAACAAAATACATTGGCTGAAGTATGGGAGGTTTTTACAAAAAGCTAACTTTAAAGTCAAAATTTTACAAAGTCAAAAATAAAAAAATTCCAAAATCCATTTATTAGCAATAGTAGTGATGGGAGGAGTACTCTCATCAGTAGGAGTAGGAGGAATGACCTCAGCTTTGACAACTTTGACATTTTTCTCTTTTGTCCCCATGACGGCCTTTAGTTCTTCCTCTAAGGCCTTATATTTATCCATTTTCTTTTCTTCCTTAAGTTAATTCCAACAAATCTTCGATATGATATTGTTAATTCAATATTAGAGAGGTCAAGGGAGAAAAGAGAATTTAAATTATACCTCATCCTTGGCCAGTTGGAAAACAATAAGCATGCTCTTCTTGAAAAATTTTACCTTCACCCAAAGCTATTCATTAGAGGCTTTATACCTCTTCACAGCCTTAATCTGTAGCTCCTTCTTTCTCTTGTCCATAGCCTTCAATTCAGACCTCAACTTCATAATTTTGGCCTGAGCATCATTTAGTTTTAGCTCGACTTGCTCCTTCATCGATTCAGTTGAGGCATTGTCTACTAAGACAACCTTTAGCTTTGTTGTTAGCTCATTTACCTTTTTTTCAATTCAACCTCCTTCTTATAAGACACATTGATGCTTGATTTGACATTGATCAATGCTTTTGAGCTTTTTTTGTGCTTCTCAACAAGGGTAACCATATCTCTTTCAGCCCTCAGTATATGCCCCATGGCAAGATAGGCATGTTGAAGGGCTTGATTATTATTCTCTATAAGCTGAGGTGAAAACTTCTTTTAGACTGCATGAAGAGATCTTAAACTGAGAAAAATAAAAACAAAAATAGCAACAAGAAATCGAGTTGAGGTTAAGAGATACTCATTATGAGGAGGAACCACAACCTTACAGAACCTCTTGGCAATGTCGAGGTTAGAGAGGGGGTCATCCGTTGGAACAAACTCTAACTCTATGGATATCTTCATTGAGCTAGGCCTCAATACCCTAGCTTCGAGGTTCTTAAGAGTAGATGACAAGATCTTTACCCATGGTCTTTTGGCTGAAGGGGGTGGTGTTAGAGTTAATGTCGAAGACAGGTCCCGACCTATTTTAGCTTTTTATTTTTGACCTGAAGAGTGTGAGGTATAGTTATACTGATCACTTTGTCTCCTTTACAAGACGAAACCCCTTATTGGATATTCTTTTTCCCTCTTTAGGGCCTTGAGGCATGCTAATATAACAAAACATCAAAATATTCCTTAGCTTCAGCCATATCTACTAAACTGAGCTAACAATTAGATGAAAAATTAATTTAAAACAAAACCCTACGAGGTTACCTCAACTTTACTCCAACATTTTATCCTGTTTATTACTTCTGTGGAAGTTAGCCTAATTATCTATAACGAGCTCCCTTTACATGTAAAATCTAAAATTTTATCTCGATCTGACAGATTAGGGTTAGAAAGGGCCATTGGTGCGTCAATAAAGAGCCGTGTGTATTCCTTATTTCTCAAGCCTTAACCTCTAGCTCACCATTTTTATTAGCTTTTTATTTCTCAAGGCATAGAAAGAGCAGCTTCCAATTCTTTATTGAGCTCAAGCAATCAACGAGAATTTTTTTATTTGATCAAACTATGATATAAAATTACCTACATTCACTATAATGTTTTTTAAGAGAAAAGAACTCCTTAAATAGAAAGAGAGAAGGAATAATATATAGTTGTTGACAAAGATAATAAAAGTGACTATGTACCAAATAGAATTTGGGGTGAACTGAGTGATGGTCAAATTGTAAGAAATAAAAATTAAATTGAATAAAAAATAAAGTGAAAACCTCATGTTGGCTATGAATAAATCCCAATATACGTAGAGTTGATGTGGCTCTAGTTTATCAGTGACTTAATTTGAAGAGTTTGGCATTATTATACTATATCCTTATTTAAAAAAAAAAAGAAAAGTGATACCTAGAGCTCGAATATGATGAGTTGAACACATGTTGGGATAGTCTTTAGAATTTGCTTTGCCCTTTAGCTCATTCATCACATCCTAAAGGGTCATATTGAGATCATACAGAGTATATACAAGAACCTCAGTAAGTTTATCTTACTTTACATGACTCTTCCCCTTATTGTTATTCTTTCTGATCAAGGTGCTTCATTCATCTTATTTTTCATCGGAACCCCCATCATAAAAAAGATCTGACTCTTAGGTGAGAGATGGATTCCAAAAAAAAATAATGGATAAAGGTAGCTCGATTCCAAAGAAAGAGCGACGAGGTGAAGACCCTTTAAAAGAGGATGAGATGTTAAGAACAACTAATTGAAAGGGGAGAGTAAATATGGTAAGAGGTGGAGAAGATTAAACTTTAAAAGAGGAAATAATAGAAGAGGAAAGAAGGTTGGCAATAGAAGATGGATCAACCAAAGAGATAGGAAAAGTAGGTGGATTTTGAAGTTTGAAGTCAATCTATGCACACAACTCTTTAATGTTCAAAACTCGCTCGTCTTTTACCCGAGCATTCTCTTTATTACGTCGCTACCTTTCCTTGGACATCGGATTAAACTAATAGGTTGTCTTTATATAGTTACAGCCTTTAATAACAGAGGGGATCAAGTCATTATCTTGTTACTCTTATTGACCTACCATTGGCTCTACTTTATAGCTCTCAACCCTTTCAAAACTCATAATAGAAGATGGTTAGAAATACGTACCAAAATAGGTGTAAAAAAAACTTTGAAGACAAGAAAGCTATTAATATAAAAAATTTTAAGTCGGATTGAAAGTAAAAAAATTGAAAGATGAAAAGCTGAAGCCTTACTAGCCCTTTTATATAGACGCACTGTAAGCTAGAGAGACAACATGATCTATGTCATATGTTAGACCATAGATGGGTAGACATCTTTTTATCCTTTTGCTTTAAATTTTTTCACTCAAAACCATCTCTCTCTTTATCTAATACTGTCAGATTAACTTAATTGGATGAACTTTAGATCAGACTGACCAAATTGAATAACCATCAGGAGTAAACCGAGAGCCCAGTTCACTTTTAAGGTTCAAAATAGAGACTCAAATCTTAATTTTCAAAAAAAAAAATAAATACAAGTCTCACCATAGCCAAATAAACTCCAACAATAATCTCGAATCACTCTAGATAATTATCACCCCGAAAACCTTTAAATCAATTATGCAATCATTCTATAACACACGTGTAAGATCAAATAACCACCAAGTTAGACTGTGGCTCAAAACTAATCATCATCCAAAATTGACCTCCTCTAGCGATGTCAACCTTTAATGAAATATGCAGCTATTTACCTGACATCGAGGACGTCAATAATAAATTTAACGATATGATACTCAGAGCACTTGTTAGGAAGATAGAGAGTTAGGTACATATAATGATTAAAAGGGTATAGAAGTCTTTTCCCCTCTTAAAGCTTTCAACAGACAACTAAAGGTATTTTGGTCATTTATGCTAGCCTGACATGTTAGGTGGGTCTGACATGGTTAGTGCCACCTTAAGTTGGCCCTATCCTAATTGTCTCCCTTTTGTCCCTTTTAGCTTACCTATAAATATGATAACTCAAGCACCAAGATGCTAGGTTTATTCCATTCATCTCTTTCTCTCTTTTCTACTTTCTCACTTTTTTTTTCTAACTTGATCCTTACTAAGTTGCACATCAAAGTAAAAATGTAGGGAATACTCCCTACCTTTCCCTTTAATCGTCTTTCCTTTCTAAACTTATAGGAACACCCTCATGTCGAAGCTCAGTACCAACAAGTATCAACATGACATCCTAGTGGAAATGAAGTGTTTGAGTACAACTAAAGTTAATTATTGCCTCATGATCACCTTAAAACTAAAAACAACTTATGAAGATAGCCTAAACCACCAAAATCACTGTAACCTAAGCTTAATTTGAAATAATACCATTTTTCAATAATCATGTCAAGAGAAATGTATATGTTAATGGCTATATTCTTTCACAATTCTTCAAGGTGCATTTCTAGGAAGATTCTTCTACATTAATTATAGCACGTATAGTCTACCCATTTGATAACAGATCTACCTCTCATTCTTTACTTGAAGAACTAGCACACTAAATCAATTTAAAATATTTTTGCATAGGGAATGTAGACACCTATTTGTGTCTGGGCCCAATTGGATTGATTTCTTTTGTTATTAATATTTTTGTTATTATTATAGTATATATTATAATATTATGGTATACTATTGTAAATTACTATAGTGTTATTATTATTATTATTGTACCATATTATTATTATTATTATTATCATTATCATTATCATTATCATTATTATTATATTATTTTTTTTTATTATTGCTATTGTCGTGTTTTCTTTTCTTTCTTTTCTTATTTCCTTTTTGCTCTAACTTGCACATGAATAAGCAAATCAAGGAAGCTGAAATCTAGATCAAAATTCCACTAGCATAGTCAAAGTCTTTAATGCAAAATTGTATCAATACAATTGCTGAAATTTTGAGACCTAAAATCACGTTGGACAGAGCTCAATCTCAAAATTCGAGCCTAAGATTAATTTTGTCCGTTTCCTAATATTGGTTGTAAAGTTGCCTATAAATTGAATTAGCACTACAGGGAATGAACACAGAGATTCTTAGAAAGAAAGGTCTAGAAAAATTTTGGGCAGTAAGAGTATTCTAGAATTTTGATTTTGGGATTTTGGATTCGATCTAAATTTTTTAGGTTTGATTTTAGGTTTTTGAAGGTAGGTTTGAGGTTTTGGAGAATTCTGGGAATGATCTGGACGAATTTCGGGAAATTTGGGCCTTTTTTCAAAAAATTTGGATTTGGATGAATTTTTTAATGAGTTTTTGAATTTTTTCATTGAATTTTTCAACTAGGTTGAATTTTTCAGTGAGATTCTGGTGGCTTTTCTAGAAATCAAAAGATTTTTTTAGTTTTTTATGAATTTTTTAGCAATTTTTCCAGAAATCGATAAGTTTTCCAGTTTTTGGTTGAAGTTTTAGGTGGTATTCTTGGCTAGGTTTTAGAGAGAAGATAGAGAGAATTTGACCAAAGAGAGAAAGGAAAGGAGACTTTTTAGAAAAAGGCGTTGAACTTGACTTATATACTACCTCTGCATAATGTCGTTTTGGTCGACTTAGGATCTACGTGAACCTAAGTTAGGATCCGTGTGTCGACCTGCTTCAACCTGATCTGAATCGTAAGGTTTTTTTTTTCCTCTTTTTAGTTTATTTTTAGATTTCATTTTATTTATTTTTTATTTTTAAGTTTTTATTTTATCTTCTTATACAATTTCACTAGATTTTTGTATTTTTGTATTTATTTAATATCTTTAGGAAAATAAAAAAAAATCTTTTCTTTTTGGAAGAATAGAAAAAGTTGGATAAAAAACAATCGTTTCAAGTTTTTCAAAAAAACTTTATAAAAAAAAAATCATTTCAATAAAAATAATAATAATATATTTTTCAAATCAATTCCCTACAAAATAAATTCGTGAATTCTAACAAATTATTGAAAAATTTTCATAGATTTAATTTTTTAAAATGGAATCCACCAAACTATTAGGAAATTCCATAAATCAGTTTTTAAAAAATAAAAAATTATTTTTTAATCTTCTAAACTATTAACGAACTATCTTTTAAACTAAGTCCTACCAAATTATTAGGAGACTTAATGAAATTCATAAAATTTTTACAAATCTTTTTGCAATAAAATCTCATCAAACTATTGGGAGATTAGCTTCAAAGTAAGTCCTAGCAAACTGTTGGGAGGCTTTACTAATTTTTTGAAATAAAATAAATTAATAAATTTAACGATGGAGCCTCTTCAGAGTAGGACACTTGTCCCTATAAATACTTATAAGGCGAGATAATTATCTTAAATTGTTACCAAATTATTGAGACAATTCTAAGATGAATTTTCAATTTTTAATATTTTGATAAATTATAAACATTTTTTTAGGCTTGGATAATTTGAAATCTAATTGGTACCATCATTTGGATGGGCATTGTGGGGTTGCTATAGTCTTTCTCAGACGCAACCATACTTTCAAACGTAGACTCTGGTTTCGTAGATTAGATTTGATCAAGTGACCAATCACACCCAAACAAAAAAGATTGGTGGCGATTTCTCTCATCCATATCAGCAGTAGGTCCACGGATCTATACGTTATGACAGTTTGACGACTCTGTTGGGAACATCGATGGGCAAGCCAGTAAATGATTTCTTATTATCCAAGCCTTGCTTAATAAATTTAAAATTATTTTTTTCTTTTCATTACTATTACTTGCTTTATTATCCATTTTTATTCCTTTTCACTATTTATACTTGCTTAATTACTCATTTGTTTTTCTTCATTGTTTATATCTGCTTGTTGTTTATTTGCATATGCATAAAATAAGCTCTCCACCTAAGCTTTACCTTTATGAGGGAATGAAGTACCTATGCCCTTGTGAGATTTCATATCTCCGCATGGGCCTGTGAAATACTCTCACTCAGATTGAACCCTTTTCACTTGTAGCCTATGATGGGTGAATATTATGGTACCTTACTAATTGTGGTGAACAATGATGTAAGAAATAATTTAAGAACCTTTTAGAATTGACCCAAACCACATGTAGTCAACCTTAAGAGCCCAACCATAGATAAAGCCTTATCCTCTCACCCTTTGTAGTCAATCCAAAATTTAAGGTCATGTTGTTATCTTACTTGCTATATAGTGTTTATTCTATATTTTATTGAAGTGACTAACTAATTTCTTTGTCATGGTAGTATGATCAAGGCCTGAAAGAAGCCCAATAGGGTAAACCCTAAACCATTTATTGATAAGGCCACTCAAAAATATCTAATTTGAAGAACCAAAAAGGGGTAAGAGGTGGCACCTACACCTAAAGACCATGGCCAATCAGTGGACCGTGAGTTAGATAATATGCCTTTAAAACCAGAATCTGCAAAGAAAGAATATGAAACAGAAAAAAAAAAACTAAAACAAAAATTTTAAAACTTTAGAGAGAAAAAGACCAGTGGCAAAACAAAGCAAGAAAACTAGAAATTCAAGTCCATAGGATTTCTAATGAATACAACAAGACCCAAAAAATTATCAAAGAGCAAGATGATGCCCTTAAGAAATTAAAGGAGCTGTGACAAGAGCACAAGAGGTTGCACATATAAGTGCAGGCCAAAAAAATAAACAATATAGATTTGGCTTATGAAAATGAAGAGTTAAAAAAGAATGTGCATAAATAGAAGATGATTATGTTAAAGTTCGATAGGAAAATAAAATGCTCACGAATTATATTTGGACCCTGAGGCTGAAGTTAGATGAACAAAGAGATCATGTTAGAACCTTTATGGAAAAGCACAAAGAATTATCTTATTAGGTGTGGTATGGCAAAAAAGAAGGGTTGAAAAGACAAAGATACATAGAGCACTTCATAGCACAGATAGGCAAAGTAATAATCAAAACAAAAGATATGGCAGAAGAGGCTGAGGCATTGAAAGCTTTAGTTACACCAACATGAGAGCATATATAGGGACTACTAAACTTCATTGAGGTGGTTAAAAACCAATATAAGCAACTTAGGCATTTTTATAGAGGGACAATATTAGATTTGATGTAAAACAGACTCATGTGGAATAAATGAAAGTTTACTTTTGTTGAAAATTTTAAAGAGTAAATATTTTTTTCTCTTTTTTTCCATGCATTGTATCATATTCATTCATTCATTATAATAACATCATCATTGATTTTTAATTGTGGTATCCAAGTGCAAGAATAGCTACACACTCATACAATACTTAGGCTAAAGCTAAGAAAATAGAGCAAGACAATACAAATCATCTTGAAAGGATAAAAAAGGCTTAAAAAGTACTTGAAGGAAAGTTAAGCAAAATTTTGGAAGCCCTGGAAAAAACAAACAGAGGAAAGGCAATAGAGGAAGATACCTCACTGAAAGCTATTAAATCAACATATCCCTTGGGTTTCGGTCCACGATAGACTTAAAGTGCCCCAATCTTTCAACTTCAACAGATAACTTTTCCAAAGTATAACTATCCGAGAATGAATTATGCACCTGATCATGAGAACATCCAGAGTTATGATAATCCTATTTAGTTGAAAAGGTAGCTAAGCCCATTCAACTCCTTACTTTGGATGAGCCAAAAGAGAACTAAAAGCAGCAAACAGTTATGCCTTTGGAAAATTTTAAGATTGATCAGGTTATGAACAAGCTTTAAGAAAGATTATGGGCTATGAAAAGAATCAATTTTTACGGATTCATGGATGCAGTGGAGCTTTGCTTAGTACCAAACGTGGTGATGCTGGGCAAATTCAAAGTATAAAAATTTGAAAAGTACTATCACGCATATCACAATGTACTATTACAAGATGACAGCATATGCTAGCAATGAGATGCCATTCATGCACGTCATTCAAGATAGTTTAACTAGGTCACAACAAGGTGGTATATTCAGTTAAATCAAACTTGTATAAAGACATGAAAAAATTTAACCTGATCTTTTATTAATTAATATCGTCACATTATTGACATGGCCCCTGACCGCCTTTCCTTATAAGGAATGAAAAAAAAAACATCTGAATCCTTCAAGCAATATGCCCAAAGGTGGTGAGATATAATTACTCAAGTATAACCTCTTTTGATAAAAAAAATAAATTGTAGTGCTCTTTATGAGCATTTTAAAGTCATCATACTATGAAAGAATGATAGAAAATACGACTAAAAACTTTGTTGATATGGTGATTTCGGGGTAAATCATAAAAAATACTATAAATAATGATAAACTTGAAGGAGAAAAGCATTCTAAAAGAGTAACTAAGAAGAAAAAAAATGTGGCTCAAGTTGAGAGTCTTAAAGGGTAGCAATTTAGAAACTACTCTTGACCAACCTATCCTATATGCCATCACACAGCAAGTCATGCTTCTACCTACCAACAGACTATAAAACCCTATTATCCATCATCACCAAGGTCTTCTACTTCTTCAGCTAACACAACAAGTAGTGTTCGAGAACCACAAACCAGGGAAAGATTTACATTCAACCCAATCCTCATAAATTACACTGAACTATACCAAAAACTTTGTAAGAACCACTTAATTGCTCTTATCCTTGTTAAACAGCTTGAACCTTCTTACCCTAAATGGTACAGTTTTAATACTTACTATGACTATCATTTTGGAGTAGCAGGATACTTTACTGAAAACTGCATTCCCTTCAAGCACATGGTGTAAAGTCTAATCAAGAAAAAGTTAATAAGCTTTAATACCAATGAAAATTTAGCACCCAATGTCAGCGGCAATCCCTTAACCAGTTATACAATCAATGCTTTGGATGAAGGTAAGAAGCATGTGAAAAGAAGGGTAGAAGAGCTTAAAATATCATTTAATCAGCTGTATGATGCCTTATATGAGGTTGGGTTGATACGACCAATAGCCCTACACACTTGTATGAGAGGATGCATCCCTAATCAAATATATAAGTATCACAGTGGAGCTCTGGGGCATTCTATTGAGAAATGTCAATAGTTTCACCAAGAGGTGCATAAGCTAATTGATTATTACTAGATTGAGTCATATGAGGAGTCAAGAGCTTCAGAAGACATTAGGGTGGCTATGACAGACAGGTGGGTGCCAATGCCTATCACCATAGGCTGTAAGAAGAAGCCACAATTAGTAGGGAATGAGTTTGTTCCCAAACCAATAGCTTTCAAAGTTATATGCCCATTTTCTTACAAAGATGAAAAAATAATGCATTTGAGATATGAGTGTGAGGTGACGACGCAAAGGTAACAAAAGGATATGTCAAAACTAAAACTTTTAATATAACGAGTGTAAAAAGCATAACTAGAAGTGAAAAATGTTATACTCTAAAAACTTTGTAAAAAAATAAAAAAAGAAAAAAAAAGAACAGATTGAACTAGAAGAGATTCCAAAAAAATATGCCCTAAGATCTATGCCTGAAAAAGAGGCTTATGAGTTTTTGAAGCTAGTCAAGCATAGTGAATATTCTGTAGAAAATCATCTAAATAAGATACTAGCAAAATTTCTCTACTCTCATTTTTTTTGAACTTTGAACCACATCGTAATGCCCTGCTAAAAGTGTTGAATTATGCTTATATGGCCCATAACGTATCCATAGAGTATGTGAATCGCTTGGCTGGGAACTTAGTGGTGCCACATCACATTTTTTTTAATGATGATGAGATCCTGCCTAAAGGTAGAGGGAGTACCAAGGCTTTGCATATCACTGTCAAATGCAAAAGCCATATAGTAGCCAAAGTCTTTATTGATAACAGATCGGCTATCGATTTTATGCTTATGTCTACTTTAACCAGACTACCCTTTGATAAGTCTTACATTCAAAGTAGTCATATAGTGGTCTAAACATTCAATAGAATTAGACGAGAAGTCTTGAGAGATATTGAGTTGCCTATACAGATTGAACCATGTATTTTTAATATAAAATTTCAAGTCATGGATATCTTTTCATTATATAGTTGCTTGTTGGAAAGACCATAGATCCACAAAGCGGGTGATGTCCTTTTCTCATTGCATTAAAAGATCAAATTCAATGTGGAATGATAATTGGTGATTATGGCTGGAAAAGAAAACTTATTGGTGACCCAACCTATAAATGCCCCACATGTGGATGTAGTAAAAGAATCATTGAAATGTTCTTACCGATCTTTTAAACCTGTTAATATAGTAGGTGAATGACTTAAATTCAGCCAAGTTGTGATCAATCAGATGATTAATAAGGGTTAGAGTATTAGGTTTGGCTTGGGCAAAAACCTTCAAGGGATAAGAAAGCTTTTTAAGATTAAAGATTATAGTTGTAGATTAGGATTAGGCTGTAAGATAAAAAAATACAAAACAATAGCAGAAGAGTAAATAATAGATTAATGATCTTTCCCCATTTAAATGAAACTTTCATTTTTGAAGGATACATGCACCCGAGAGCTAAAAAAAACATAAAAGAAAAACCAAAATAGAAGGAAGCTTTTGCCAAGCTATCCATTCATATGGTGGATAATGAAAGGCAAAATGAAGAAGCTTTGGTTTACCTTGCCCACCTGGCTATAAATTGAAGAATTAAGGGGTCATCTAAATGCCTATTGTTTCTAATTTTTTCTTAATGTAATCACATCTCTTAATCGTTTACACCCAAAAGCATTAAGATGAACTTTTATGTTTAGGCCCTTTTATTTCTCATTATTTCAATAAAAGTAAAAGCATGCATTTTGTCCATATCTTTTATTCCATTCATTATTCCATCAAAAGTTTCTTGCTAATATTTCCTATTTCATTAACTTTCAGGTCTCCAAATGAATGTGAAGGTAATCATTACAATGATCGGGGGTCTAATTTTAAAAATATGATTAATACCAGTGAACTTGATACTAAAGAGAACTTTGAGAAATACACTTTATCTTCAGATTTAATGAGGCTAATTCAGTAGGAAGATAAATCCATTGAGCCTCATTAAGAAGTTATTGAACTGATCAATTTGGGTAATGTTAAAAATAAAAAAAGAATTCAAAATTGGTACTTCACTCTCAGTAGTTGATTGGTAACTGTTAGAAGATTTACTTTGAGAGTTTGTGGATGTGTTTACCTGATCCTACCAAGATGTACTTAGGCTCTGTACTAAAATAATAAAGCACAAGCTACCTTTAAAGTCAGAATGCAAGTCGATGCAGTAAAAGTTGAGAAGAATAAAGCTCGAGATGTTGTTAAAAATCAAAGAAAAAGTAAATAAGCAATTTGATGCAGGCTTTTTACAAGTCGCTAAATATCCTGAATGGATGGCTAATATAGTGCCTATCCCCAAGAAGGATGGAAAGGTATAAATGTGTGTAGATGACTAAGATCTGAATAGAGCAAGTCTAAAGGATAAGTTTTCTTTGCCTCACATAGATACATTAGTGGATAATACGGCATGACATTCAGTGTTATCTTTTATGGATGGATTTTTTTGTTATAATCAAATAAATATAGCCCAAGATGATATGAAAAAGACCACATTTATCACTAAATGGGGAAACTTTTGCTACAAGGTCATGCCTTTTGGACTAAAAAATGCTTGGGTAACCTATCAAAGGGCTACGGTAACACTCTTTCATGACATGATGCATAAGGAGATTGAAGATATGTAGATGACATGATTATCAAATCCCAAAAAAGAGAGGATCATATAGTCAATCTAAAAAAATTATTTAAAAGGTTGAGAAAGCTTCAGCTTAAATTGAATCCAGTTAAAGGTACATTTAGAGCTAGGGCAAGAAAGCTATTGGGATTTATAGTCGGTGAAAGAAGGATAAAATTTGAGCCATTTAGAATTTATCCCCCTTAAGCACATAAAAGGAAGTTCGAGGTATCTTAAGCAAATTAAATTATATTTCTTGATTCATTTTTCAACTCACTTTTAAATGTAATCCCATTTTCAAACTCTTTTTCGGAAGAATAATCCCGATGAGTGGAATAAAAAATGTTAGGAAGCTTTTGATAAGGTTAAGCAATACTTATCAAATCTTTCAATATTAGCACCACCTATTTTAGAAAAAACTACTAATTCTATACATAGTGGTATATAAGAAGTCAATGGGATGTGTACTGGGTCAAGAAGATGAATCTAGCAAAAAAAAAATAGAGCTATTTATTACTTGAGTAAGAAATTCACAAAGTACAAGTATAAGTCCAAGTATTCATCACTAGAGAAAATGTGTTACGCTTTGGCTTAGACAGTTAAGAGACTCAAGCAATACATGCTTTATTATACAACTTGGCTTATAGCTAAATTGGATCCCATCAAATACATTTTTGAAAAGCCATCACTATTAGGAAAAATCGCAAAATGGCAAGTGATGCTTTTGAAATATGACATAGTGTATGTGAGCCAAAAAGCAATAAAAAAAATGTCATTGCTAAATTTTTGGTAAATAAAGTCATTGATGATTATGAACCTATATAGCTTGACTTTTTAGATGAAGAATTAATGGCCATTTTAGGGTCAAAAAAAGATAATGGTGAGGAAGAGATATGGAGAATGTATTTCAATGGGGCTAGCAATACTATAGGGCATGGGATTTGAGTAGTTTTAATATCTCTAATAGAACATTACTATCTTATTATAGCAAGATTGAACTTCAACTGCACCAATAATGTAGCTAAATATAAGGCTTGTGTTATGGGACTGCACTTTGCTTTAGATAGGAAAATTGAAATGTTTAAGGTGTTTAGGGATTCAACCCTAGTCATTTATCAACTAAAAAATGAATGAAAGACAAAGGATTCAAAACTCATCCCTTATCACAAATACATCTTAGAGCTGTGTAAATAATTCAAGGCAATTAAGTTTGAACACTTGCCTTGTGAAAAAAATTAGATTGCAGATACCTTGGCTACCTTAGCTGCAATGGTATAGATCAGTGATATTGCTGAAATTCCACCTATCAAACTAGATATCAAAAACATGTTAGTACATTATGCCAACCTAAAAGAAAAAGAGGATGGCAACCCCTAGTACCATGACATTATATGATATCTAAAGAATTAGTAGTACCCAGATCAAGCAATAAAAAATGATAAGAGAATTTTGATAAGATTAGCTGAGATTCTTTTTAGATGAAAAAATTTTGTACAAAAGAGGCAAAGACCAAGTATTATTACATTGCGTAAGTGCCTCTAAGGGTAAAAAAATTATTGAAAAAATTCATAATGGTGTATGTGAAGCACATGCAAATGGGCATATGATGGCAATATAGGTTATGTGATCTAGATATTACTGGTTGACTATAGAAAATGACTGCATTGATTATGCTAAAAAATGTCACAAATACCATATTTATGCTAATAAAATTCATGCTACACTTAGTGTTTTACATGTTATAACGTCACTTTGGCCATTTTCTATGTGGAAAATGGAAGTCATTTGTCCCATTACCCCAAAGGCCTCAAATAGGAATAGATTCATTTTTGTGATATTGATTACTTCACTAAATAGGTCAAAGTCACTTTTTTTACAGCTGTGACTAGATTAGTGGTCTACAAATTCATCAAAAAAGAGATAATCTATAGATATAGGCTTTCAAAAAGAATCATATCAGATAATATAAAAAATTTAAATAGTAAGATGATGCAAGAAGTATGTGTTCAATTCAAGATCAAATACCACAATTCAGCTCCATATCACCCAAAAATGAATGAGGCAGTGGAAGCTACAAATAAGAACATCAAAAAGATTTTGGAGAAGATGACTAAAATATACAATACTAGCATAAGAAATTACCTTTTGCTTTACATATGTATCGAACCTCCGTGTGCACTTCTACTGGGGTAACTTTTTTTTTCTTGGTTTATGGAATGGAAGCTTTATTATTAATAGAAGTAGAGATTCTATCCCTAAGAGTCCTAAAAAAAGTGGGATTAAAAGAAGTTAAATGTGTCTAAGAGTGCTATGAATAATTAAACTTCATTGAAGAAAAAAGATTAACGACACTTTATCGCGACCAATTATACTAAAAGAGAATGATGAGAGCTCATAACAAAAAGGTCCGACCTTATCAATTTCGAGAATGAGAATTGGTATTGAAAAAAATTCTTCCAAGTCAACATGATGATAAGTGAAAATAGATTCCAAATTAAGAAAAACCATATGTTGTAAAAAGAGCCTTTTTAGGAGAAGCCTTAATTTTGACATAAATGGATAGAGATGAACTTCCTAATCATGTTAATTTTGATGTCGTAAAAAAGTACTTTGCTTGACCTAAAAAAAAAGAAGGTTCAAGTTGAAAACCTGAAAAGGTAGTTTGAACCCAAAAAAAAAAAAAAAATTCAAGTTGAAAACTCGAAAGAACAGCTTGGACCCAAAGAAAAAGTTCAAGTTGAAAACCTAGAAGGGCAGCTTAAATTGAACGAAAGCAAACTTGGATGACTAGAATATGGCATCACTTGAAAGGCATACTAAAGACAATGAATTTCAAAGAGCTCTGAGGTATCAGAGCATCATATTTTGGTTGAGTTTCTAAAGAAATTCAAGATTTATTGTCATGATTATATGATCATTTGTTTTGGGGCATTGTTATCCCAAATAGCCATCCCTGTACACTCTATTTGTTACTATACCATCATTTTTAATTTATTGCTTATCCGAATAAATGAAACTCGTTTTATTTTTTTCTCTTAATTTTATACATTGTCAATATATATTTGTCTCTTTTTTTATACCTTGTTATAAATAGAAAAAGTGCATAACTCGTATCTCATATTTTGAAATTGAGATAATGGTCAATAATTGAACAAAGTCATAAGATGTTGTGTATTACTTTGAAGAATTAAAAGAGACAAGGACCAAGGATTAATTCTTCCAAATAAGAAAAAATCACTAACTTCCATAGCTTTCCTTGGGATAGAGATAAATATTAAAGGTAATGAAAAATGGTTTCTTTGCTAAAGGTGTGTAGAAATGAGAATGCAGAAGCCTTAGTACCACAATTAATGTTTCATTTGCATCCTAGATAGTGCATGCACTTACATTACTTTATTCACTCACCTGATCTTGGCTTAGTTCAGGTCATTTCTTATGATTCGTGGTTTTATCTTGGTCATTTATTTTTTACCTTGACTTTGTCCTGATCATTTCATTTTTGACCTATGGTTTTATCCCCGTCACCTGATCTTGGCTTAGTTCATATCATTTCTTATGATTCGTGGTTTATCTCAGTCATTTATTTTTTACCTCAATTCGATCCTAGTCACTTCATTTTTGACCTGTGGTTTCATCCTGGTCACCTGATCTTAGCTCAGTCTAGATCATTTTTTATGATTCATGGTTTCATCCCAATCATTTATTTTTTTTCTCGACTCGATCTTGGTTGCTTCATTTTTTACTCGTGATTTTGTCCTGATCACCTGAATCTTGGCTCAATTTAGATAATTTCTTATGATTCATGATTTCATCATGGTTATCTGATCTTAACTCAGTCTAGATCATTTCTTATAATTCATGATTTTATCTCGATCATTTATTTTTGACTTCGACTCGGTCTTGGTCGCTTTATTTCTGACTCATGATTTTATTCCGATCACTTGATCTTAGCTTAATCTAGGTCATTTTCCTAACTCACGACATCATTTTGGTCAGTTTCACTTGATGATTTGACTCGAACAAAATGGGTATCTTGGTCTTTGCACAATCCTTAGATAACAGTAATGTGCAAAGAGAGGTAGCTGTAGATAGCTATTTGTATCTAGGCCTAATTTGATCGATTTCTTTTGTTATTATTATAGTATATATTATAATATTAATGCATACTATTGTAAATTATTATTATTATTATTATTATTGCACTGTATTATTATTATTATTATTATTATTATTATTATTATTATTATTATTATTATTATTATTATTATTATTATTATTATTATTATTATTATTATCATTATCATTATCATTATCATTATCATTATCATTATCATTATCATTATCATCATCATTATCATTATTTTTATTTTTATTGCTATTGTTGTTTTTTCTTTTCTTTCTTTTCTTCTTTCCTTTTTACTCCAACCCGCAAGTGAACAAGGAAATCAAGAAAACTAAAATCAAGATCGGAATCCCATCAGCATGGTTAAAGTCTTTAATGTAAAATCGTATAAATACGATTGCTGAAATTTTGAGACCTAAAATCATGCCGAACAAAACTCAATCTCAGAATTCAAGCCTGGGATTGATTCTGTTCATTTCCTAAAGTTGATTTTAGAGCTACCTATAAATTGAACTAGCACTACAGGGGATGAACACATAAAGATTCTTAAAGAGAAAGGTTTGAAAAAATTTTGGGTAGTGGGAGTATTTTGAAATTTTGATTTAGGGATTTTGGGTTCAATCTAAAGTTTTTAGGTTTATAAAGATAGGTTTGAGGTTTTGGAGAATTTTAAGAATGATCTGGACAAATTTGGGGAAATCTAAGATTTTTCTAGAAAAATTTGGATTTGGATGAATTTTTTTATGTGTTTTTGAATTTTTCAGTTGAATTTTTCAACGAGGTTGAATTTTTCAGTAACTTTTCAGAAATCGATGGTTATCCAGTTTTCGATTGAAGTTTCCAATGGTATTCTTGGATAGGTTCTAGAGAGAAAATAGAGAGAATTCGATTAGAGAGAGAAAAGAGAGGAGACTTTTGAGCAAAAGGAATTGAACCTGACTTATATACTATCTCTGCACAACATCGTTTTGGTCAACTTAAGATCCGCGTGAACCCAAGTTAGGATCCGTGTGCTGACCCACTTGAACCTGATCTAAACTGCAAGGTTTCATTTTCTTTTTTCAGTATATTTTCAAATTTTATTTTATTTTATTTTATTTTTAAGTTTCTATTTTATCTTCTTATACAATTTTACTAGATTTTTGTATTTTTGTATTTATTTAATATCTTCAAGAAAATAAAAAAAAATCTTTTCTTTTTTTAAGAATAGAAGAAGTTGGGTAAAAAAAATCTTTTCAAGTTTTTAAAAAAATATTTATAAAAAAAACCTTTCAATAAAAATAATAATAATATTTTTTTCAAATAAAATCTCTACAAAATAAATTCATGAATTATATCGAACTATTGAAAAATTTTCATGGATTTAACTTTTTAAAATGGAATCCATCAAATTATTAGAAAATTTCATAAATAAGTTTTTAAAAAATAAAAAAATATATTCTTTAATCTTTTAAACTATTAAAGGACTATCTTTTAAACTAAGTCTTACCAAATTATTGGGAGACTTAATGAAATTCATAAAATTTTCATAAATATTTTTGTAATAAAATCTTATCAAACTATTGGGAGATCAGCTTCAAAGTAAGTCCTACCAAACTATTGAGAGACTTTATTAATTTTTTGAAATAAAATAAATCAATAAATTCGATGACAGAGCCTTTTCATAGTAGTACACTAGTCCCATAAATATTCTTAAGGTGAGAAAATTATTTTAAATTGCTACCAAACTATTGGGATAATTTTAAGACTAATTTTTAATATTTAATATTTTGATAAATTATAAAAAAAATTTTAGGCTTGGATAATTTGAAATATAATTAGCATCATCATTTGGATGAGTGTTATGATGGTACTATAACCTTTTTCACATGTAACCGCACTCTTAAACCTAGACTTTGATTTCGTAGATCAGATTTGATCAAGTGGCTAATCACACCAAAAAAAAAATTGATGGTGACTCCTCTCATCTATGTCTAGTGGTAGGTCTACAGATCTCCATATTATGACAAGAAAGAGCTCAAATCAATAAAACCTTAGGCATCCCTTCCACAGTAACAAATGTTGAAAGTTTTATTAGTAAATCATTCATTTTTAACAACGTTGATCAAAAGAAATTACAAAAACCATTTAGAATCTATAGAAAAACTGAAAGACTACAAACTATAAGTGTTTAACCCAACCAGGTGTCTAAGCAACATGAATAAGTTTATTATTGACAAAAAGTCAAAATCAAATCAAATTTGACTTCTCATACATTTATATCTAATTCATTTCACATGGGATACATTCTTGACAACACATCAGATAAAAATGTAGGCATTAGGGCACGAGAAAAAAGAAAAGTGAAACACTTGTTAATCAGAGAAGTCATATATAAATCATATGCCCTCAAAAATATACCATTAAAAGAAATTATAGGGCGAAACAAGCTTAAGAATTAAGATGTTATAGGTATAAATAAAAGATTTTTCATAGAAAAGATAATTTTAAGGAAGAAAAAGAAATTTATATCCTAATTAACCTTCTATAACATAAATAGGAGTGACTAGTATCTTCTCCAATTAAAAATATGCATGTAGTTTCATAATAAGTAAGCAATAATCTGCTAAAAGAATAGCAAGCCAAAAAAAAAAAAAAAAACAATATAACCATAGATAAAAAAAAAAAAAAAAGGCTACATGTTCTTAGAGAAACTTTCATTTTATTAAATATAATTTCTAAAGAGCACTGAAGACTACAAATAATAGTGCTTACCTTTGGCATAGGCTAAGACCTTATTGTTTTGTACAATCTCCACTCTAGTAATCATCACTTTCTTACTATTAGCATTTGGTGCATTGAAACAAGTTGTCTTCTCTAGAGTTCATATTGTATGCGCCATCAACATTTACATCAGCTTCCAAGCAAGAAGTAGCACATGTAGACTCTTGATGGTCAGATAAAAAAAATTTTTTATTGTAAACTTTATCTGTTTCTGTAATTTGTTCTTGATGGCACTTTTCAAATGTAATCATAATTAATGAATCATTATCCTTACTTCCTACATTTCTAGGGAAAACATTAGCAACTTGGGTTGTAACAAAAAACTCTCCAACATGCATTGTACCAAAATCATTTACTGTTAAATTTCTAAATCTATCAATATAATGAAGTCAGCTTCTTCCAATGGTGCATGCCCTTAAAAATATCATCTCTTGCATTAACATCATTTTTTTAAACATGAAGACTAATTGTAGAATTATAATTCACTTGATTATTTTTTTATTTAAAGTTATCATGTCTTGCATAGCAACTTGCCTACTAACAGTATTGTTGAAACAATCTATTTCTCCCTAAATATTATTGCAATCAAGTTCTACTTAACTATCTTCTTGATTATTTTATATCTTATCTCTAAATTCTAGATGATATGAAAGCCTAGGGTTAGCCCTTAAACTTTAGCCAATAATAGCTAAAGAGATTGTCACTTTAAAATTTTCTCGTGTTAGTAGTGGATCCTCTGCTATTGTCAATTTTAAATTTGAAGATTGATGTATATATGATGAAACACCATTTGAAGCAATAGCAACAACCTTACCATACGTTAGGAGAGGTTGATATGTTAATAAAAAATCTCATATCACTAAGAAATGTGAGTGAAATTTTTCATATATACATTGAAACTAAAAAACCTAATAACTTAAGCTTTTGAGTTTAAGTAATGTCTAACATGTATGTAAGAGCTTTTTAGTGTGTTCTCGTAAACTCTTAGTGTGGCATATCTCCTCAACAATTGGTATCAAAGTCAAAAGTTCTATTTAAACGTAACGTGTATAATAATATATGAAAGCAAAACGCCTAAAAAAGTAATATACTAAGCTAACCTATGATAGACGCAATGAGTATGATAATATACAGAAGTTGAACACCTAAGAAGGGAATGTACTAAGGCAAATTATGATGGGGTGCAACGTTAAGACTATGATTGATTGCAAGCTTAAGGGGGCACTGAAACAACTTAGGCGATAAGGTTGTGTGCTATGATTAAGCACAAACTTAAAGGGCATTGAGACAAGTAGACCCATAGAGAGCTAAGGTTGAATGTTAGCTTAAGGGGATTTGTGATGGACTACAAGGTTAAGGCAATGATTGATTGCAAGCTTGAGAGGGCACTTAGAAAACCTAGGTGACAAGGTTGTGTGTTGTGAGTGAATACAAGCTTGAAAGGCATTGAGATAATTTAGACTCACAGAAAAGCAATGTTGAATGCTAGCTTGAAGGGTATTGAGACAACCTAAACCCATAGAAAGGCAAGGTTAAATGTTGGATCTAAGGTGCATTGAAACCATCTAGCGAAATACCTAAGAGGGCAATGTACTAAGGCAACCTACAATAGGATACAAGGTTAAGGCTGTGATTGATTGCAAGCTAGCTTGAGAGAACTTGTGATGGAGTGCAAAGTTAAGGCTATGATTGATTGCAAGCTTGAGAGAGTACTGAGACAACCTAGGCGTCAAGGTTATGTGCTATGATTGAGTACAAGCTTAAAGGACATTGAAACAACCTAAACCTACAGAGAAGTAAGGTTGAATGCTAACTTGAAGGATATTAAGAAAACTTAGACCCATTGAGAGGCAAGGTTGAATGTTAGCTAGACCTAAGGTGCACTGAAACCATCTAACGAAACACCTAAGAAGGCAATATACTGAGGCAACTTTTGATGGAGTGCAAGGTTAAGGCTATGATTGATTGCAACTTTGAGGAGGCACCAAGACAACCTAGGCGGCAATGTTGTGTGTTGTGATTTAGTACAAGCTTGAGGAACATTGAGACAACTTAGACCTATAGAGAGGCAAGGTTGAAGGCTGGGCCTAAGGTGCATTAAAACCATCCAAGGCATGGGGTTACCTGACTCAAAAGAAGGTGTTGATAGGACTTACTTGCATTGAAAACCGAAGTAAGACTTGATTATAATTTATAAGTGAACGTGGGAGATAAGAACTCACAAGTGAATGAGAAAAATTGTTAGAATAAGTTCACATGTGTGTAAAGAATCTCACATCATTAAGAAATATGAGTAAAATATCTTATATATATATATATATATGGAGGATCTAAAAATCCAATAACTTAAGCTTTTAGACTCAAGTGAGGTCTAAAATATATGAACGAACTCTCTAATGTGCTCTTATGAGCTCCAAGTGTGACGTATCTCCCAATATCATCGTCATTGTTTTCATGGCCTGAATCATGAACTCGAGGATTGACTTATGCATATCTCACTAATCTGAAGAACTCTACAGGCCGTTGCAGACTGGGGAAAACCCATAATCCAACACTAGCGCCACAAAGCCTGCAATTTAAAGCAACAACCTTGGAATCATACTGCAATCTACAAGAATTCTCAAAGTCTTCATATGCCTCAAAATTTTCATTTTCATCAGTAGAGTGGAAGTCTCAAATTTCGTCCATAATAAACTCTCTGCGATGACTTAAAATATCAGCATCTTTGACAAGTTGATTGGGACCATCCTTGCAGTCAACTACATAAGGTTAGTGAACGTCCTTTCCAGACACAAGGACTTTAAGCTTTTGAGCCTGCAACATTTTCAAAATAATCAATCTTTAACACCAACAAAAATTCAGGAATGCATAAATCCACAATCAATAAAAGCAGGACATGTTATACTTGTACCGTCACAGATTGGAGAAGCCAATGTCCTCGCCTCCTTAGCTTCTTAGCCTAATGGTTAAAGAGCTTTTAAGAAAATATAGAGATTTTGGTTTTAAACCGAACTTCTTCTCTTTTCCAACATCATATGTACAAAAAAAGTTTTTGAAACCATTGGATTTTTTTTAACTGGAAAGCAGAAGGTGGAATGGTATGAAAATGCAGTACGTCAAAGTTTCAGAAGCAACACACGCATGTTTACATGTACATTCTATATTATGCATCCGAAAATGGCAAAACTTTTCAGCCCAAATGTACCTGTAATTACGAACCAAAATGAGAAACAGGTCTCATACCTGATAATACAAGTTACCAGAATCCACATCAGATCCATCTATATTGGCCCAGTATATGTCTGAAATTTTTAACGTCTTCAATCGTACCTTAACTTATCATCTTATTTCTGAGATTTATTTGTATTTTTTTATAATTAAGTGAATTTTATATATCAAAAGAAAACATTATTGTTACAGTAAAATTGTTCAGGCCAATATAGTCAGGATACAAAATTCTAGAAAGTGTATTCTTTTACAGCAAAAGTGTATTTTTTTTTTTTTAGTACGTAATGGCTGTTCAGAAAACTAGTTTCATTAAAATAATAATAAAAAATAATAACGTAACCATGGAGCAGCTAGATCCTAGTGGTCCAATCTTATAGTTTCACCGTTGGATGGATAGCTTTGCTACCACTAAACAGAACAACAAGGCAAGCCCAACATTCAGCCCTAAATTATTAATTACGATATACTACAACCGGTCATTATCCAACCTGAGGAGGACGATCAGCATTAGTAATTGAACACATTCGTAAACGTGTCGGTATCAGAGAGGATAGTATTGAAATTTCAGTGCTACCCCAATGAGCTCTGGAGAGAGCGGCGGAGGGGAATTCGACGGAGCAACTCAGGTTGGCCCTTCCTACTTGTCCTCCCAAGCAAGATAACAAAGCAAATTCCTTTGCCTTTCCCCCTTCCCCTCCCACTCTCCTCCGTTTCCATCCCCAAAGCCTAAAAGTAAACCCCTTTCCCCCAACCCCGCTCTCTCCTCTTTGAAGCTAAACAAAAGCAAATGGCAATTTCGTCTACAGCAGCTGCGGCAGCCAATTCTTCAAAGCTTAGATACCCATGCTTCTCCACTCTCTCCACCACCACCACCACCACCACCACCACCACCACCGCCACCGCTTCCAATTTCTCCACAAAACACTCTAAACTAACCCCTACCCACCTCTCCTCTTCCTTCCTTCCCCGTTTCCTCACCACCACCGCCACCACTACCGTCAGCCCCCGCCCTGGACGAGCTCTCACCGTCAAAGCTGCCCGTGGAAAATTCGAACGCAGAAAACCCCACGTTAACATCGGCACCATTGGCCATGTCGACCACGGTAAAACCACCTTAACCGCCGCTCTAACCATGGCCTTAGCTTCCATGGGTAACAGCGCCCCTAAAAAATATGACGAAATCGACGCCGCCCCAGAAGAGCGTGCCCGTGGTATCACCATTAACACTGCCACCGTTGAATACGAAACCGAAAACCGCCATTACGCCCACGTTGACTGCCCGGGGCACGCTGATTATGTCAAAAACATGATTACCGGAGCTGCCCAAATGGACGGTGCCATCTTAGTCGTTTCCGGAGCCGATGGACCCATGCCGCAGACAAAAGAACATATCTTGTTGGCTAAACAAGTCGGTGTTCCAAACATGGTTGTGTTTTTGAACAAACAAGACCAAGTTGATGATGAAGAGCTTTTGCAATTGGTCGAATTAGAGGTGCGTGAATTGCTTTCGAGTTATGAATTCCCTGGTGATGATGTGCCTATTATTTCTGGGTCCGCCCTTTTAGCTTTAGAAGCTTTGATGGCTAATCCGAGTGTTAAGAGAGGTGAAAACCAATGGGTTGATAAGATTTATGAACTTATGGATGCTGTTGATAGTTATATTCCCATTCCTCAAAGACAAACTGATTTGCCTTTCTTGTTAGCCGTTGAGGATGTGTATTCCATCACGGGTCGTGGTACTGTTGCCACTGGTCGTATTGAGAGAGGTACCATTAGGGTTGGAGAGACTGTTGATATTGTAGGATTGAAGGAAACAAGGAACACCACAGTTACCGGTGTGGAAATGTTTCAGAAGACATTAGATGACGCCATGGCTGGTGATAATGTTGGGTTGTTGCTTAGAGGTGTTCAAAAGGTTGATATTCAGAGGGGGATGGTTTTGGCTAAACCAGGAACGATTACTCCGCATGCTAAGTTCAACGCGATTGTTTATGTGTTGAAGAAGGAAGAGGGTGGTAGGCATTCTCCCTTTTTCGCTGGTTATAGGCCTCAGTTTTACATGAGGACCACTGATGTGACTGGAAGGGTCACTTCGATTATGAATGATAAGGATGAGGAGTCTAAGATGGTTATGCCTGGTGACCGTGTAAAGATGGTTGTTGAGCTTATTATGCCTGTGGCTTGTGAGCAAGGGATGAGGTTTGCTATCAGAGAAGGAGGGAAGACAGTTGGAGCCGGTGTTATTCAGTCTATCATTGAGTGATTTTAGGAAATTTTGGCATTGCGGGAAATGTTATTTGCTTTTTGAGTCATGCCAAAAAACTTTATGTGTCAAGGTTATGGAATTAGTTTCACCATTTTAGACCCTCTTTGATTCCAGTGTCATATATTTTGCAGTTTCTGCTTCTTTTGCTTCAGACTAATAATTCATGTCATAATTCGATGTGATCTTATTTTTCCCTGTTGCTTCTGCTGTTTTTGTCGAAGGCTCTTCTCAAGGAATTCATTGTTCTTCAAGGCTGTTTTTGTCTATGGCAATTAAATTTTAATGCAGCATTGTCGATCTGTTCTGATGGTTGTTCTGGTCAACTTAAGCATTTGTTGGCGTGGCTCTTAGTGGTGACTATAATTGTTTGTGATTCTAGGTTACCATCTTTTCTTGTGTTTCTCCTGCCAAATCTTTGTATTGGGGAATTCATCTTAGTCAGTGTTCAACATGTTATGCGTACTTTATAGTTAGTAATAGTAGTTGATGTATTATAGATATTGATTGCTAAGTATTTTGATCAAAAGATTCAAAACAAAGAAAAGGTATATCTCCGTTGGTGATTCAAACAGTTTATACCACAATTTGATAACAATTTTGGAGTAACCAAAATTATCTAAGCTTGTGAGATTTAATTTTATGCTTTAGGTTTTTGTGCTCGTGTTCCCAAAATCCTAACTGCTTAGAGTTTAGGCTCTTGTTTATTACTTCATAACCTTTGGTAACATTCATTTTATGTATCATAAGAGTTTTCTCTTCTAGTCTGCTACTGAGTAGAGCTTGCAGAAAATATTTTGTTGTCTAATGTAGATTAAATAAGGCTTGTTAGTCTTAAGATCTCACCTGCATTTGAACCGTTGGAATAAGGGCTATTATTACCAGGATATTAGTCACCAGCCATACATTTACTGATATGGTATGCCGTATGCTTTAGTTACACGGTATTAGTGGTACGATGGCTGAGTGGCATGTTGAGAGATGAGTGGTACTTCTGAGTTACCCTTTTAACCTCTCGACATTTTCTAATAGCATCTCACCGGAGTATGATCATGTATGCACAAGTGGGTTTGGATTCGTAAGACAAGTTGCAGGGGACTGTTGATAGGTGTGCCATGAGGTAGACAGACGATTTTTCTCATCAAGGGAGCTAGGAGATTGATGTTTCTGCAAATTTTAGATATCAAAGAGGATTTAACGCGCATTTGCCATTAAGGGCCCCTAGGAGGAGTTGGTAAGTATCACTATCAAGGGGTTTAGGGCGTAGGAGTTGAATTTCTTACTTTTTTTATTTTGAGGGGTTGGAGAGGGGGGAAGGGAGAGCGAAGATAAATTTATCATTTTAAACACTACTTAGCCAGCATCAATCAGGATTAATATCAAATGTATAGAGTTATTGTCAAAAAGATCCAGTCCCCTCCAAAACTTTTTTACTGTTTTCAGGTATGTTTACAGATGTTTCAAACATGTTAAATCCAACATTTCAGAAAGGGTGAAAACACTGATTTTGACAGTTAACCACGAACTGTTGCATATTTGTAACAGCGACGTTGCTAGCTACTTTTCTTGGAAAGTTGTTCTTGCAAGCAAGAGTAAAACTGGTTCACTCAGGGAAGGAATCCTCATTCCATGTTTTCACCAGATATTACTAATCATCTCAGGTTTGACTCTATCCCATAACCTCATTGCGGTCGAACATTTATGGACAGAGACACCAGAGGATATTGCTGAAGACTAGAGCATTGCTGTAAATTGTAACACAATAAGCATAAAAAACATCCATTTTACACGAAGAGAAAACTTCATTATTTCAGTCGCGTAGCTCAGAACACTCCCTACTGGCCGTGTCTATCATTGCGTACAAGAACTTGCTAGGGTCACAACAAAAAGGGTTGTTGAGAGCTGCATGTGACAAAAATGGAAGTTTTCTTAATGATCTTCCACTCAATCCCTGTAAGAAACCACAGAAAATCAAGTTACCATCGAAACTTTAAAAATTCATCTCCCGAAAGCTGTTGCCAGATTCAATGTACGTTCAAGGGCTATGTTTCTAACCTCACATGCTTCTGCAGCCTCTAATAATTGTTTACAAAGGTGAAGTGTTGTTTGAACCTCGTGAATCTCATGCATATTCAGCTTCTCTTTCAAAGTAACATAATCTGGAAGAATGGATTGGCTTGAAACCTAAAGAGATTCAAATTTGACATTGGGCACTAAGTAATGAGATGAAAACATAGAGGCCTTAGGCATTATTTTGCATTCTTACCTGTATACTAGATATGATTCCTGTCCGAATAAGTTCCTGCAAGCAGGACCTTAAAATTTCATAACGAGCTTGAAGAGTTGGAGGGCCCACGTATGCTTTGATATCAGCTCGGTCAACAAATGCAATGTCTGCAAGACTATCAGTAAATTATATATTCCAACATTGTGGATTCTTCTTCTGTCTAATATTTGACGGAACAATGACATTTATAACTATGAAGGCAGTACTTAGATGCTAAAATTTAAAAAAAATCCTCTAGGACATTATACAAGAGAATTATGAACAGTTAGAAGATTCAAATATCGATCCACTAGGGGATAATGACAAATTACCATCCAGACTTGCAGAGTTCAAGAAAATTCCATCGATTTCAGTATATGGAACCAATATGAAATGGGTCATATGCTTACCAATAGCAGCAGTTATATTGGACGTAGTCAAAATTATAACATTGGGAGATGATTTCAGCTTATCCATCTGAGTTAATAACGCATTTACAACCTGAAGTACGTTTTCAAGTTGTATAAGGTATAAAGATGAGGTAAGTATCCTAAATCACATACAGATGTGCATTTAAAAAAGTAAATAGAAATCGGTTTAATGCTGCACAAAACTATACCCGAATGGAATCTGAAGGCTCGGAACCAGACAAAGCAGCCTTTCTAGCAGCAGCAAGACTTTCAACTTCATCTGCATCGTCATTAGCATATCTAAGGAATCATAAGCTAGAAAGACCAGGAATGATCAAAGCCAAACTTTTGTAATAAAAGGCTCACCAATTAATACAAATACCAGATTGTTTTCTTCCTCCACCATTTCTTGAATTTTTTGAAAAAGCTTTGCGACCTAAAGTTTAAGATATAGCAGAGTCAAGAATATAAAATACATACCACTAACATCCAGGACTTCATAGTATTTCAGTCAAAAGTTCAACCAGTTGACACAGGGACATACCAACTTGCCGCTCTCAGAGAACCATTTACTAAACAAAGAATGTGCATTAACTTCAATCAGTTGGCACTGTGGGTACCTTATCAAAGAAGAGCAAACCAAAAACACAATTAGGCTAAAACCAATCATCTGACAGGCTATGTATATGGGACCTTAAAGGGATGAATTCATTAATGAACTTAATAAAAAAAACCTGGAGCTGAATCTAATTGATAGTTTTTGTGCCAGCGCTTTACACAAAGATGTCTTTCCTGTCCCTGGGGGTCCATGTAAAAGAATAATGCTGCAAAACATAAAAAACCATCAATCAGATTTCTTCTGGCATGGAACTTATTATCAATGCCTGTAATCAACTGAAATTTCCTATAATCTAGATGACTAGTAGCAAAATAAATAAAGTACCAAAGAAACTAATATTATCTACTGCTAAGAATCTTGAACCAATTACCAACAAACCAAATGAAACCTTGCTTCGTCTTAGATAATTTCAAGTAGCCATCAGGGCAATCAGTCATAGGGAAATCCAGGATAATGCAACAGGGGAACAGTCAAATTGCATGAAGAAAATTTTGACAGTTGGAAAGTAAGCTTATGTGTGCATGTATATGTGTCTATGCTCTATACAGAGCTTAGCATCTTCAAGATTATGGAACCACATGGAAATGGAATAATCAAACAATAAATAAGAATGATATAACTATGCATAAAACTGAAAGATAGATAGCAAGTTGATACATTCAAAAGCCTACTTGCAGAAAGTTCAATTCAAGTTTGTCTTACTAGATAGTGGACAAACTATCACAACCCCAACTGAAACAAACTAGTCACTTTACACATTACTAAATAGGGGACGTGAGACCTATAACGCTTCAAGAAACACCTAACTAGCTCCAAAAGAGAAAAAATGATACTTCTTTTATTGGCATGATACGATACTACTTTATTGAAAGTCATGAGGTTACGTACCGGTTCCATGACACAAGGAAAGGATCAACACCTTTTTCAGTAAAAAATAATGCACTGGCCGCATACCGCAATAACTGCTGCTTAAGGCCAGATTCATAGATTAAGCTACAAAAGCAAATTCCAGCATCAATATAAAAACTAATTTCAAACTTTCAAGAAAAGATGGAAGTCGCAGACAAACCTTTCCCACATGCCATCAAATTCCTTAGCTGGAAGGATCCATTCATTGAAGCTGGACAACTGGCCATCACCACTCAATTCCTCGCATGGTCCCTCCTCACTAAGCTGACAAGCCAACAATCATATCCATTGAAATTTAAACAAACGCATAAACTATAAACTGAAGAACTGGCCACACATTGTTCAATTTCCACAAGCCAAGCAAATACTGCATCAACATCCTACAGTTACAAACTCAAATAGATCTTTCATTTGAAATTGGATAAATTTTCAAACACAATGTACAGAGCCATTACTAAGGCAAGGTTGTGGAGAAAAACGTGCAAATAATAATAATAATTATTATTATAATTATAATAATAATAACCTTTTAATCTTTCTAAATAAAAATCAGAGTAGAGTGGTACCTGAAAGACATGAACAACAGGTTTCACTTGCCAGAACAAAAGAATATCATGGTTTTTCACCCATTCATCTACACAACCAACAATTCAAACAAGATGAGTAAATTGCACACCCTCTATCCGAACAATAAATAATAAAACTCATAAATAAGATAATCAATCAAGCTAAATGCTTCAAATTTCATAATCAAAGCTGTCAAAAACATACAATTCCTAATTTTCCTCAGGTCTCACTTTCACCAAAGACTCCAAACAAAAAAGATAGCATCAAATTACAGAAAAAAACAAAGCATACCCGTGTCACAAATACGGATTCTTTGTACATTTTCCACGAGAAATGGATCATCAAGAGGTACCGGTACAGGACCATCAACGTAGCTCAGACTCCTCCTTTCAAGCATTCTAATCACAAGACAGAACATCTTGATTTCAACCTCTCGTTAAAAAACCCCAAATGTAATAAACGTTAATTTATATAAATGCGTATAAACTAGATTATTTTGTCAACATAAGAGTCAAACAACAACCATCAGTCAGTCAGCTTTTTTGAAAATAAATTTATGAATCAAAATCTTTTTAACTTCTTACTGTTCAACGGCTTTTCGGACATCTTCAGGTCGAGCTGTGCTTGAAGGTCTTAAGCAAACTTCAACTGACAAAAAAAGAACAGATACAAAAATAAATCAAACAAAAAACCATAAGAAATCAAATTTGTGAAAAGAGAGCAAGAGTGAGATTAAGGAATTACCGGAAACGTGAAATTTGTCATGGAAAACAGTAGGAGAAGATGATGCCTGGGGTGGTGCTAAACCGACACCGATTTGACCGGAGATCTTGACGTCCGCGAGGTTTGGGAGGGAAATATCCATGGGAGAGCTCATCCTTTCTTTTGGGTATTTGAAGGATCACGGAATATAGAGTGGATCGAATGGCAGAGGATCTGAAAATTTTGGGGTTTTCAGAGGTAAACCAGAAACCCTTGATGGGTGAAAAGAAGGGGTCTTTTATTTGAAATGGGCGGGAAAAAACTGAGTTAAATTGAGGATGGGACTCACCCTATTGCACATGCCAACGCCGGGAAAAGATTTGTTTGATTTTCTTTCTTCTCTTTTTCGGAAAAATAAATTCTTTCGTTCCTATGTTTAACGTTTTAACATTATATTTGGATAAATATTAATAAAATTTTTTTTTTAAAATGATACATATAATCTTTATTTGAATAATTAAAATTAATAAATAAATAAATTTTAATAAATATTGTTTGGATAATGAGTGAAAAAGAAAGGAAATAATTTATTATAATAGTTTTTTTCAATTATAATTTTTTATTGTTTATGATTTTAGAGTACTCCTAGATCATGATATGTTTGCTATCTTATATGACTTCACAATTTTTACTATATCAGTGATTTTTATATTGAAAGAGATCTGTAAAACTTACTTGAAAAAAGAGATGACTTTAAAAAAATTATAGAATGATTGTGATCTACTTAAATTTTTTTATTTAGGTTTTTACTATTAATAAAAAAATGAATATAATAGTCTTTTTATAAAAAAAAATTTTTCAACTTTGTTTTCCCTAGCTTTTATTCCAAATTAAGGTATTAAAAAAATTGAGTTTACAAAAGAAATCAAAAGTTATTTAGTTTCCACCTCTTTTCCTTTCTTTAAATTAAAAATTTATCCAAACAAAGGGAATGGGGTTTTGTTTCCTTTACTTTTCTTTACTTTACTTTCCTTTCCTTATTCTCCCCTCGATCCAAACACACTATAAGGTTTTTCTTTGTTTCCTTTTCAATCTACATTTATATTAACATTTAATAATTTAAAATCTATACTTTATAATAGAAGTTATCCCCATTTGATATTGTAAGGACAACTAAGCAATGTAAAAATAAAAAATTCAAAGGTAATTTTGGGTTAAAAAAGTTCTAGAAGCTTCGTTTGCTTTCTAACATTTTCTTTCTACAAAATCTCATTAAGCTTTGGCACTTTGATGCAACTAGCTTCTTTCTTTGTCATCCTTTGCATATTGTTGTGTGGCTCCTAATTTTCATGGCTTCAATAACAACAATTCTCCTCCCTCAACGAATTCACACACTATATTCTACATCGTCAGGGACATTAGTAGCGATAACAAAGATTAACGATTTGGACGAAAACTCATTGGTTCATTATGCGTTCTAGAGATGTTTTTCAGTTACCATAAGAAACTTCTAGATTCTTCCATCCGAGCAACAATGATAAAGTTGAAGGCACCAGATGAGCGGTTCTGATTGCACAAGATTATGCTATTTTAATTTTTGAAGCTTAATATTTTAATCTCTATGTTCTTTTTTTTTTTTTTTTACATTATTCATGTTAGTGGTGATTTTTTAAAAAAAAAATTGAATTTCGATTTGTAAATGCAAGAAATAGAATTTATGTTGAGTTTTGTTTGATTTAATGAATAGGGATGGTTATGCTTGACTCAAAATTTGTTATGCTTTTTTGGTTTTTAGTTTGTGTAAAATATTTGTTATAAGGCTTCCATGTTGTTTTGAATGCATTTTTAAAGATTTTATCTTTGTATATTAGTGCTCTTGTGTGGAATTACCTGTATGCTGATCCTACTTTTAGATTTTGCCAGGCTAAGAAGCTTTTAAATCACGTCAAAAATGTTCTTGCTAATGAGCTAGTTTCAGTTAAAAGTTGCTAGCACATTGTAAAAGTTAAACCTCAGGTTATTACTACATGTTCATTAGGATACCAATCTTTATCATTATTCTTACGTTTTTATATTACATGAATTACCTTATTGCATGAGTTAACAAAACAATGCATGGCAGGGTTATTCAAGTGAGTGAAAAATTTGAAGAGAATAGATTTTTAGTAGAATTTCTCTATCTAATTTGATGGACATATTTTTTTTATTTCCTGTATGTTTTTTGGTATAAGTAAGTTTATTTAAACAATCCAGATGAGATTTTTCCAACCATTTGAATTACTTAACGATATAAAAAAGAAAAAAAAATCTAATTATTATCTTTTTTTTCCCTTACAAGTATCTTAATAATTTAAAATAACTTGAGTTAGACATTGCTTTGAATGTTAAAATCATATAAATCTTCATTTATAGGCCTTCGTGAGTCAATACTAAAACTTTTATTATTTTTTCGAACCATATAGAATATGTGCTAAATGTTAAAGTGTGTTTCTTTATGTAGGAGAATACACAACAACTAGAGCAGCTTTAGCTGTAGGAACAATTATGGTTTGCTTCTCACTGTTCTTTCATCTTTACTTTAAAACTGAATTTTTATCTTCTGATGTTGTTAATGTTTATCGCTTGCAATTGTCATGCATAAAATCCTACTTTGTTATGTGAAATTGATATTTACTGTCTTAATTTTTTTCCTCTCTCAGACAATATCCTCATGGGCTACTTCCAATGTTGAGGTTGCTTCCGTAAGACCTAGCATTTGCTTTTTCCAACTCTCTGTGAGTTTGAGATATCATCTTTACACTTATACATTTTGTCATTCTTTTTACCATTGTGATATAATTGTCTGCTTTTAAAATAAAACCTTAAAAAAATAGTTTATATAAGCTATAACTAAGCTTTACATTGTATGACCTCTTGCACTGTGAACAATAGATCACTAAAGTTGCAAATTATTTTCGAATTATGATGGATGCACATGTTACTAGGATATTGAAAATAGGATCTTTTAAAGTTTTTATTTCATTTTATATCATTGTATATCAGTCATTACTACATATTGTTTAGGTATACAAGTTATTAAATTTTTAGGTGAGATAGTGATCCAGAAAGGGGTGAATTGAATCTTTCCAAAATTTTCTTAAACAAAGATTTCAAGATAATTGAATGCAAGATTAAAACCAATATCAAAATATGATGCAAATTACAATAAATTGATGAACTTGAATAAAATATAAACAATAATCAAAGTAAAGAGATAGGGATAGAAAAATCAAACACAATGATTTGTAAAAATTCGGTCCTTTTCCATAAGGAATATATGATCATTAACTGGTAAGCTTGTAGAGTAAGAGATGCAATGGCTAGAAGAATAATTAATATTATGTATCTCCAAGAAACTAAGTAGGTAGGGGAAAAGGCTAGAGAGATAGAATATGGGGCTCTAAGCTTTGGTACATAGGGAAATAAATGAGTAGAAATGGAATGGGGATAATTGTAGATAAGAATTTGAGGGATAATGTGGTTAAGGTTAAAAGAAAAGAAGATAGAATTTTACTTGTTAAACATATTTTTAAAAAGGATACTATTAACGTCATTAGTGTCTGCGCCCAGCAAATAGGTTTGGATAAAAAAAGTAAGCAAAATTTTTGAGAAGATTTAAATGAGACAATGCAAGCCATACCATACAAAGAAAAGTTGTTCATTAGAAGAGACATAAATGGTCACGTAGGCAAGGATGGTAATGATTTTAAGAGGATATATAAAGGATATGGCTTTGAAGAAATAAATGAAATTGAAAATACCATCCTATAATTTGCTACTGCAATTGACCTGTTGATATTAAACATGTGTTTTAGGAAAAAAAATCAAATGCTAGTCAAATTGATTTCTTTTTTACAAGCAAAAGTAGATAGAAGTAGTTGTAAGGATTGTAAAGTTATATCATGTGAAAGTGTGGCCACACAACATAGACTGTTAGCATTCGATCTATTTCACCTTAGAAGGTCAAAAAAGAGACATTAGAGTCATGAACTACATATTACGTGGTGGAACTTAAAAGGGGATAAATTACAGCGTTTAGGGATAAACTAGTAAAAAAAATTGATAAAAAGCTTGATGAGGATGTAGAATTAATGTGGGAAAATATTATAGCTAAAATTCAAAGGGTTGCTAAAGATACACTTGGATAATCTAAAGTTAAGGCACCATTAGGAAAAGAATCTTGGTAGTGGAACGAGGATGTGAAAAAGGTAATTAAAGTGAAGCGAAAAGTGTTATAAAAATTTATATAACAATAAAGATGAGGAAAGTTATAGAAAGTATAAGATAGCAAAAATGAAAATGAATAAGGCTATTCAAGACTCAAATAGTAGGATCTATGGGGAGTTATATAAAAAATTAGGATTTTAATGGTGTTAAATGTATCAAAGGTAATGATGAAAAAGTTTTAGTGAAAGATAAAGAGATTAAGAAAAGATAGAGAGATTATTTTGATAATCTTTTTAATAGCAGTTTTGAGCATGATATAGGTGGGTTGAACATACCTTCTCAGGATGTAAATCATGTGTTTAAGTGAAATATTAAAAGCTATAAGGTTAAAAAGGCATTGAGAAGGATGAGATTAAAGAAAGCTATCGGACCAGATGGAATCTCGATTGAAGTCTGAAAATGCTTGGGTGAAATAAAGATAAGATGGTTGATGGATCTTTTTAATAAAATTTGATGTACCCAAAAAATGTCAAAAGAATGGAAGAAGAGCACTCTTGTGCCTTTATACAATAATAAAGATGATATACAAGATTGTTTAAACTATCAAGAAATAAAACTTATGAGTTATACTATGAAACTTTGCAAGAGAGTAATTGAATGTAAGTCGTGATGTGAGGTCATTTTTTTAAAAAACCAATTTAGGTTTATACTAGGATGCTCCACAACCAAGGCAATACATCTTTTGAGCTTTTATTAGAAAGTGGATGAGAAAAAAAATCTATATATGACATTTATCAGCTTAGAGAAAGCATACGATAGAGTTCCTAAAAAGGTGCTATTGTGGGCCTTAATAAAGAAAAGAGTCATCAACATAGTTAAAGATATGTATGAAAGAGTGGTAACAAATATGAGAACGATTGGGGGCATGATAGATACTTTCCCTATTACCTTAGGATTACATTAAGGCTTAACATTAAGTCCTTTTTTTTTTGCATTAGTTATGATTAAGCTCACTGGACATATCCAAGATAAAGTGTCATTGTGTATGTTATTTGTCAACAATGTAGTCTTAGTTATGAAAACTTGTGATGCCCTTAATGTGAAATTAGAATTATAGAGGAGTATATTGGAGTCTCGAGGTTTTAAATTGAGTAGATATAAAACTGAATTTATGGAATGCAAGTTTAGCAACCATAAGGAAGTGGGTACTAGTATGATTAAGTTGGATAGTGATGGAATACCAAAGAGTAGCCAGTTTTGATATTTGGGATCAATTATTCAAAGTGATACTAAGATAAAAGAAAATGCCAAACATATGATTGAAACAAAAGTGAGGTGACGATGTGTGTTGGGTATGTTGTATGGTCACAAAATGCTTATAAAGTTAAAAGTGAAGTTGTATAAAATAATTATAAGGCCTGCATTACTATATGAAATTGAGTGTTAGACTGTTAAAAAACAACATGAGAAGAAAATAAATGTAGTGGAGATGAGGATGCTTAGATAGATATGTGGTAAGATTAGAAGAGACAAAATCAGAAATGAAGAGATTCGAGAAAAATTATAAGTAGTCCGTGTAGACACCTATTTTGTCTGGGAAATCAAATTTCTTGACTCTACTCTGATCCAATGTTGGATTTCTTATTAGGGCCCAATTAAATTTCAATCCAAATTTAATTTTGTTTCTTTTTATTTATTTAACTTTAGTTTTAACTTTATTATAATTATTTTTTGTATTTTATTTTATTTTATTTTTCTATCCTCTTTTTCTTTTCTTATTTTCTTCTCTAGTTTTGTCCGAGAGTCTTTAGTATATAGTTTTTAGTACATTAAATGCATTATCAAACTTTATGGCAAAATTTTCAAATGTTGGATTTTGGTTGAGAAAGTCACAGATGCCATCATTTTTTACTAATCAAGTACCGGATTTTTCATCTTCAAATCCTTAAAAATCTAGGATTTTATCTTCGAATGGCTCTATAAATAGAGCCATATAGTTGCACAAAAAAAAAAGATAGAGGGATAAAAAACAAATTTTTTAAGGGATTGAGCTACTGCCATTCTGAAAAAACACACACATAAGCACAAAAAAAAAAAAAAAACACACGCACACACATAAACATACATTTATAAAAAAACACAACCACTTCATAGGAGGAACCCATAGTTGCAATATATATATATATATATAAACTGAAATTGAAAACCTCAATTTAGAAAAATTAGATTTTTTTGGGAAATCTGGGTTGAGAGAAGTGTTTAGTATCTTCTAAGGGTCATTTTAGAAATTTTTGGAATTTTTTTTATTTTTTTAGTTACCGAAATATGGGGAATATAAATTTTTTGACAATCGGTTAAATTCTTCAATCACTGAAATCTGAACAACTGAACATTATCTAAAACTTTTTTGAATTTTTCGACCTTTTGAAGATTCTGGCCACTGGTGCATGGTGGTGATCGATCAGAATCTAGGTTGTCACGACGACCAACAGAAAGGGGATTGAGTTTATAAAGAAAGGCTATGGCTTCTAGAGAGAGAAAGTATAGGAAAAAATTTTTAAAAAAAAAACTCAAAAAAGGCTTATTTATACGCCACTAAAATGACATCGTTTTAGCATCTTGATCCATGCTCAACCCATATAGGATCCGCACCTTGACCTGCTAACAACTCGATTTGTTTGGTAAGTTTTTCTTTTTTTTTTTTTGTTTTGATTTTTTATTTTATTTATTTTATGTTGATTTTTTAGGTTTTTTATGATATTATTGTTATTATTATATTATTATTTTATTATCATTATTCATTCTTTTAGAAATAGGTAAAAAAAATATAATTAAAATAAAAGGTAGGTTTGTTAAAATTAAAAATATGCATAAAATCTTTAAAATATATATGTATAACTATTTAAGGAAAATTGAAATTTTGCTACAAGCAAAATATTGCTTAAATTTTACCAAAGTGTTGAGATAATTTAAGAAATAATTTTTGCTAAAAAATAATAAAACAAAAAAAAGCTAATAAATTGTTTAAGTGAATCTTTTGAATGTAATTTTTAAAGAAAACCAAGAGTTTGGTTTTCTTTAATTATTGCAAGTAAAAATATTTTTTGGATTTCACCATAGAGTTAGGATAATCTAAAAGTTATTTTTAATAGAAGAAATATTTATTTAAACAATATAAAAAAAGTAAATGATAAAAAAATAAAATATTTGTTTAGATGAATATCTTAATTATTACCAAAAAATATATTTTTGGATTTCATCAAAGAGTTATAATAATAAAAAAAATAAAATTTATTCTCACTAGATGAGGAATTATTTAAATAATAAGAACATTGCTGAGAATAAAAAATAAAAAATAAAAAATAATACTAAACAATAAATAAAAAATATAGTTGTTTAATTAAATCTATCGAGCAAGAATTTAAGAAAATTGGAAGAATATCGTTTTTCTTAATTATCACTAAGAGAAAGGATTTTTTTTTTTTTAGGATCTAGCTAAAAAAATTGAAATGATCCTAAAATCAACTTAAAATTTTTAGGATTTCGATAAAGAATCAAGACAATTCTAAAATTAGTTTGAGAAATGATTTTTAAATTTCATCAAAAAGTTGAGATAATCATAAAATTAGTTTTAATAAATAAATAAAATATGTTGTGATGAAATTTCAAGAATTATGTGAATGGTCAATTTTCTCAATAAAATTTTTTTACAAATTTTACCAAAGCGTTGGAGAATTCATAGAATAATAATAATAATAATAATAATAATAATAATTTCACAACAAAAAATGTTTTTTTCATAAATAAATTATGGGAAATTAATTTTAAATATAAAAAATATCATATCGTCAAAATTAAAGGATAATACATGTTTAATTGGTATCGTTTTTTGAATGAGCGAAGTAAAGGTGCTAATATCTTCCTCACTAGTAACCATACTCTTAGACCCAACTCTGATTTTGTAGACCTAAGTGTCTTTTAGTAAATTTTAATTAATTTCAAGATTTTTATTAAAAGATGATGTTTTTAGGTGGTCAATCACACCATATAAAAAAATTAGTAGCAACTCTGAAAATTTTTATCAACTATAACGATCAAGTTCTTATTAGATAAAAAATCGTTATGATCGCTTAGCAACTTCGTTGGGGAGGCTAGAGAGTTAAGCTAAAAATTAAGCATGTGTCATCCAAATTTTGATTTTGTGGTCTTTTCGACATTTAATTTTAATTCCTTATCCCATTTTAGAATAAAAATAAGATTAAAAAATAATTAGAAAAAAATTTGATGATTTCATTTAGTTTTGTTATGTTATTTTACTTGTCTTATATTGTTGCTAATTACATTGTTGATTTTATTTCGATTAATAATTGCTATGTCCCCTCACACATGTACACTCTTGCATTCATGCATGAGCTATATACTCAAGCTCTCAAATCTATCCCTTTTGAGGAGGGAGTAGAGTATCTACACTAAATGTGAACTCATATATCCAAATAAAAGGCAAAGTGATTGCATCCCATTGGAAATCTTGCATGATTACATCATCAAAACATTTAGATGATGAACGAGGCATGAGAATGATAACTTTGGTAATTTATGGTTTGATCATTTTCCCAAAGGTCATGAGGTACATTAAGGTATTAGTAATTGACTTCCTAGATTAGGTGGACAACAAAATCAATCATGTTTCTTTTATACTGATAGAAACTTTTAGATTGATGAATCACTATTGGAGAAGAGGAGGACGCTTTATAAGGTATGCATAGCTACTCTATATTTGGGCAAAAAGTCATCTTTGACATTCTGTGGGTAAATTGCATCCTACTTATAGTAATAGAAGCAGGCCAATTGAAGAATTTTGTAATGTTAAGTGGCCATAATCAAAATCCCAAGAAAAGTGGGTATTGATTTTGTAAAATGTCACTAGTGCTTAGGTTATATGGAGAGCTTTATGGATGCCATAAGAAGTCATGTTGTATAATATGGTAACAAGCCGTGGGTTCCATTCTTAAGGCTATGAGAAGGTATAAGCTATGCTCTGGCAATGATTCATTGACAATTAAGGTCAAAACAAATCATTTCGATGTTCATAGGCTTCGTAAATTGGAATTTTCTTTCAAAAAACCATGATTTCTAGGAAAGGTGAAAGAGATTATCAAAGAATGGAAGCAAACCCAAAAAGTAGATCGTGGAGGGTATACAAACAAAGGCACACCTGAATATTTGATGTGGAGGAAGCAATGCATCAAAAGCAAAGTTTCTCCCAAAAAAGGAAACCATACCATTAAAAAGATGTTCATCATGAAGAGGTCCCTAAAGATATGAAAATCATGAAACGTAAATTTGAAAAAGAGAACGAAATATAGAAGCTTGAAAAGAAAAGACTTTAGCATGAGATTAGTGAGTGAAAAGATAAGACTAAAAACAGTGAAGGGAAATTTCGAAAGCTTGAAAAATAACAAGAAAAGATTTTTGAAAGCTTGCATATGTCCATCATTTTGATGATGATTAAGATTAAAGAATTTAGAAAGAAAGTAAAGTAGTTTCAATCGAATTTTTTGTCTAAGAAAGAAAAGTTTAGCCAATCTATGGAAGAAAAAAAGATACTGTAATGTCTTGTGGATGACTTGAAATAGCAAATACACTATCAATGCAAAGCCATTCAAGTTTTAAGAGAATGATGAGATCAATTTGAACTTAGAGCCAAAGAAGCATAGTACTAGAAAGAAGAATGTCTGCCAAAGGAATCTTAAGCCATTGGCCTAGTAAAATAGATAAAAGAAGTCAACTTTAAAGTAGGAGACATGGCCCAAGAAGTTAAACAAGTAAAGAAAAAAGTCTACTTGGGACAACATAGAAAACGTTTGACTAATTTTCTAGATAATGTTTACGAATAGGACAAGCATGTAGGGTGCTTTTTTTGAAAATTTTAATATTATGGTATGAGCGTAAGGAGTCTTTAGTAAAATAGTATGGCAAACTCAAGCTTGTAATATTGCAATTTGAGTAATGTGATGTTGTGATGTAGTAGTTTAAGTTTAGACTTAAAATCTTTTGCAAATATTATATACATAACAAGCACATTATTTGCATTCATGCATGTGTGTTAAATTTTTTTTTAAAATGCATTATGATATTTTGAAAATGACTAAAACAAAGGAGCCTTGATATAACAAATCTCAAAGAATTTTCCTTAACTCGATCAAGTGTAAAGATAGTTAGGCCATCAAGAAACATAGATCAGACTATTTGCACTACAAAACATTTTTCATATACTTACGCTTGATTATATTAACGATCAAATTGCATACGTAAAAGAGACTTTTACTAATGGTTTTTAATACCGTTAGAATATACCATATCTTTGCCAACACTTTATATAATTGTTGTATAGTTAAACTTTTTCTGATGGTTTATAACTATTCATCAATATAAGTATGCTGTATACTAACACTTATCTATATTGATGGTTAAATTATGTAAGTAAAAACTATTTACACTGATAAATTTTTGTTACTGTCAATATAGACAGTGCTTATATAAACACTTTGTAAATCCGTCAGTATAGGTAAATTTTTTTTAACGATATATAAATATCTGTCAATATAAATATGTTATATATTGACGATTATAATAACCGTCAGTATAAGCTCAAAAAATATTTATTCATAGTTTTTTTTTTAAATATTAATTCATAATATTTCCCTCTAATAAAAATTTTCAAAAACTATAATTTGAAAACAATTATAATCATTAATAAATAAATTTTGTAACTTAATTAATTTTAAATTTTAAATAAAATTTGTAAGTATTATATTAATTAATACATTTATAATTAAATATTAGACTAAATATTTTTTAAATTTAAATATTATATTAATTTGGTTTCAATTAATATTTCAGTTTTAATATGGTTTCATAAAATTTTGAAATATTTCTAGATTAAAAGTTAAATTATAAATAATATACATAGTAGTATTTAGATTCATATAAATATTTTTCTACGTTATTTGTAAAAGTTTTTTTTATAAAATAATATTTATCATTCACTGTATTAGTAGTTTAGGATACCAAAGTTCAAGAAAAGAGAATAAATTTTAAAAATGATCACAAGGCATTTTGGCCTTCAATTTTTTTTAAGGGAATATTCAAAGCATTTTCTAGGTAAAAACGCTTTGAATATTCCAAAAAAATGCTAAGATTATTGAAGGCATTTTTGATAGAAAATGCATCGAATAATCCTTTTTAAATGAATAATTCGTGGATTATTGAATGTGTTTTTGGCCAAAAAAGCCTTGAATAATCCATGAATTATTCAAAGTATTTTTAGCCAGAAACACCTTCAATTTCAATAATACCCATTCAATATTTTGTAAAGGATTATATAAAAGGTGTTTTCAGGCTAAAAACACCTTTAATAGTCTCTCGTAAAAATTAAAAGGGATTATTTAAGGTGTTTTTGGATATAAACGCCTTAACTAACCCCATTCAATATTTTCTAAGTGAAAAAAATGCCTTGAATAATCCTAAAAAAAAGGAGGGGATTATTGAAGGCATTTCTAATAAAAAACGCCTTCAATAATTCACTCATAAAAATTTAAGGGGATTATTCAAGGCGTTTTGGCCAGAAACGCCATTTAATAACCCAATCAATATTTTTTCAAGGATTATTCAAGGTATTTTCTAGCTAAAAACGCCTTCAGTAATCCCCTCATAAAAATTGAAAGGGATTATTCAAGGCATTTTTTATCATATATGCCTAGAGTAACCCCATTTAATTTTTTCTAAGGGATTATTTAAGACGTTTTCTCACAAAAGCATGTGTTTATTTATTTCAGATTCATACTTGTGCGAATTAAATACATATATGTAATACAATGAATTACATATATGTATTTTAAATTATGAATATTGTAGTATTTCAATAAATTCACCACACATCTAAATTTATAACTAATAACTTTGCCATATAAATATACTTTTTTCAAATAATCGTACTCAATATATGTGTATTCATATAAGTTGCCAATTGATATAAAACAAATATACACCAATAATATTAAACCAATACCCTAATCTAGAAACTTAAATTATCCATTCGACATGGCATGTTAAAAACATTATAAAAAATAAAATGCATATATTTACACCCAACCAACAATCTCTAGCCTCAAAGTGTAGCTAATGATAATACATACTCATATCACTTTTTATGGACTTCATTAAGTTCATCTATTGTGAATCTTCCTTTCCTTTCCCACTATAAAAAAAATCAGAAGTAAATATTAATAAACGAGAATATAATTTAGCTTTTTTTTAAGAAAATATTATGGTTATATGAAATTAATACTAACTTTGAATGATGTGATCATAAAATCATATAAAATTATCTCTCTCATAAAACAAAGAACATAATATTCACATTTAGTATATCTTGGTTGACGAGGTACCTGAAAAATAAATTTAGTGGTTTTAGGAAACATTTATTTAAATAGACTCAGCATTAAAGAATAAATTTTATATTTACCGGTAATGATACCCAATTTATCTTTGCTTTCTTATCAACTATAGACATTCTCTTAAATTGAATAGAAAAAAAGTACTTAATACAAAACTAAAAGTAATTATGAAGAAACATAAGATAATATAATAACATGTAATATTTCTTTATAAAATTATGAATATCAGGGTTAGGCTTTGCTGTTGGTTAAGCAGAATTAAATAAGTATGACGATAAGGAATTGGTATCAATCATAATAATCTACCAATGATAACTGCAAAATAATAAGAACGATATACTTAAATTAGGCATCGTTTTAGATTCAGGTAAGGTTGAAATAATTATTTGTATGAATATAACTTACACAGTAATATACGGGACCAAAAAATAATTGACTAATTTTTGTAAGTATTACCCACATGATGACCACGAAAAATGATAATGCCATTTTTCTCATTAATGAAATTCAAGTCAATGAATCTGAATCTATGGGTCATTTGTCTCGTCTTGATCTCTCTATATAGGAAGCTACACAATAACATCAACAATATTAGTTAGTAATACATCATAATATAGATTAATACATATTGACTTTGCATATTTAAATTTATAAGCTAACCTCATATAAACAATAATATCATAAGCTGATATTTCATCTAGGGTACAAAATTCTTTAATCTCAGGCGCCCCAATGTAAGAAACTAATGGATGATCAAATAACCCATCATCAGACTCAATAGTAATGCAATTTCCTCCTGATAAATGATCAAGTGTATAATTAGATAACACATAAATGACAGCCTAAACAAAGATCCTCTTCTGAGTTCCAATATCTTGCTACAATATATAATGAAATATAAGTATTAAAACCAAATCAATAAATATAATAAACAAATAAATATTAAGTGAATAAACAAAATCATACTTCATGGCTAGTACTAGAGGTTGGGTTTCCTGTCTAACTTGCAATGAAAGCTTGTCCTAACTGGATGATGCTAACCGACTAGCCTACATGTATGCTAATCTGCATTGCAGCTAACATCACTTCTAAAGCTGTGAGTTATTGCTGTCGATCATTCAAGTGTTGCTCTTTGTCATCGAGTTTTTATTGTTGTTACTCAATGATTGCTTCATATTATGCATTCATCATTTGAAGGGGATTGGCTTGATTGCTAAAGAACTTTGATGGCAACAAAAATCTACCAACCCCATGAACTCAACCATGTCTTTCTTTCGCTCCTAATGCTAAAGATAAGGGATCTTCGCCATAGTGGGTTACCAGTTCACCTAATTTAAATTTAGTAGCAAAATTATTCTGAAAAACAATAATAATATGGGCCATAACAATAAATCTATACAAGTATAGAGTCATGCATACAAGTACAAAGCCAATCATACATGATATAATGAGTAGTTATACATACAATCTTTTTAGTCATTTTTTCAGTTGCTTCATCTGTAAATGATCTATTTTTTTGCATAGTACTTATTTTCATACATCCCATCTAGAAACTTCAGTGTCAAAGCTAGATGATTTCTAATAAATTAATGCTATATAATAATTAGAATCTATTAAATGAATGATCATAAATATTCATTTATGAATATAAAACAAGTGTGTGAATACTTACAAGCTCATGCTTGACATTTACATAACCCTTTCTCGATGTCCGATGGTGATATACTTGTTTGGCTTGAATGTTCTTTTGTTGTTTTTTATTTTCTAAAAAAGAAAGAAATTACATAAATCACATATTAAGATATCGAATATATTACATAAAATCTTATAAATATTTTTTTATAATGGGTATGTGTATCGAGAATTCTTCTAATAACTGATCTCAAACAAAATTCATCCAATCTTGATAACTTATAACATATGCATATAACGAAGGTGAAAAAGATAAAATATCACTATGATCAGCGAACAGTAAAATATATTGGGTTATCAATCTACTTTTAAAATCTTTAAATGCTTTTTCAACCAATTGTAACATAAGATTTTACACTCAATTAGGACGTCAAACTATTTTTAATAAATTTAGCACGATTAGTATGAACATATAGAATTTCAATTATATGATTAATTAACAAATTTTATAAAATAATTGAATAAACATACCACAACCAACTCCCATATATGGTCCTTTAGATCATCAGGAACTTGTCGTCAATTATGGTCCATAATAGAAATGCTACTACGGACGACTGTTTCAATATGACTAGCCAACTTGGTAGCTTCATCAGACATAGGCTGCCCACTTTGATTAAAGTCGACGTGAATTTTCATGTCATTCACTTGAATTTGTTTATTTCGTCCATTTGCTTTTCTTTTTTTCGCTACAGGTGTGTCTTCTTCATGTTTAGTAGTATGAGAAGTATGTTCTTTAGATTTCATAATACCTGTAATTTTGAACATAATTATATGAAATATACCAAACTGTCTTTCTAAATTTCATATAGTACGTAATAAAATACAACCAACATCATACTATTGTTACTACACCAATATACGTAAAATATCCTCAAACCAATAATATTTTACGAGTACAAGCCATACTATGATTCCCACCTTAAGTAAGAGTTCCATGCAAAAAAAATGATGAGTAAAAAAATACTCACAATTTCTACAATACCATTCAACAAACCATAATATTTAAACCAAACTATAAAGGAATACCATACATGCAATGAAGGGAGATTGGACAACTAAGGTGACAGTGGAATGAATAAAAAATATATATAGTAAGGAACGAAAAAAAAGACCAATATTGAAGGATATAAATAATACAAAAAATAAATAAAATAAGGACATGAAAGCAAAAAGAAAGGTGTGATGGCATTAAGTTGTTGAAGGTCAGCGGCAACGAAAGAGATGAAAAAACCAAAAGGCAAACTAAATGGGTTTAGGGGTTTTGGTTTGGTTGCAATGTAGTTTTTAATCGTTCTCTGTAATAGCAGTTTGGGATTCCAAAGTTTAAGATAGGGATATGAATTTTAAAAATGATCACTAAAGGCGTTTTACTAAAAAAATGCCTTCAATTTTGTAAGAGAATATTTAAGGCGTTTTCTGGGTAAAAACGCCTTGAATAATCCCAATAAAAAAATCACAGATTATTAAAGGTATTTTTGGCCAGAAATGCCTTCAATAACCCCATTTAATATTTTGTTAGAGATTATTCAATGTATTTTCTAGGCAAAAATGCCTTCAATAATCTCTTCATAAACGTCTGAAGAGGATTATTCAAGGTATTTTATCATAAAAACGCCTTGAATGATCCCTAAAAAAATAGGAGGAGATTTTTGAAAGCATTTATAGCAGAAAATATCTCAAATAATCCTTTCTAAAAAATTGAAGGGGATTATTTAAGGGGTTTTTGATAAAAAAAATACCTTGAATAATCAACTCATAAAAAATATAAGGCAATTATTCAAGACGTTTCTAGCAAAAAATACCTTCAATAACCCTATTCAATTTTTTGTAAAAGATTATTCAAGGCATTTTTTAGGCTAAAACGCCTTGATTAATCTCTTCATAAAAAAATGTAAGGAATCATTGAAGGCATTTTTGGCATAAAATGCCTTCAATAATCTCCCATAAAAAATTTTTAGAGATTATTCAAGGCGTTTTTGGCACGCTTTTAATAATCCTCTTATAAAAATTGAAGGAGATTATTCAAGGCATTTTTAGCCACAAATGCCTTGAATAACCAGATGCCAAGATTTTCTAGAGATTATTCAAAGTGTTTTCCGACAAAAAATACCTTTAATAATCCACCGTCCTTACCTTATGCTCCCACATCTTGAGAATAAAATTTTTTTAAAAAAAATCTAAACTTATTAAAACAAAAGTAATGAAAATTTGTTCCCACCATCCTTACCTTGCCTGAGGCTTATTTTGTCTCACTTTCCCTCGCCTTTGATCTTTTTAACCTTGTAGCTAAAATCCTTGTTTAAAATTTCAAGCTTTAAAACTTTGTTTTCCTTGCAAAAATCTCTTATTTCTACACAATTTTTACAAGCTGCCTAGATTTTATCCTTTTGCAATTGTGAGTTAGTTCAAATATGCCTTATTACCCTAAAACCCAAACCCAAATAACCTTACATTGGTAACCCTATTTCACATCTATAGCTTTCTTATTTTTGTTGTGAGCTATTTTTTTTCTATCATGTGCCTGTCTCTTGCTTATTCAATCAAAACTAATCTTGATTGTGTTTTTCCTAAAAATACATAAGTTTAATTATAAATGTACATTTAAAATATTATTCTTAATGAAAATGTGACGTTATGCTTACTTAGTCAAATTTTATTTAGGGCTTAAATTAAATGCTATTGTTTTAATTTAAGTTTTGAAATTAAATATAAATTTATTATTAAGGCAAATCATCTTACATTATATGGATAAGGCATGGATAAATCTTACGTTAAGAGTTGTGAAGAATACATAAAATGAGTTATTAGTTTTTTAGACTTTGCCTTTGTAATATCATCTGAAGATGGAAAAATTTGGTGTCATTGTGTTAAATGTGTCAACACATTTAGAGTTTTTAGGAGAGATGCATTTGATCACATAATATATGATGATTTTCTCAAAGGATATGTTTGATAGGTATTTCACGATGAGGTCTTGGATGTATGTTTACCTATTGGAATAACTAATGACGAAGAAAGAGGGCTAGGTCCTAACGTTCATGATTTATTATATGATATGATGGCTGAAAGAGCTATGAATGTTGATGTGGGTAACATACAAGCTAGAGATACTGGTGGAAAGTAAACCATAGTCATAGAATTAATAGTGACAAGTTTTATGGTTTACTTAAAGATGCAGAAAAGAAACTAAATCCAAATTGCAAAAACTTCACAAAGTTTTCCTTTGTAATCTATTTGTTCCACATTAAGTATTTTAATGATTGGACAAATAAATCTTTCAATACATTGTTAGAGGTTTTGAAACTTGCTCTATCAAAGGGTAATACATTGTCAGGGTGTTATCAAGAATTAAAAAAGATAATTTCTGCCTAAGTTTGGGATATGAGAAAATTCATGTTTGTCCCAATGATTGCATGTTATTTTGGAAGGATAAGGCAAATAAAGAAATATTTTCAAAATGTGATGCTTCTAGGTGGAAAGAGAGCTTGAATGATGCAAAAAATGATCCCCAAGATATAGTGTCAAAAAAAAAAAAGCTACTAAGATTTTACAGTAGTTTCCTTTAATTCCAAGACTACAAAGGTTATTCATGTCTTCAAAAACATTCTCTTGATGACTTGACATGAATATGAGCGTACTAAAGATGTATGTGTAAGACATCCTACAGATTCTCTAGCTTAAAAAGAATTAGATTCTTGATATCTTGAGTTTTCTTTTGACCCTCATAATATTCGCTTGGGATTGACTTTTGATGGCTTTAACCCTTTCAAAACTGAGTGTGACACATAGCACTTGGCCTGTTATATGGATACCTAATAACTTGCCTCTATGGATATGCATGAAATAGCCAAACATTATTCTTTCCCTACTTATTCCTTATCCAAAAGGTCTTGGAAACAATATAGCTATAAACCCATAACCTTTGGTGAAGAGTTGTAGTAACTTTGGGAAGTTGGTGTTTGACTTTTGATGCCTCAAAAAATCAAAACTTTCAATTGCGTGCAGCATTAATTTGGACCATTAATGACTTCTCTGCATATGTTAATTTATCTGGGTGGAGTACTAGGGAAGAGTATAAATGTCTTTGCTATGAATTTGATACTGAATCTAAATGGTTACAACATGATAGAAAGTATTATTACATGTGCCATCGTAGGTGGTTGCAACTTAATCATAGGTTTTATAATGATAAAAACTCATTTGATGGGACTCAAAAATTTAGAAGTGATCCTTCACCACCATTCAGGAGTAAAGTGTTGAGACAGTTGAAACAATGAAATGGTAATGAAAATGGGCCATAGAAGGAAAAGAGTATTTTGATCACATTACTTTATTAGAAACATCTTCTATTGTGTCACAATATTGATGTGATGCATATAAAAAAGAATGCTTATGATAACATTTTTGATACATTGATTGGACAAGAAGAGAAGTTAAAAGATAACTACAAAGCATGACTTGACTTTGAAGAAATGGGTATAAGGAGTATTCTTCATCCAAAGACTCATCCTAGTATTAACACCTAATACTTGCCTTAAGCTTCATATCAAATGAGCTTAATTGAAACAAATTCTTTTTTAAAGATTTTCAAGGAAATGAAAACTCCAAATGAATACTCTTCAAATATCTCACATTATGTGCAACTTAAATAACAAAAGCTAATAGGGTTTAAAAGTTCTGATTGTCATCTCTTAATGTAAGAGTTTCTTCCTATAGCAATACGATGATCTTTACCTAGTAAGGTGTACTTGGTTATTATTGATTTGTGTAACTTTTTTAAAGAACTTTGTTCTAAAATTCTTGAAAAACATATTACTTGAATTTCAGGCTATATCAATTTTATGTGAAATGAAAAAGATTTTTCTTTCATCTTTTTCACAATAATGGTACGTTTAGTTATCTATTTGGTAAATAAAGCAAAAATTGTCAGTCTAGTCATTTATCGGTGGATGTATCCTACTAAGAGGTATTTCTTAAGGTGTTATAGATTTTTTTACTTAAATTTCAACTATGATGTTTGCTAATGATCTTTTCCATTAAACTTTCATTTATATAGGTTTCTTCTTGCTTTTAAATCATATGTACGCAATAGAACTTGTCTTGAATGTTTAATTGCAGAAGGGTACTTAGCAAATGAATGCATAACTTTTTATTCAAGATATTTTGATGGGATGAAAACTATTTTTAATCAACCTATCCGAAATGAAGATAAGAATCTTTTTGTAAAGGAAGAAATATCCATTCTTTCTATTATAGGAAGACTGTTGGGAACATTAAAATATATTTAATATTAACAAGCATAAACGGGTTTCATGAATTGTACTTGATTCTACAACTTTTGTTCAAGCACATCGATATGTGCTATTTGATTCTACTAAGGTTATTTCTTTTATAAAGTAAGATAACTTATCTACATGTATATTATACTAGATAATTTTCTTTTGTAGTATATTGTATAGTCTTCTAAGAATTTTTTTCATGTAAAAAACATGAGCAATTTATTAAAAGGCGTAATCAGTCTCCTTGGCTTATGCCATATTAGATACAAAAGTTACAAAGTGAAACTTTTCATGATTGGTTTCATGATCAAGTAAGTCGCACATCATGGTTTGGAATATATAATTAAAGTTTTTATAATTAGATTATTATTTTAACCAAATATGAAATTGGATAGGTTGCCAATTTGGATCAGCAATGAAATGCAAACATCACAAATCAACTTAGATGGCTTGCTCATGGTCCAACTAATATTGTTAGAAAATTCATTGGCTCTATTGTTAATGGTTTTGGACTTCATAACAAGGCACATAAGAGATACTTGAAAACTCAAAACAGTGGTGTTGTTGTAACAACCAAGATGATGAGTTATGCAAGAGAAACTAAAGAAAGGCACATCCAAGCAATCGAGAATATAAAAGTGCAGCAGTAATTTGACCTCTTAGAAGAAAGGCTACGATTGAATGTGTGAATATTTTTGGTGTAATTGATATAAGTAAACTTAGTTTGGTTCTAGATCTGGTAATCTCACCAAAGTTTAAAAGTATTGAAATTTGAAAAATATGATGGAACCAAATGACCCATGGCACATATCATTATGTTTTGTCAAAAAATGACTAGGCATACAAACAATAATAAGTTGTTCATCCATTGTTTTTAGGATAGCCTTACCGAATCAATTGCCAGATGGTATATTCAATTATATAGGAGTTCGATTCATTCATGAAAAGATCTAGCCAAAATATTTATTACTCAATACAAGCATGTCACATATATGGCTTCATATAAACTATCTTTACAAAATATAAAAAAAAAGGCTAGTGAAAACTTTAAAGAGTATGCCTTTAGATAGTGAGATGCTACTACCCAAGTTCAGCATCCTCTTCCTAAAAAAAAATAACTATTATATTCATCAATACCCTTTGTAAGCTCGTACTATGATAGGCTCATTGATCATGTCATGAAAAACTTTGCTGATATGATGATTATGAGTGAGATAATAGAAAATGCCATTAAAAATGAAAAAATAAAATGAGATGATGTTTCTAGATTAAAAAAAGAGTACCACTCAAGAAAAAAGAAGCAGAAGTGCAAGATATCACCACTTAAAAACCAAAACTAAGACCTTTTACTTCATACCATTCATATCCCGTATACCAACCTCCCTACCCAACCATTTTCGGCATTTTTCAAAACCTATACCATTACCAACAAGTGTAAACTCAGATACCTATCTTTTAAACCAATTTTTGTCCTCGAACACCTTCATCACGACCTTTTCCCTAGTCAAACACCATAGATTTTAATTGAAGAAAACCTTGAAATATTTGAGAACAACCACAATTAATACGATTCCTATGACTTATGTGTAGTTGTTCTTTCAACTATTCCAACAATACTTAATGACCTAATTACCCATAGAGCCTTTTAAACCTTCATATTCAAAGTGGTATGATCTTGAAGCCTACTATGACTACCATTTAGGGTTCAAGGCCATTCTTTAAAAAATTGTACAACTTTCAAACATAAGGTGTAAAACTTGATTGATAACGAAATTTTAAATTTCAAAACAAAGGTCAGACCAAATGTTGATGTCAATTCGTTGCCCAATCATGATAGGAGATTAGCAAATGTTTTAAGTAGCAAGACAACTCGAAACATTAAAAGAGAAGTGAGCAAGATCAAAACCCCTATGAATCAAATATTTGTTACCCCAGTGAAAGCCAATATGATTTACCCAATATCTAGAGACAAAGATAATGGGATTTCACATATAATCTTGATCAAACTTGTGAATTCCATATGGGGGTGATTGGTCATTCGTTTCAGGATTGTGAAGCCCTTACACAATAGTTGCAAAGGATGATGGATTTTTTTTGGTCAAATTTTATGTTGAATATTAAGAGAATTCAATGAATGTTGTGATTGGAGATTTGTCCAAGAGCATGCCTTATCGAATAAATTTTGAGACTATTAACATTTTTTGTAAAAATAAGCCAAGGTTAAGGTTGATGAGCTAGTTTGTATGAATTTTGAGCTTGTCACCATTGTATATAAACAGAAGTCAAGCATAATGGTGGATAAGCAAGTTTGTACAACTATGTTAAAGGTGACAATTGAGGTCCCTAGTCCATTTTAATGTAAAATTGATGAAGCCGTCTCTTGAAAATATGATTATAATATCATATCATAAGGTTTAGACAATGGATCCCTTCAATGTGTCATATATGGCTTAAGCGCAGCAAAGATAATTTGTGTGGGGGGCATAACTCGAATTAGACGTTGCTATACCCTAAAAGCACTTGAAAAACACAAAAAAAGCAAAGAAATGGGAAACGAGCTTAGAAAAAAAAAAGATAAACCACCCAATGATCAAGAAATTCACTCGACTTTAGTCATAGACTGAGAACATAAGAATTCAATTATGAAAAAAGAAGCTTGTGAGTTATTGAAACTTATCAAGCATAGTGAGTATAGTGTGGTGGAGCAATTGAATCACTTACTAGCTCAAATTTTCATGCTTTTCATTGTTGCTAAATTTTGAGCCTCATAGAAATGCGTTGCTCAAAGTACTTAATAAAGCTTATGTTACTCATAACATATCTATGAAAAAACTTGATTGCATAGTGGGAAACATCACAAAGTAAAATTTTATATCATTTAGCATAGATGAAATCCCACCCAATGGTAGAGGCAATGCTAAAGCCTTACATATCTTGACAAGATATAAGGATCATATGCTATCCAAGGTGTTCATTGATAATGGATCCTCTGTGAATGTCATGCCTATGACTACACTATCTAGATTATTAGTTGACATGTCTTACATGAAGATGAGTAACATGATAGTGAAGGTTTTTGATGAAACTACTGTGAAGTGATAAGTGATATCGAGCTATCAATTTAAATTGGTCTATATGCTTTTGATATAGTTTTTAAAGTCATGGATATTACTTTCTTATATAGTTGTCTTTTAGGAAAAATATGGATTAACATGGCAGAAGGTGTCTTTTCCACTCTGCATTGGAAGATGAAATTTATAATTGATGAAAAGATGGTTATTGTTACCGGTGAAGAAGAACTGTTAGTGACTAAACTATTTATTGCACTATATGTTAAAATTGTTGAGGAAGCTCCTGAATGTTCTTTTAGATCCTTTGAATTCGTTAATGTAACTTATGTACATGAAAGATCAAAGGTTCCTACTCCATGTCTATCCAGATCTTTTAAAATAGCCTTTAAACAAGTGGCAAGAAAAGGACAACAAAATATAAACTGACTTGCAAGGGATAAAACGTCTATAGATGATACTTAAGAAAGATGATCGATTTGGTTTACAAGCCTACTTGACAAAGAATAATGAAGTTCATGGAGGAAAAAAGATAAAAGAGGTTAGTTCATTTTTTAGGGCAAGAGATAGAAACTGAAAGCCTTTCTTTTTCCCCCTTTACTAAACTTTCATCTTATCTAGGTACATCTATCCAGAAGTGGCAAAAAAAGGGCTTACACAATCATTGAAAGATATCTTCGTTGAATTTTTGATATAGATGGTGGGTAAAAGAGAAGTGAACAAAGATCTAAGAAATCCATAGGTATATCTTACTCTTCTTGGTGTAGAGCTAAAGGATTGGTATGTCAAAGAGTTGTCTATTGTTTTTTAATTTTCTTTAAAGTAATGTGTTGAAACTAATCTAAATGCTTTTGTTAAAAGCATCAAGTGTTTTGTATGTGTGTTTGTTTCTTTAGTTTCATTTGAATAAATGACAAGCATAGCATATTTGTCACATTTCTTTTGCCTTTTTCATTTCAATTCCTTACATTACCATGCATCCCTCTAAATTTCATCCATTTCACTTATTTTCAAGTACTCAAATAATAAATATGAAAATCATCATAAAACATTATGGGATTTCATTTTAAATATTTTGTTTATATTGGTGAACTTGATAATGAAAAAAATATGAAAAACCACGTAATATTCCCATAACTATTGAGATTAATGGAACAAGAAGAGAAACAAATCATGCCTCATCAAGAAGCCACTTAAGTTGTGAATTTAAGGAATGAAAAAACTAGAAAGGAGGTTAAGATTGATACTTCAATATTGTCACTAATTTAGCTGTAGTTGATCAAGTCACAATATGAATATGTGGATGTATTTACCTAGTCGTACCAAGATATATCAAGACTAGATACCAAAATTGTAGTACATAAGCTACCTTTGAAACCCGAGTACAAACCAATTAAACAGAAGTTGAGGAAGATAAAGCTTAAAATGTTGTTGAAAATAAAAAAAAAAGTGAAAAAGCAGTTTGATGTGAGATAATAAGAAGTGATCAAATATCTCGAATGGGTGGCAAATATAGTTCTAGTACCCAAGAAGGATGGCAAAGTGAAAATGTGTGTTGTTATCAAAATTTGAGCAAAATAAGTCCAAAAGACAACTTCCCATTACCTTACATTGACACCTTAGCAGACAATACCGCTAGGCACTCCCTATGTTCATTCATGGATGAGTTTTCAAGCTATAATCAAATCAAGATGACACAAAAAAATGGAAAAGATGACTTTTATGACATTATGGGGAACATTATGCTATAAAGTCATGCCCTTCAGCTTGAAAAATGCTAGGGTAACCTATCAAAGAGCCATGATAACTTTATTCCATGATATGATACATAAAGAAATAGAGGTGTATGTGGATGACATAATTGCCAAATCTCATGAAGAAGAAAATCATGTGGCTAATTCAAAAAGTTATTTGAGAGATTAAGAAAGTTTCAGCTCAAGTTCAATATAGCTAAATGTATTTTTAGCATAACCTTAGAAAAATTACTTGGATTTATCATCAATAAAAGAGGAATTAAGGTGGATCTAGATAAGATACGTGTCATCCAAAAGCTACCACTTCGGTGCACGCAAAAAGAAATAAGGGAATTTCTAGGGAGGTTGAATTATATTGCTCATTTCATTTTCCAAGTGATAGCCAAATGTGACCCATATTCAAGATTCTTCAAAAACACAAGTAAAAAAAATGGGATGAACATTGTCAAATGGCATTTGAAAAAGTTAAAGAGTATTTATCAAACTCACTAGTATTAATGTTGTCTGTCCTTGAAAAATCACTTATCTTGTATTTGACGATGCATGAAAAATTAATGGGACAAGTTTTGAGGCAACATAATGAAATAGGAAGGAAAAATAAGCCATTTACTACATGAGCAAAAAGTTCACTGACTACGTGTCCAAGTATTAATCATTGGAAAAGATATGTAGAGCACTAGCATGGACAGGTTGTCAACTCAGACTATACATGTTGTATCATACCACTTGGCTCATTACGAAATTGGATCCAATCAGGTACATCTTTGAAAAGCCTTCATTATTAAAAAAAAATAGCTAGATGGTAAGTGTTACTTTCTGAATAAGACATTGTGTATGCATCCCAAAAAATAATTAAAGAAAGTACTACTACTGAATTTCTCATAAAACATGCTCAAAAAAAATTATGTGCCTATGATTTTCGATTTCCCAAATGAAGATTTAATGTTTGTATTGCACATAAATGAAGAAAAGCCTAATGAGAATGTATGAAAGATGTATTTTGATGGCGCATCAAATGTTTAGGGCATGATATCTCCAAAAGAAGATTACTACCCAATCACTGCAAAACTAAGTTTTGATTACACCAATAATGTGGCAGAATATGAAACATGTGTTATGGGTCTTCAAGCTATTCTTGAAAGAAGGCCTATAAATTAAAAGTTTATGGAGACTTTACCTTGGTCATATACTAGTTGTGAGGAGAATGAAAAACTAGTGATTCAAAGTTACTTTTATACCAAAAATACATATTATAATTGATAAAAAAAACTTAAGAATATTTAGTTTCATCATTTACCCCTAATAAGAGAATCAAATAGCTAACACTTTGGCTATATTGGTGACAATTTTCAAGCTAAATAAAAATGCCGAAATCTAACCCATCAAGTTGAGCTTGCAAGAGAAACTAGCTCACTGTTTAAATGTTGAGAAAGAAGTTAATGGGAAACCATGGTATTATGACATATTACGATATGTCAAGTACCAGCAATACCTAGATCATATATTAGAGAATAACAAAAGAACTTTAAGAAGACTGACAATGGGTTTATTTTTGGATGAAAAATTTTTATATAAGAGAAGTCAAGACTAAACATTATTGAGATGTGTGAATGCTGCTAAAGCCAAAAAATTGTTGGAAGAACTCTATAAAGATATTTGTAAAACTCATACAAATGGTCACATGATGACTAAACAGATTATGAGAATAGGATACTATTAGTTGATAATGAAAAAAGATTGCATGTCTATGCTAGAAAATGCCACAAATATCAAATTTATAAAGATAAGATGCAAGTTCCTTTAACATTATTACATCTTATGTCAACACCTTGGTTTTTTTCTATGTAAGAAATGGATGTGATAGGGCCCATTATGCTACAAGCTTTAAATGGACATCAATTCATTTTGGTGGTGATTGACTACTTCACAAAGTGGGTAGAAGTGGCTTCATATGTTTTGTACAAGAATGATTGTTTGTAACTTCATTAAGAAAGAGATCATATACCAATATGGATTTTCAGAAATGATCATTCCAGATAATGCTCTTAATTTGAATAACAAAATAATGAATTAGGTTTGTGCTTAATTCAAAATCAAACACTACAAATTGGTGCCTTATCATTCAAATATTAATAGGATAGTTAAAGTGGCCAATAAGAATATAAAGAGATGTATTGAAAAGATGATAGACATGTAAAAAAAAATGGCATGAAAAGCTACAATTTGCATTACATGCTTAACGATTTTCGATTCAAACATCTATAAGAGCTACACCATTTTTATTGGTTATGGGATTGAGGTAGTATTACCCATTGAAGTTGAAATTCCTTCCTTGTGTGCTCTCATGAAAGTTAAGTTAGAAGAAGCTAAATAGATTCATGTTTGGTATGAACAATTGAATCTCATTGAAAAAAAGAGACTAGTTACACTTTGCCATGATCAACTATATCAAAAAAGAATGATGCGAACTCATGACAAAAATGTTCACCTTTGATAATTTTGAGAAAAAGAGTTAGTTTTGAAGAAGATTCTTCTTAACCAACAGGATCTTTAGAGAAAATGAACTAATAATTAGGAAGGCCTATATCTGTAAAGAAAGTGTTCTCTAATAGGGCATTGATTTTGACAAAAATAGATGAAGATGATTTACCAAATCTAGTCAACGTTGATACAGTAAAAAAATACTAAACCTAAAAAATGAAAAGAGATGAAAAAGCTACACAAATTGAAGAGATATCTAAGTTGAAAACTTGAAAGGGTAACTTAAATAAAAAAACATTAAATGGAGTAGACCAATTCTCAATATGTGCCAGAAGATCTTATAGGTTTTGGGCTAGCTTGGTCTGTTGCGTTTTCAAAAAATCAAGAGACATCAATCAAGTGTTTTTAGAAAAGAATCCATGATTAATTAGTTCATGATGATCTAAATATTTGTTATACAATTATTTATTTTCCTTGTTTTATCTTTATGGATAATGCATGAAACACTTCTCGTTTTTACTAAATGAAAGACACCTTTGTTTATCCTTCCTTTGTCCCTCTTATTAAAAAGAGAAATGTGTAATGTTTTATAATTGTCATAAAATTTAAAAGATAATGAGTGATTGACAATGACCATGAAAGATGCATACATTATTTTGAAAAAAAATTTAAAATGATAAGCAAAATAGTAAGGAATAAAGGTTGATGAGAAACATCAAAATGGTAATGTGGAGAAAAACCTTTTTATTCAAACTTAATCAGCTGCTGGAATGCATGAAATTAAAAAAAAAAAGAAGCGAAACAAATAATGAGAAATCTCAAGGATTAAAAGAATGACATAAAATGGAAAAGAAAAAAAATGGTCTCTTCATTTACATCATGATCATCATTCATTGCATGACATTGCAAAAGCATGAAAATGTCATTCGTGCACGCATGTGGCATAACAAATATATGGGTCTAGGATAATTCAAGACCAACAAAAAGAAGGCCAAATAAAAAAAAATGTAAGCTCTCTATTTAGAAGAATAATTCAAACTTCATGGCCTCTGTTTAGAGGAATCATTTAAACATCATGGCCTCTATTGAGAGGAATCATTCAAATACCATAGGCTCTATTTAGAGAAATCATTCAAGTTTCATGCCCTCTACTTAAAGGAATCTTTCAAATACCATTACCTCTTAGATTTTTAATTTAAATTTTTATTACCTCTAATTAAAGGAGCTTTTTAAAGTTTTTTACCTCTAGTTAGAGGATCTTTCTTAAAATGTTATAGCTTTTAGATAGATGAGCTCTTTTCAAAATTTCATAGGCTCTAGTTAAAGGAGTTTTTAATTTTAGACCTTTATTTAGAGGACTTTTTCAAAATTAGGCATGATTTGTAAGACCAAAAGGCATAATCTATAAGATCTCTCAAATTTTTAATTTAAAGTTTCATTGTCTCTGGTTAGAAGAGTTATTTAAAGTCTTTAGCCTTTAATTAAAGGAGCCTTATTTAAAGTCTTATAGTTTCTAGTTAAATGAGCTATTTAAAGTCTCATAACCTTTAGTTAGAAGAGCCTTCTTTAAAATGCTATAGCCTCTGGTTAGAGAAGCTCTTTATGAAGTTTCAAAACCTTTGGTTAAATGAGCTTTCAAAAAAAAAAAAAAATTTAGTCGATAGTAAACAACCAATGTGGTATGCTTTTGTGTTTTCTTTCTTTCACAAAAAAAAGAGAAAAAGGTGTTTGTGTTTGTAACATCATGTTCAATCGAACAAAATTATTGTCTTTTCATCTTGGTTATATTCCTGATTCTTAGTAATTTACAAAGAGGGACAGCTGTGGACATATATTTTGTTCGAAAAATTCAGTTTTTCAATTCTATTATGATCTGATGTTAGATTTCTTATTGGGGCCTAGTTAAATTTTAGCCCAAATTTAATTTTGTTTCTTTTTATTATTTGACTTTGATTTTAGCTTTATTATAATTATTTTCTTTATTTTATTTTATTTTCTTGTCTTTTTTTTCTTTTTTGGGTTTGTCCTAGAGTCTTTGGTACATTAAATGTACTATTAGACTCTAAGGCAAAATTTTCAAAGGTTGGATTTTGGTTGAAAACGTTACTGGTGCCACCATTTTTCCTAATGAAGTACCGGATTTTGCATCTTCAAATCCCAAAAAATGTGGGATTTGATTTCAAATGGCTCAATAAATAGAGCTATATAGCTGCATAAAAAAAAAAAAAACACAGGGATATAAAGCAAATTTTTTAGGGGATTAAGCTATTTCCATTCTAAAAAAACACACATATACAAGCATACACAAAAAAAAAAAATACACTTATTGGCCGAAATTTGAGTTGCCATAGTGGTCGGCAGAGAAGAGATTAGGTTTAGAGAAAGAGGTTTTAGCTTTTAGAAAGAGAGTAGAGAAAAAATAAAAAATAAAAAACTTTGAAAATGCTTATTTATAGGCCAACAAAATGACACCATTTTGGCATTTTTATCCACGTCAGACCCACTTAAGATCCGTGCCTCGACCACTAATGATTGACCAATTTGGTAAGTTTTTCTTTTTTTTTTTTTTTTTTCTTTTGATTTTATTTATTTTGTGTTTTTTTTATGATATTATTGTTATTATTATATTATTATATTATTATAATTATTCATTCTTTTAGAAAATAGGTAAAAATAAAAATAGAATTAAAATAAAATATAGGTTTGTTAAAATTTAAAATATGCATAAAATCTTTAAAATATATATAATTATTTAAGGGAAATTGAAATTTTGTTACAAGCAAAACATTGCTTAAAATTTACCAAAGTGTTAGGATAATTTAAGAAATAATTTTTGCTAAAAAATAATAAATTAAAAAATTAAAAAATTAAAAAACAAATAAATTATTTAAGTGAATCTTGTAAATGCAATTTTTAAAGAAAACCAAAAGCATTTTTTTAATTATTACAAGTAAAATTATTTTTCATATTTTTTCATAGAGTTGGGATAATCTAAAAATTGTTTTACTAGAATAAAGATTTATTTAAACAATATAAAAAATAAGTGATAAAAAATAAAATGTTTGTTTAGATGAATATCTTAATTATTACCAAAAAATGTATTTGTTTTATTTCACTAAAGAGTTGAGATAATAAAAAAAATTTAAAATTTTTTCTCACTAAATAAGGAATTATTCAAATAATAAGAAAAATGATGAAAACAAAAAATAATGAATAATAAATAACACTAAATAATAAATAATGCTAAATAATAATTAAAAAATATAACTTTTTTATTAAATCTATCAAGCAACAATTTAAAATAATTGGAAGAGTCTCGTTTTTCTTAATTATTACCAAGAGAAAGGAGGATTTTTTTTTAGGATTTTGCCACAAAGTTGAGATGATCTTAAAATCAGCTTAAAATTTTTAGGATTTTGCCGAAAAGTCAGAACAATTCTAAAATTAATTTGAAAAATGATTTTTGGATTTTGCCAAAGAGTCGAGATAATCTTAAAATTAGATTTAATAAATAATAAAATATCTTATGACAAAATTTCAAGAATTTTATGAATGGTCAATTTTTTCAAAATTTTTTTGAATAAAGATTTTCATAAATTCTGCTAAAACATTAGAGAATTCATATAATACGAAAATAATAATAATAATAATAATAATAATTTCACAATAAAAAATATTTTTTTCATAAATAAATTTTAGGAAATTAATTTTAAATATAAAGAAGACCATATTGTCAAAATTAAAGGATAACACATGTTTAATAGGGTACTGTTCTTCGAACATGCGATGTAAAGGTGCTAATACTTTTCTCATTCGTAATCATACTTCAGGATCCAAACTTGATTTTGTAGACTTAAGCTTCTTTTAGTGAATTTTAATTAATTTTAAGATTTTTATTAAAAGATGATGTTTTTGGGTAGCCAATTACGCCCTACAAAAAAGATTGGTAGCAATTCTGAAAATTTTCATCAAGTCTAACGATCAAGTTCCCCCGGAAGAAAAATCATTATGACAATCCGAATTGAAAAAAAAAATGAGAATGCCATTTGTGATGGTTTGGACATGTGAAACGTAGGCCTAACTGTACACTGATTAAGAGAATTGAGGCTTAAGATCTAAGAAAGATCAAAATATCTATAAGTAGACCATGAAAGATATAGATGTAAGTAATAAAAAATGATATGATAGTTAAAAAATTAGATGAAAATATGGTTGTTGATAGAAATGAGTGGCGCCAAAGAATTTAAACTACAACCTATTCTAATTCTCTTATTTGGTTTTTCATACAGTCGATCCCAAATGTATGAGATATAAGGTTTAGTGTGATGTTATCTTATTGGTTTTTCTCCACAAAGCACCTAAGTCCTCTTTTCTTGGTTGTCTATACCAAGGCTTCAATCAATTAAATTAAAAAAAATCTTACAAGATACAAACCTATCTTGTACTAAATCCTTATTTTTTTTCTTAAGACTTAGATAACAACCTCTACCCTTACAATATCAAAAGAATACCTTACCTCTTACTTACAAGAAAACCTAAATGAATTTTGCAAACTAAAATACCCCTCAAAGGTTGAGTGTTTGCCTATTGAAGTACAAAAAGATTGATGAATGAAACACAACAATATTTTGGATATAAGAAATGCAGATGATATTGAATTTAAGCTCTAAAACTCTTGATTTCTTTGAAAGAAAGAAAAATTGACTTATATGATCTTTCCCTCTTGATTCGTCATCATCTTGGTGTATTGGAATACCCAATTTATAGAAGAATTGAGGAACTAGCCATTGGAGAAGCTTGGGAAATGAAAATATATGATTTTCTCCTTTGAAACTAATAGTTTAAACTTGTTTGGGATGAAGGGATTGATTAGTTTTGGTAGGGGATCGATTAGGTGCAATAGGGGATTGATTAGTTTTTGAATTTCACTAAATTTTTTTATCATTACAATTGACAAGATCGATTGGGTCAAGTTGGGTTTTGGATTATGGATGAACAGTGTCACTGGTTATCTTCTATTTTGTATTCAACTCATTAATTTGATTATATTTTGAGTTATACAACTTCAAATCAAAAATCGTTTGAAGATTTAGAAACTAGACTTAAAAGGATTTCTATCCATATAAAATTCATCATCTAATTCCTTGCATAAAAATTATAATAGAATTTCAAAACTATCCCTTGTGCAGTTTTTAGACAACTACATAGTGTTTAGTAGAAATTCAAAATTTTTTCTTAAAAAATTTGGATTTTGATTTTGTTTAGTCTATTAGAAAGTAAACTCAAAGGGCTTTCTAACCGTATAAAATTCAAGTATTAAAAATTTGTGAATTAATACAAAAAAATAAAACAAGTTCAATGTTGAAAAATTTTGTTCTTGTAAAACAACTTTCTTAAGTTAAACTATTTTTCAAAATCAATATTATCAAAATTGTATTGAGTCCAAAATGAATAAATTCACTTTAAAAATTATAATTGGATTTTCATTTAACCTCAAATAAATAATCTTTAAAGATAGATTTTGTTCAAAAAATATGAAAACAAAGAAAGATTTGTTTACACTTTGAAAAACATAATATTTATTTAGTACATAAAATAATCATACTTAAGAACATGTATTAAATAAATCTTTTTCAAAATCTTAATAAAACTTATTTAGCTTAATATTTTTTTTATTTCAAAATAAAGATCAATTCAAGGCTAACATAAAGACAGTAAAGTTGCACAGCTTGTGCAAATAGCCGAAAGGGTTGGTTTTAAGGTAATTGCCTTGTACTCCAAGACTTGGCCGTAGGGAAGTTGATACTAAGAATAAGTGAGTAGAGCTGAAAGGGCTAGTTTTTTTCTAGGTACATAAGTAATGGATCTAACAATATAAATATATCTTAATTATAACTTTTTATGATGTTTATTTGGTTTATGTGGTACATGTTGATGATAGGAGGACAAAAATTCAACGAAATTGGAAAATGGGTTGAGTGAATGTATCTAATAAAAAGAAAAATGGGTTTAGGGATTTTAGGGTTTTGAAGATAAGCAGAGCTCTCATAACTAATTAGGTAGTAGACATTGTGGCATTTGACTATAGATTTGTTGGTGGTCTTTGTGGGTTTTAAGTGGTTTTTGACTTTGGGTTTACTGGTGGTAGTAGTTGGTCTGCCATTGTTGTCATCGATCTTGGTTATTATTGAAATTTAGCAATTTCATTGTTTAATTTTGTTCTAGATGTTCAAAGTGAGTTGATTCTTTTTTTTTTTTTTTGGTATTTGCTTTGGTTTGTTACATAGCTGTTACATTTGCCCTGCTGAAGATGGCTATAATGCAAATGGCACACCTGCCCCAGATGCAAGTGATAGCCAAACTAATGCAGTTTCAGGATAGCAGCAGGCTATGCTGTTATAAGGGGTTCGAAATCTGCTAATTTTAGGAGTGGTTATGGCTCAAGGGGTGCAATGTCATTTGCGGATGCTGCCATGGCTGGGTTTGGATATGCCAATGGTAAAGGAATTAGAGAGGTAGAGATGGACAAGGACGACCTCCATTTGGTAGTTCTAATGAACCTCCTAAGTTGATATTATAAGATTCTGGATCTGTTCTGTTCAAAATATGTTTATTCGATCATTGTGACTCACATTAATTGATCCATAGTTTCTATATTGACTATAAATGGCATGTTTAACCCATAAGTATAATAAGATTTTGGCATAGGTTGTAGTTGACTTGATGCTGCTATAACAACTAGGGGGTTACAAAGCATTTGCATATTATGCAAACAACATTTTTTATTTAGTTGGTAAATTACGTGATAGTAAAAATAAAGCTCAAATAACTTGAAAACTGCATGGTTAAGAAGGAATTGACAATTTTGTTTAACAGGGTTTCCAAGCACTACAGGAATTATAACAGTGGTTGTAACACAGGTGTTATCTATTTTCATTTGTAATATTTATTCAAAATTCATCCTTGTGTGTATCCTTGATAATGGTCATATCCGTATGCAGATTGTGATGAACATTCTCAGTACACTTTTAATTGATACATCTGGGAGACAGCCTCTTCTAATGGTTAGAGTATAAAACAATCAATCGCCCTTTGTTTCAAATAAATTGAAAAACTACTACTGAAATCCAAACATGCTTGCAGGTGTTCATTATTGGTGCATTCTTTGGTTGCTTCCTTACAGGCGTCTCATTCCTCTTGCAAATTCTTCAAAAATAGAACATAAAATTTGATTTACACCGTCTAGAAATTGTCTTTTTTGCATCTTATTTTCCCTTGATCTTTTATTTTCTAAAAGATATAAGATGTCATGAGCAGTATCTTTATTGCTTGGAATCTAATTTTGGCACTTATTGGCATGTTAGTAATACAAATTACATGCCAACACTTCTGTGTTCTTTTCCTTAGACATGTTTTCCTGTTGATTATATCTGTATTGAACAAATTTTTCATTGTTCTTCTTATTTAACAATTGGAAAACAAAATAAAGGCACAACAAGTACTTTTATCTATAGCATGAAGAATGTTGTGAAAATCATGACTTCTATCAACCATGTTTGTTCTTCTGTTAAATTTTTTCAGTCATTGCACTGTCTAGAGGCCTCTTAATGCTAGATTAGATATTTACTTATTTTGCCTTGGTTTCCTTATTAGATACACGAGCTTTATTTTATTTTATTTTTTTTTACAATAAGATGGAAATGGGATTTTATTCATTAAAGATGTCAGGAATCCCATGGATTATAATGTTAGAGGTTAGTCAGAGACTTGGTCTTCATTTCTTCATCATTTAGTGCATAGCTAACGGCAACTAAATGGTTTTTTTTTTCTTTCCCATATATTTCTTGTAAATATAGAGGGCTCAGTTGAAGCTTTTGTAACCTGTTGAACTGGCTTTGTTCTTGGGTTGTTTCTTATACTTTCAACTTTTTACTTTAATGGAGCTCTGCTGGTGAAATTTAATGCCTCTCTTTTCCCAGGTTCTTCTTCTCTGTCGTTTCCACTATGGTTATGATACTAAACCATTTATCATTACACTATTCCAGGAACATTCTTCATATTTTCAATTTGAAACGAAATGCCATTTTATGAGATTTCTTTCTTTTTCATTTTGTATATAAAGCGTCAAAGTCAAAGATTAGGGTGAGAATCTTATATATTTCTATCAATCCATAGCTTATATCTACATCCCGTCGGTTGCTTTTGCAGCTACTTCAAATTTAGCAGATGATTCTAAAGAGACTAATATGAATGGTTTGACAAGCCAGCTTATTACAAATTCATCGTGGTGAGTTCATAATTGTTTTTGTAAATGATTAATGCAAGCATATATGTTATAGAAAATCATTATTGAAGTTTACTAGGTAGTTAATGAACTATGCTTGCATAGATGTTTCAAGTTTTAACTCTATTTTAAACAGCTATGAAGAAACAATAGATGGAACTTGGATATGCGAATATTCCTGCTTAGGGACTTCCTTTTATAAATGAGTGAAGAAAACATACTTTTAGCCCTTTTTTTTTTTTTTTTTTAAGTTTGTAGTTTACAATTTCTAGCTGCAGGTGGAATCTTTGGTCAGAGGTATATGCAATACAACGTCAATTGCAGAGTTTGAACTAAAAGTAAGTGGTTTAAACTTTAAATACTTGTGATGTGAACAACTTTTCTACGTGCATTTATTTTCTTTTGTATCTAAAACAATTGTCGATCTTTTGTTTTATGAATTATGAAATTATTATGCTTTCTGTCTGTTTTCATGTGTTAGCTTGGTGGATTTCAACTATGCATTGTGAGGTTATTAGCTGGACTTCTAACTTAGAAGCAGTTCTAACTTCTGAACAATAATTCATATGTTGACTTACATTGTTATTCTATTTGCTTCTATCCCTAAAATATTAGAAAATTTGAGTTGAAAAGGTTTCAGTTGTCCAAAAATATACAGAATTTTCATAAAATGATATCAAAAGCAATTTTGGTGCAGTTTTATTCTCACTTTATTCATGGTTTTATGGCTTGTAGAAATTTATTGATATTGAAATCATTCAAGAATCTTTTATCATGCTGATCTTGAGGATCAAAATTTTCGTAAAATATTTTATCATTCCATAAATTTGTTGATCCTAAGGCCATTTTAGAATTTTTTATAAAAATTTGTTGTTTTTAAAGTCATTCCAAAATCTTTTGGTATTAGAATCTATCATGACTATAAATAATCTTCTTCATTATTATGCTGTAAACTTTGACTTTTAATTCTTATCATTTTAATAATTTTTTTTTCATATAAATTTTTTTTTTATTTTCATAGTTTAAAAAAGCTTGCGCTATGTTAGCTAGTACTATTTAATGATCTAAAATTAATATGATAAGAAAAAAAAATATAAAAATGATACAATTTAAAATTTTAATAATAATTATATATAAATTTAATAAAATAAAAAATATACTTTTTATTTTCGGATTGATACAAATTATTACATAATAATTTTCATATAAAACATAATATAAACATACGAATTTTAATATTTTATATTATATAAATCGTCATGTTAAAATTAATATCTATAAATTAATTGATTCATTTATTTACTCCTATTAAATAGTATTTAATAAATTTAAAATTTAAATTTCAATATCCACAACTCCTTTTATATCAAGTTATAACTTCTTTTACAAAAAAATTATAATAATATATTATATAAAATAAAATTAGTGGATTTTTTTAATGAAGAGAAATAAAAGTGTTTATGGATTGAGTGTTGAAAATTAAATTAAAATATTTTATTTATTAAATAATATTTTAAGTTGGACTTAAATTTTGAAAATCTTATTTAAAGTGCCACTCAAATTATGAAAAAAAAAACGCGCTCTTAAATTTTGCTATATTATATTTTGACTCTATTATTTTCTGAATAACACATATATAATATGTTATATATATATATATTTAGAAAAGAAATTTCTCATGAATTACTACTTTAATTATGTTTCCTCTAATTAATTAAATCACGAAAAAGAAATTTATTTTTTATGTAATTACATATCATCTTATTTAATGTTAATACTATTTTTTTTTATAATTCATCTTAATTATTATGTTTATCCTGATTTTTCAAGACAAAGTCAAGTACTCAAGTGCTCTAGCCTCCTTAATACACATTGATAAAATGCTATAAAACAAAAAAGTTTATTGAGCAACGTAAAAATTCTGGGTTTGTGTTTTCCATCCTCAAATTATACGTATAAGACGGGAACATTATTTTCTTGGTACCGAAATAAAAACGATGCTGGGGTGCAAGACAGACAGCAGTAACATGTGACAAGTACAGCTTTTGAAGAATATCTCAACTTGTCAATGGCCGGGCTCAAGAAAAAAAATCCGCATACTTTTTGTTTTCCAGGAAAAAAAAAAAAAAGAAAACGACAGACGTTTACAAATGTATGACATCCACATACACACATAGGCATAGCATTTATAAAATGAAGATTAGTAGTAATAGTATTAACAAAACAACACAAATATATATATAAAAAACTAATAACAAACAAAATTACCACTCAAATAGAATAAAATAGAGTAGATCCTCCTTTCTCTAATCTTTATCCACATATATTATATGAATATGATAATATAAAACATGATACAATGATATAATATAAATATGATATAAAAATAATATAATTTAAAACTTAGTAATAATTATATATAAATTTAATAAAATAAAAAATATTTTTTATTTTTATATTAATATGAATTATAATACGTAATTTTTATAAATTATATTAAATATAATATAAATATATTAATTTAATATTTTATACTATATAAATATATAAATAATTATATATATACCTATGCTTTTTGTCAGTTATGCTCATATTATATATATATATATATATGTATGTATGTACGTAATTATTTAAAAAAAAAAAAAGAGAAAGACGTGAATGCTTACGGCTCATGTCTCTTCCCAGGCACATCAACAACAATAATTTGAGGTTCTAGGTCTAGGTCAACCAATGAATTCGATGCCTACGGCCGAAATTTCAAAGGTTAGCCTTCTAGATTCAAGCTTGAAGCATTGAGCAAGCCATCTGTGAAGGTGAGGGACAATTTTGCTACTCCAAATTGGGACTTCGGCCAATCTCTACGGGATTCATATGAGGTTGTCACCATGGCCAAAAGCTTGAGACTGGCCTGGTTTTCGATGACCACTTTAGAGGGTTAGAAGAAGATACAAAGTAAAGCTCAAAACAGGCGCAAGGAGAGTAAGAATAGCCTTAGAATTTTGTTCAAACTAGTGTCTTCAAGGAGATTCAATGAGGACGATATTCCCCATAAAGAAAAGAATGGTTTTTGATCTGTTATTATTATTATTATTATTATTATTATTATTATTATTATTATTATTATTATTTGGTTTGTGTGAATTGTGAATTGGATTTGTCAGCTCAGTTAACACAGCATTTATCCTCCCGCCTGAAACTGTAAATTAACATGGACATATATCTTTATATATATATATGTATATATATACATGTATATATATTTACATATATACATGTATATATACAATATATATTTATATATATGTATATATAATATATGTATATATATAATGTATAGATATGTATATATATAATATATTATATTTATGTATGTATATACAGATTGTATATACATACATATATATACATATATGTATATCTACATGTATATATATTTATGTATATATGTATATAGATTCATATATATATTTATGTATATATATATACATATATATATATACATACATATATATGCCTACGCTATATTTATGTATGAATACATATATGTATATAATATATACAAATTATATGTATATATAGATTGTATATACATGTATGTATGTACTTATAAATATGTATGTATATATATATACATCTCAACCAATAATAATAGAGAAAATATCCCACATAGTCTCTCAATTATTGTATTCGTTTTAATGTGATACTTAAACTAAAATTTTTTTTAATTAAATACTTAAACTACATTTTTATTTATTAAATTGTCTCAATTTTTAATACAATTAATTTTAAAAGTTGACGTGATATAAGTATCTAATTAGATATTTTTACATGTAAAAAATATTTAATTAACGTCACATCATTAATATCACATCAATATTAAATTAAATTTTTTAAAATTTTTAAAAATAAAAAGTTTTAAAAAATTTTTAAAAATTCTAGAATGTTTTAAAATTTTTTTAAAATTCTAAATATTCAAAAAATATTCAAAACAATTTTTTAAAAATTCAAAAAAAAATTTTAAAAAAAATTATAAAAATTTTTAAAAATTAAAAAACAAGCTGATATAACAAAAATAATTCAAGGACTAAATGCGATATTATCCCAAAAAAACTCCCAATCCCACCCTATCCTTTTCTTCTTCTTCTTCTTCTTCTTCTTCTTCTTCTTCTTCTTCTTCTTCTTCAACTCCGAAGAGTCTACCCCAGAATGTCAATAACTTCCTCTCTTCAATATCTTAAGCTTTCATTATCATTTCTCCCTAAATCAGCTTCTCTCTCTCTCACTCTCTCTCTTCTTAAAACCCAATTCTTCTCTCTTTCTCCAATCCCGTAAGGCAAGTTTGTTTGTGCTACAAATGACAAGATAATGTCCGTGGAAGTGGGGTGTTTAGCCCCACATCCTAAGTACAAAAGGCATGTCAGGACGAAGAAGAAGTTTTAGGCTCATTACACAGATAACCGATTCAAAGTTTGTGACTCTGTCCAGTTTGAAAAGAGCAGGCCTATTAGCAAAACCAAGGCTTTCATTGCTGTGCCTGTACCAAGTAAGAATATGAAGCAGGAAAAGGCAGAGACAGCGGAACTTGGGATTCCATTAAAGTCTGAACAGCCTCAAGAGTAGCAGGCTTAGTGTTAAGCCCTTAGGGCGGGGCCGTTTATTTTGGTAAATTTGTAATCTTTAGCAAGTGTTTTAATTGTTTCGAAAAACCACTTTTGCTTAATGTAATCATTGTTGTTTTCATGGGTATGAATTGTTTGGTGGGTTTGTCATGATATTGATGTTCTTTGATTGAATTTTGCTGGGTTCATTTGAATTGTTCTTTTAGCGATAAAACCAGGATTGAGGTACTATTTAAGTTTGGGTGCAGATGGAACTATATTTAGGCTAGAAAATACTGGAGACAATTGCGATTAGGTTTTGAAGAGTGAAATTGAAAAGAACATAATAATTATGTGGTATCACTTTAGTATCTGCTTGCATTAGGAATGAATTACCTTCATTTACTTCAACGACGAGGATTGAAATGATCATGAAATTAAGCTGCAATTGAATTGTTCTGTTCTTGTTTTGGTACGAGAATTTGGTTCCTAGACTTAAGCAGCAGTGCGAAGACGTTTGACAATTTATAAAAATTTTTTAGACTTTTTAAAAATTTTTTAGAATTTTTTAAAATATTTTAAGAAAATTTCAAAAAATTTTTAATTCTTTTTAGATTTTTAAAAATTTTTCTTTAAATAAGGATATGTAATTAATAATGTCATATTAATTAAATTTTTTTTATATGTATTAATATTTTATCAGATATCACGTTAACATTTGTAATTAATGGTATTAAAAGTTGAAGCAATTTAATACATAAAAATGTTTTTAGATATTTAATTAAAATTTTTTTTAATTTAAATACTATATTAAAAAAAATACAATAGGTCAGAGGTTATAAGGGACATTATCCCATAATAATATTGTAAAGCTAACCCATTTGATGATTTTATTTGGATATAATTAGTCGCGCTTTGATGTGTTCCTCACACAAATTTTCTTCATTAATTTTGATGTTTTTACTCTAATTAAATCCTTCAGCTTCTTGGCTTCTTTTGCAACACGCACACTGCTTATGTACTGCTTATGGAGAACATATCAATGACATATATAGCTCAGTTGTTTCCTTTATAAATAAATTTTTTGATGATCATGATCAGTAGGAATAAAGAGCCCAACGAGCGGGAACCTTTCTTGCAAGTTGAATGAATCTTGAAACGGATATGGAATATGTATAATTGGCATAAAAATGGCCGTGTCCCTACTCCCTTCCCTTGGGGATATGCTGTATATATATATATATATATATATAAATGGCCGTGTCCCTACTCCCTTCCCTTGGGGATATGCTATATATATATATATATATGCTACGATCTTAAGCCACTTTACATCTTTACCGTAACACTATTGCAGGAATACTAATTAATTAGCAACTTGGACTGAAATGTTTTGCCACGACAATGTATACAGTATAAACTTAATACCAGAAAAGTGTAAAAAATAAATAAATAAAGAAAGTTAAATAGCACTTGAAAATATCAGCATCGCCATTCCATAGAAAAATATTCAGTAATATTTTGGCCAAAAGCCTGCTTTTACTCAACTTCTATAGGCACATTACCGATATTGTACGTAATATAGTGAATCTGAACTTTATTCAGTGCCTGACTTGATTTCTAAGTTCATCTGTACAATCTTAAAGGGATAAAGAAATCAAAATATGAAGAAATAACTGATCACAGCAAGTAACTTGATGTCTGGATTCTGGAGCCACCTAACCTGTAGGCCTATCTGAAAAAGGTTTCAGGTAAGAAATTTCCAGGGTTACTGCTGAAAGCAAAAGAGTTTTTAAGTGTCACTGTGACACACGAAGGGGACATCAACTGCCAAAATTTTGGACCCTAGCCCCCATTCACCTCAAGAATATTACTTCAATTAGGCCAAATTCAAAAGTGTTCGATTACTTCGAATGGCAGGGGCGCGACACTATGAACTATTCATGTCACCAAGCGAGAAATGGGGCAGCTTTGAGAAGCAACTCGATCCTATAGCAACTTGATTAAATCTCTTATTTCTTATGAATAAGATTAGATCTGTTAATTGTCCTGATGAAATTGCTGCAAGGTAATTTATACTGGTATATTAGTATTTAATTTAGTATTCATAATTTTCAATAACAACAAATCATTCCAGCCACCGGTAACCCCTTCATCTGGTTTTACATATTATGACGGTGAAGATACATGATCTAGCCTTTCTTCTAGAGGCTAAAACTAGAGGATAATAACTAACTACGCCCAATTAAGGGTGTTTATAGGCACGTTAAAAGATTTATATATATATATATATATATATATATATATATATATAAAAGGCTATCCATCCATAGGAAAGAACCATCATCCTTCATTTACGCCCTTTCTCCAGTTAGAAGATCCATGACAACTCCCTTGATGCTCCCATTGTTCTTCTTCAACAGTTTCGTGTTCATTTCCTCATCACAGAAACCCTGCAACCACAAAACACCCAATCAACAAGAGAAAGCACCAAAAAAAAAAAAAAAAAGAAAAAATACCACAATTTCTGCAGACGATTTACCATTTCCTGCAGCTCCTCAAGAATCGGATCCCATTCAGCTGCCCCACAAAGATCATCAACAGACTTCTCCAGATCATATTCATTCAACCTCAAGATCTCCTTGTTCAAATCAACCTGCTTGAATCCCATATCTTCAAGTTCCTTAAGTAGAGTCCGCTCAACAGCATTTTCACTGTCCTCTTGGGGAAGTGCTTGTACAGATTTTGGTGCTTGTATGCATATTGCAGGAGGAGGTGCTTGCCTGCATATAGCAGGGGCTGGCACTTCAGAGGGTCCAGCAGGAGCTGCTTCTGATAGATCAATGATCGGATAAGACACAGATGAAGATCGAATTCGTAGAAAAGCAGGGGCTGATACACCTTGGTCAACAGTGGGATATGCCGCAGATGGAGATAATGTAGGCGGTTGTAAAGCAGGTACTACAACACCTTGGTCAATGTTGGGATAAGTCACTAATGAAGATGTAGGAATAGGGGTTGGGACATCACTGTTGTTTACCGTCAGATTGTTTGTTGACTGTTCATTAACCATGCGCTTCACTGGCCCAGTGCCTGCATCAGAGTTGCAAAGCTCTGTTACAAAATCCACATTCATATCTACAATCTCAGATTCTCTTGGGCTGCTACTTTCGGGGGGCAAGTTCAAGTTCAAGCCCTTAAGGTTATCACTAATTGTATTTGTATCCTTCGGGGAATCATCAACCTGCATTAACAAATTAAAATCAAGCAACTTAACTGTCAATAGATTAAGGCTCTGAGAGCATATCAACCTTTTAGAAAATACATGACTTACATGGATGAGAACCCAAACACGCTGCCCAAATTTCATGCCAGACTGAGATGCCATCCTCCAGTAAGAAACATATTGACCAGCCAAAGGTGGTGCAGTAAAATCAACAGCAATATCAAGTTCACCATGAACAGGTACACCATCAGAAGGAATCTGTTATGAGTTGGAAAGACCAACAAATAGTTAAGCACAGCCTTGAATGAAATCATTATGAAGTTACTGAACACACATGAAACAGCACATCTGCAATTAAAGCAAAAGATAAAACACTCTACCTCTATATCAATGGACATTGAATTTCTTAACTTGTCTCCCCCAATCCAGACAAGTTGCATCCCGCGAGACCAAGGCAGAGTACCATTATTTTGCATCCGCCATATCTTAGTAAATGGAGTAGATGGAGCCATTACAGTCCTATCCAGTACATTGACATCCAAGATGAAGCAACTTTCTAGCCTAGGCCGAGCTGACTTCAGTACATGATTCCTAAAGATATGAGGGAGTGATGGGCCACCAACCCTTGGAATCTATACTTCATATGTCATTGGAATAAAAAACATATCATATGTTATTGAAAAAAAAACAACAGTTAAGAAGCAAAATGGCAACAAAATTACATGATCATTTGATGCCCTGAAACACCATGGATGACAGTAATGCACAGGTCTGTCCATTCTGACGTAATCAGCTTCATTTCCCATTTTAGAAAAGCAGATGCTGCAGAGATCATAATCGTCTTTTCTATATTCCCAAGTAAAGAGAAGTTCAGTGAGTAATAATTAAAAAAAGAGTCCAAAAAGAACGATCAGTGTTTGAAAATATTTCTTACACTTTGGACTTGAACCGAGGTCCGGAAATGGGAAGAACCCCACAACCATCACATTGAATTCCCTTGTGGAATGTACCAAACATGACATTTCCATCAGTCGAAACAAAGCTCTTTTTACTTGCACTTAAGGGATGGTATGAAAAGGGAGGCACAACATGGTCATTTGCTACCAGCATACCACTGAAGGGACATTCATTTGAAGGATCCCTACCCATCTCATTGATAGAATAATATTTCCTTGTAGCATCGATAAAGGGAGATGATGTATCAATGCTAACACTCTTACCCTTGTTATAAACATTTTTCCCCATTGTGTTTTTCTTGTCATTACGAGTAAAAACGTTTGATGCAGATGGTCCAGAGGACATGGTAGCACATTCAGTCAGGTTGGAATCAGAAGGAGGGTCAACATTCAAATCAACAGCAGCAGGGTCAGAAACGGCAGGCAAATCCACACCTCTTGTTGCATTCCCAGTGTTGGCTTCCTTGCTAGCCTTGCAACTTGAATCAACAGCTGTAAATTTTGGTAAAACTGCTCGTAAGACACTATCCATTAAAGGGTCAGTTGAGGCAGATGGGGCATAAGGGCTCTCAGAAGATCCAACAGGCATGCTTGAATGAGCAGCAGCTCCAGACTGGGAAAGAGGACTAGCATAGTATTGTCCCATCCTAGACAAGCACTCCACAAGATCACCAAACAATGGACTAGCTGATGCAGCTTTGAAGTCAACATCAAAGGAAAGCTTTGAGAAAACTTCACTTAGAGCTTTATATAGAGGCTCCGGTACAGATCTCAACATATCAGCAGCACCAGCATTAAAGCCTGCCAATGGAAGCTGAACAGATGGGGATCTCAAGGAAGTTGAACTTCCGCTGGATCCAGCATAAGGTTTGCCAAGCTTATTATTATTATTATTCAAATGCACATCAATCCTCAAGAATTTGAGGCGTTGCCTCATCACATCACACAGATCATCATCATCAACAAGGGTAACAACATCCCCATCTTCATCAATATATGTCATAGTAAGTTCAGTATCAATAGGAAAATTGAAAAGCCCAATAATTTTTGCCCTCAGACCAGCCATATTAAGATCCAACTGTTCACCATCATCAATAAGAGCATTGAAACGCCTCAGAGTATCACCATACTTAATCTGTATCCGTAACATTTGCAAAGCAAAAAAAAAAAAAAAATGATAGGATAAGGAATATATAAAAATAAATTTTAAAAATGATAGCAATATAAACAAAGTATCATGGTATGAAAACAGATTATAATTCAAGTTTAGGTAATATTAATTAATCAGGAAAACAAGAAATCAATTGAACGATTTTAAAAGGAACAATTAGGGTTAATTATGAACTCATCCTGGAAATGATATTACGATGATCACACTCGCATGATTGACATTCACGAGATCAACTCAGAATTTTAGGGCAAAAAGCCTTCATCGCATGCCACATTCACAATTCAAAATAATCAAAACAATCAGTATGGGCATAATCACAGTCTCGAATTGGAAAAAGAAGAAAAGAAAAAGAACCAAACTTTCCCATGTTCCTCCTCCACATTTTCTCACGCAACAAAGAGAAAATTGAAAAAAAAAAATAAAGAAAAGAAAACACAAGGAGCAGTTTTAATGTAACAGTCCTAAAGTGTTGAGTATTACAAGAATACAATTGTGCGAGGAAACAAAAAAGAAGGACCAAATTCTTATAAAAAGATATGAGAATCTAACCTTGATAACGAGATTAGATTCCATCGCTTAGGAGATTAATATCTGCAAAGCCTTAGAGAGTAAAAAAATATAATTTCAGAAGGAAAAAAAGAATGAAAACCTGTCCCAGACAGAGGTTAATTATTCAAACGATTAAATCGGAGACGATCATTGAGGTTTTGAAGGTTTCCCCTTCTCCTACGATCTCTATTTCTAATTTTCTATTATCTGGTAGTAGCCTGATAAACGGCACGGATAACTTAGTCCTTCTGGCTGAACCTACTTCTGTTTCGAGTTCAATCCGAAGAAGGCTAGCTTTTTGGCGTTATTTATTTATTTCCAGCGTCACGTGTGGCTGAGCCGATAAGAAATTTCATTTACTTCCGCATTTTGTCTCCCTTCTGTCTGTCTTTCCTTCCACGCGAGCACAATTATTTGATTAGGGAACTCAACCCTAACTGTTCATCTCCTGTGGATTAATGTTTGCCACGTTTCAGAGTGCAGGGGATCAAACCTGAAATATAGAAAATATCTCTTAGCCCAAGTGATTGCTTTTTGGGCTTCGGACACCAAGTACCTTATTTTGGGCTTCTAACTACGCTGATTTTGACGAAATAATTCAAAGAAAACGAACCGTGATATTCGTCATCACTTATTGACGTTTTAAAAAAAAATTGTTTATTTTTAAAGTAAATTACTGTATTAGCTCAATTTTAGATAACAATTCAAGAATTGAATCATCTTTAAATTTTTTTAAAAAATAAATTTTAATTATTGAAAAAAATATATAATATATAATATTTAAAATTAATGCATACATAAATAAATTAAAATTTTAAAAAATCAAATGAAAAATTTTATACAAATATGATGCTTTTCCAAAAATACTTACATTCTCTCCCTTAATTATCTAAACCAAACATAATCCATTAATAAAAGAATCTCTTAAAAAATCCCTCCCATCTTATTTTCAAGGCTTTCGACAAAAACCTAAGCTTTATTCCAAAAATAGCCACTTTTTTCCAATCCTCCCCTTGTGCTTCCTTCATTATTCCAACAACCTCTACATTAACCTACTCAATTATCTTTGAATTTTCTGCCACTTTTCATGCTTTCTCGTAAATCTTAACTAATTATTTTTTTCACTTCCTTTAAAAGCTCCTCTAAACCTTATGCATTTTTTCCTATTGCAAAATCGATTTGTGAATCAATTTTCACTTTTTAAGCTTGTTGTCGAATTTGCTGCTCTTTATCGACCAAGTGGGCTACCATTTGAGTCGATCTACCTTGATTGGTTAAGGAAAAAAGACAAGCTCTTCCAAGGATTTGGAGAGGTTAGAGTTGATATCGATGAGTTTGGAATGAGCGATGTTGAGACTTATGGTCGGGTTTTGGGATCGGGTTTTGGAGCATAGAGTGAGTTTGAGCCAAGTAGGAGATTGTATGAGTCATGTATTCAAAGACTTTGGGATGGGATAGATGAGGCATTAGATCCAAGAATTATGGTAAGCTAGTGGAGGAAAAAAGACAAAAGAGTTATGGATTCCTTGTGGTAGTTCTAGGTCGAAGGTAGGATGGGAATTGAATGAAGAAACGTGTTTGGAGGGTTTGAAGGAAGAGAGGTGGGACATGACATATGATGGCTATCATATCATATAAATCCATTGACTTACCATAAGATATAGATTTAGGAGTTACTATTAATTTTTTTTTTTTTTTTGTTTTGGTGTAATTGCCTACCTAATGAAATCTATTCTAATTAAAGAAGAATTTTAAGATTAACTGAGATATCTTTAAATAGTATATTCTAATCTATAAAATCAAAATTTAAGTTTGAAGGTGCAATTACGAATGAAAAATGTTATAACACCCTTACAGCGTCCATCCAAAAGATGGTATTAGTTTAATTTCAAATTATTCAACTCATAAATTCTCTTTGTAATTTTACCAAATAATTCAATTATTGAAAATTGGTCTTAAAACTACTTCAACAATTTGGTAGCAATTTAAGACAATTCACTTGGAGTATTCATGGAGATTAATGTCCCACTCTGAAAAAGTTTCCTCGTTAAATTCATTTGATTTTCTTGGAAAAAAACTTTTATTTTTGAAAATGAAATTTAGAACCTTAGCACAGAAAAATTTTCATCCAAATTCTCCAATATATTGGTAAAATTTAGAAAAGATCCTCCAATATGTTGGTAAGATTTCCTATTAAGAAATTATTTTCCAATATGTTGATAGGATTGAAAAATTATTTTTTTTAAAAAAATTCATTAAGTTCTTCAATAGTTTGATAAAATTAAAAAATTTTTTAAAAAAATTTTTTTTAATTAAAAAAATCAATTAAAATAAACCAAAAATTATTATGCAAAATTTATCATGCAAAATAATATTATATCATGCAATAATAAGAAATTATCATGCAATAATATTAATTATCATGCCATAATATTAATTATCATACAATTAAATATAACCATGCAATTATACAAAGTATATTTAAGAGATCACAAAATAAATATGAAAACATGCAATTAAATATAAAAAAAATAATGCAATTCATACAAAAATAAACTATTTTTTCTCCATAACCCATTTATTCAAACAACTATAATAAATATTAAAATATAAAAATAATATATAAAAAACATAAAACAAAAAAATAAAATAAGAAAATAAAAATCAAACCCAAAAAAAAAAAAATTCAAAGCAGAAAATAAACAAAAAAAGAAAAGAAAAAACTTGCGATCGGGTAGGATTTGGAGCGTGGGTGAACACGTGGGTCACCAAGGGAACACGAGTCAGCCCTTTTGTAAAAAAAACACTGTTTCAATTGAGTATAAAAGCCAAAAAAATGGTTTTTTTTTTAAAATGTTTTAGTCGTTTTTCTCTCTAAGCCCAAAATGCTTTGACCATTTTCTAAAATGCTCCAATTGGAAACTTCAACCTTTTGCAAAATTTGACCGAATTCCCAGATGCCTATGATGAAAAATTCAAATGGCACTGAGAAATTCAAGCCAAACTCTGTTTATAAACTCCTTACTTAAATTTCTTCTTTTTAGTTCATTGATAAAACTCCAATCAGTATGCGATTCGTCAGAAAACAGTTCTTCTGGTGTGAAAAAATCTATTTATTTTTGTACCATTTCTCCAAAAGCTGCTAAACTAGGTGGATATGTAAAAGAGATTTTTTTTTCCATCACTTTGACATGTATAAAAAAAATACTGTGACATTTCATTTTTTAGAGCATTTTTAAACTGCTTATTTTTTATATATCGCAAAGGACAATTTTAGAACAACCTATAAACCTAGATTCTAGCCACTGCCTTGTCCTCCAGCTGCCATAAACCTGATCGAAAAACTCAAACATTCAATGAAAAATTCATATTCAATCCTAGAAATTCAACTAAACTTAGAAAATTACCAAAAATTTTTGGAAGAATCCAAAAATTCAAACAAAAAACTTTAACAATCCTAGGATTAAATAACTTACCGAAAAACCAAAAAACTCAAAACAAATAAAAAAAAACCCAAATTCTAAAAGACACCCAAGATTCAAGCACAGAAAATCCCAACAAATCCAAATCACAAAATCCAAAAAAAAAAAAATCCCAAATCCACAATCAACACCTTGAAATAAATTCTAACTAGAAGCTGATTTTAGTAATTCAAAAAACACAAACCCAGAACTAGTACCCATAATAAAAAAACCAAAAATCTTTTAACGCTAAAGTTGAATGCTGTCATTGCTTTTCCATTGATTTTTTTCCTCCTCATTTTGTGTTTGCTTATTGTTGGTTTATAGAGAATTTTGGATAGTAATTTTAAGGATTTTCCTTGAATGATTGAGATTGGATCTATCACCTACAGATCCGATCATGTTCTTGATTTTTGATTCTTAATTCGCTTTGATTTAGGTCAATAATTCATTTGATTTGGTCCCTAATTTTACTCAAATTTGATTGTTGGGATGGATTCCTAAATCTTTTTTTTTTTTTTTTAAATTTTTTTTTACATTTTGACTGTTTGAAAACATTAAATCAAAACTAAAATCAAATTAAACTTAATTTTTTTTTTAAATCTTATTGGATCCAAAACTTCACAATCAGACTTAACTTACAGTTGAATCTTAATTTTTACTTTGAAAAAACTCTCGGATAAAATGGGGGTATCAATAATAATTGTAGAATGAATAACTTTTTATAAGTCATTTTAGCCTTAAAATTTTAAAAATTTTCATGAATTTGGTGTCTTAAGGTGTTAAAATTTTGATTTTTAGGTTTGCAAGAACATAAATAGCGCAATCTATATAAACTATGCAAAAGTGACAAAAATGAAGCCATGTATGAACTATACACTCCATACAAGGTTGGTAGATGGCATTTAACGAAGGCATGAAGAGCTTACCAAAACCCATTCTACCATGCATACAAGAAGCCTCAATCCTTGCAAAGGTGGTAAATATGAGAGCCCAACATGTAGGCTAATCGAAAGCCTAATGGATATTTATCTCATATTCAGCCAAAACAAGAGTTGGTGTGCAGAAAGACTATTTTAAATTTAAAAAAATCTTAGGCCAAGTGAAAGAATTAAGAAGATTTGGTCTTTGAATTTAAACTAGTCGAATATCCTATTTAAAATTCAAAATTATGTTAACTTGGCAAGACACCTGAGCATGGTGACACAAATAGACCAATGCAAGAGTCTCATTTGCCCAATACAAGCTCTATATCATCCAAGAACTTCCTACATTTGACCAATCTCTTTTCAAATTCAAGATCACATTTTAAATTAAAATGTGTTTAAGCTAAAGTGAAATTGTTCAAGTTTATCCCCTTTAGGCTTACTTTGTACTATAAATAGGCTATGATATTCACTTGTAAATCATGTCTTGTTCCATTTTTTACTTCATTTATTTTCCCTTTAGTTTTCAATTTTTAAAAGCTTTTTTGTAATTATTTTTACTTTTGACAACGTTGATAGACTAGCCTATATTTCTTGTTTTCTTAAAATTAGTTTACAATACAAGTTCAATTTCCACTTTTATTCAAAGCTTTTCTTATTTACTTGGCACTCATTCTTTACTGCATTTCAAGCACTCTTTTATATCACAAACATTTTTCACTTTTGGTTTACTTTTATTTGCATTTTGTCTTGGCAAATACTCAATTCCTTCAAAAGCATTAGGTTCTTTTACTTTCAAAGTTAGTTTTATTTCAATCTTGTCTTTACTTTTCTTGTTATATTTGCCCAACCTGATTACTACCAAGTGTCCATCTTTTTTAGCTTGGTGTTTAGGCATTCATACTTGTTTTTACTTTCAAATCAATATTCAACATTTTCAATCATTTAAATATAAAGATAGGAAGAATCCATTTTGGTACTTGGTCTCAGAACTTAAATATAATCCTTGAGGGAATGATACTTTACTTTATTACTTAAATGTGACTTATGCACTTGCAAGCTACAGAAAGCAACAATCAACATAAGAAAAAAGCGGGTAGCTTTTGGGGTTGGGATCCATTCTTAGGGCGAAAGATTTAGAGAATGGAAATAAGACTAGTTTTGTTAGCTTTTAGAAGGTTCATCGAAGATTTTCAAATTTTCATTTTTATGTTCTCTTAATAAAAATTTATTTAATAAAAATATTTATTTATTTATAAAAAAAATATTTATTTATAATTAAGATTTATATCTAAAATTTTAAGATTAAGTATATTTAATTTTTAAAATTTTAAAATTAATTTTTATGAGATGTCACTTATTTACTTGTATATAACACCTATACACTTACAATACAACAATATAAACTCTTATAATTATATATGTTTATTTTGTTTGTGTATACTTGTTAGATAGATGATGTGAACTTAACAATTATGAAAAGAAAAAATAAATTAATTTTAATTCAAATAAATTATGGATTTAATTATGATTAAAAGGTAAAAAAATATAATTCTAACATTAGTGTGAGTGAATTTATTTTTATTTTTATTTTTATTATTATTATTATTATTATTATTATTATTATTATTATTATTACTATTATTATTTTATTAACCTTGCCTTTATTTGTTTCGTAAACTAAATCTACACTAAATATTTTGAAAACTTTTTTACTTAAGTTATAGGAAAGTGATACATAAACCAATGATGCCTTAATTTAGTGGCTAAGAGAAGATTTTAGAATATTTAAATCTTAAGTTCAAGTTTTACCATGTAAGAGATTTTTTTTTTTATTCATGGAAGGCAAAGCCCTTACAAAGG